>NC_063337.1:57969636-58001545 GCF_021869965.1 Rhincodon typus | reverse complement strand
GGTCTGGCAGCATCTGTGAAGGAGAAAACAGAATTAACGTTTCGGATTTGGTGACCCTTCCTCAGAACTCAGTTCTGAGGAAGGGTCACCGGACCTGAAACGTTAACTCTGTTTTCTCCTTCACAGATGCTGCCAGACCTGCTGAGCTTTTCCAGCAACTTTGGTTTTGTTCCTGACTTACAGCATCTGCAGTTCTTTTGGTTTTCATTTAGGACTGAGTTGAGGAGAAATTTCTTCGTCCAGAGAGTGGTGAGCCTGTGGAATTCACTGCCGCACAAAGCGCTTGAGGACAAAACATTGAATGTTTTTAAGAAGGAGTTTGACATTGTTCTTAGGCTAAAGGGATCAATAGGTATGGGGAGAAAGCAGGAGAAGAGGGCACTGAATTAGATGATCATATTAACCTGAAGGGCCAAATGGCCTACTCGCACTCCTGTTTTCCATGTCTCTGTGCTGCTCCAGCAATATCCTTTTCAGCAATGGAATCTTAATTTTAGCATCAGCCTCTGGATAAGCAGAACTTTGAGCATCCTGCAATACCTACCATTGTCTCTCCATTGTTGACCCGCCTCTGCCATCTACTTTTACTAGCGTGTGATCATGGAATCCCTACATTGCAGATAGAGGCCATTCAGTCCATCGAGTCTGCGCCAACTCTCCAAAGAAAATTCCCACCCAGACCCACTCCATCCCTGTACCCTTGCATTTAACATGGCCAATCCACCTCACTTGCACATTTTTGGACTGTAGGATGAAACCTGAGCACTTAGTGGAACCCCATGCAGACACAGGGAGAATGTCCAGAGTCGACACAGACAGTCACCTATGGCTGGAATCAAACCCAGGTCCCTGGTGCTGTGAGGTAGTAGTGCTAACCACTGTGCCACTGTGCCACTCATGATAGTTGAGTCATGGCACGAAAACCATTTTCCTTACTGGTCCCACTGAGTCAGTGCAGAGTCTAAATAGTAAAAACTGAAAGAACTGTGGATGCTGTAAATCAGGAACAAAAATAAAGTTGCTGGAAAAGCTCAGCAGGTCTGGCACATCTGTGAAAGAAAAAACAGAGTTAACTTTTCGGGTCCAGTGACCCTTCCTCAGAACGTTAACTCTGTTTTTTCTTTCACAGATGCTGCCAGACCTGCTGAGCTTTTCCAGCAACTTTGTTTTTGTTCCAAAGTCTAAATACGTTTTGTGATATGAGGAATCATTGCTGTTCTTCAATGTCAACTCCTGCGAATGCTTGAGGACCCAATGAGAGACTGAGGGCATGAATTAGAATTGGGAAGCTAAGGAGGTTATAAGTGATCATTATGTTAATGATCATATTTCATTCACTTCTGACATCCTCATTGTGTGTCATATGCTATATGTCTGTCTGACTTTTAATCTGTCAGCAGTGGCTGCAAGGGCCTCCTCTCTGCTCAGGTACACTGTCGCTCTACTAACGTTCAGTGCTGTTGGCTTTGTAGTTCTGAGTTGCAAGTTGCAAGACCCTCTGATTCTTTGCCTCTCTATCATGTTCTTTTGCCAAGAGGGAAGGAAGGGATTTGTGAGAGAGAATAATGTGTCAAACAAATGGAGAATATGTGTTGATGATAACAATGTAGGGGAATCATAGCAATGCTTAAAGCTGATAGAAAATGTCAGTGGTGCTGGACAGATGGGCATATGAAGAATTGCATGTACAGAGAGGATGGCTGTACTGGCAAGGTACGTTGAATGAAGTGCCGGAGTAAGCTCATACATAGTAGTGTGAGGTGGTTGAATGACGTGCAATTCAGGATGTCGTCAAAGGTGTACTAAACTCTCCTGCCTTGTTAACATTGTTAGAATGGTTTCAGCATTGACTCCAGGAACGTGGCATCAGACTCCTGCTGCTGTCCTATTCCACTACTTCCAGTCACGCTGCCTTGGTTTTATTGACGGGCTTATTTCTCCAGTTAATAGGGAACAATATCTCCCTCATATAATCACCAGGTCATACCTAGGGAGACATCAATAAAGGAAGGTGCAAGTTTTGAGCATGTGCACTGCATTTTGCAATTTATATTCTGTTTCTGAATCCATCAACTTTCATATTTGCGATGTCCCTTTAAAGATAGGAGTTGAAATTGATTAAGTGTGTGTTCTCATCATGTGTGTTCAGCTAATTGATCTGGATGGCCAGAAATAATGTATTAATATAATGGCTTGGCTAAAATACAACTGATTGACAAGATACACTAACTTTTGGATTTACTATGATTTACTGCATCCCGCCTTCAACATCATCAGCTCCTTCCCAACAAATTGGGAATCCAGCACAATTTTCCTATTCTGCAATTGGTAAAACGTTTTGTAAATGTTATCGGAGTAGTATACAAAAGCCTGGTTCGGTCACATCTGGAAGTATTGTATCGAGTTCTGGTTGCCTCGTTACAGAAAAAGATGTGGAGGCATTACAAAAGGTGCAGAGGAGATTTACCAGGATGTTACCTGGAATGGAGGGAAGGTCTTACGAGGAAAGGTTGAGAGAGCTAGGGCTTTTCTCTTTAGAACGATGTAGGATGAGAGGTGACTTGATAGAGGTGTACAAAATGATCAGAGGTACAGGTAGAGTAGACAGCCAGAGACTTTTCCCTAGGGTGGAGGTAGCTATTACGAGGGGGCGTAGTTTTAAAGTCAGTGGAGGTAGATACAGGGGAGATGTCAGAGGTAGGTTCTTTACTCCAAGAGTGGTAGGGGCGTGGAATGCATTGCCGGAGAGGGTAGTGGAATTGGCCTCATTAGGGGCATTTAAGCGGCTATTAGATAGGCATATGGATGATAGTATAAGGTAGGGGTGGAGGTTAGATAGACCTTAGGATTGGGGTAAAATTTTGGCACAACATCGTGGGCCAAAGGGCCTGTACTGTGCTGTACTGTTCTATGTTCTAGTTCATATAAAACAAATACTTATGAACAAAATTTATTTTCATTCAGGGTTGGGAGTAGAGACCAGGGGTGAAGAGAAGGGGTTTGTATTCATTTTTTCAGGAATCAGCAAAGCAATTCGACAGATATTTCCTGTGGGGCTTTGCAGCTGATACACACCAAATGTGAATTATATGCAACTCTAGTAGCTGACTGCTCTCTAGTGATAGCTGTATGATTGATGAAAGCCATGGAGTTTGTAAAGATCCCTAGCAAAACATGTGAATATTTTCCAGCCCTGCATGTCTGACCTATTCTACTAAAGGTATTAATATGAATATAGGTGAGTATAATTGATGTAAAATTAATCAACAATTTCCCTGAAACTGGAAATTGATTTCATCATTATCTTGCACAGAAACACAACAGTCCAGTAAATAGAAAGATATGTATATTAAAAACATAGAACATAGAACAGTACAGCACAGTACAGGCCCTTTGGCCCATGATGTTGTGCCAACCTATTATCCTACAAAGATCAAAGTACCCTGCATACCCTACATTTTACTATCATCCATGTGCCTATCCAAGAGTTGCTTAAAAGTTTCTAAAGTATCTGACTCCATTACCACTGCCAGCAGCGCATTCCACATGCCCACCTCTCTCTGTGTGAAGAACCTACCTCTGACATCTCCCTTACACCTTCCTCCAATCACCTTAAAATTGTGCCCCCCTGCCCCCCCCGTAATAGTAATTTCTGCCCTGGGAAAAAGTCTCTGGCTATCCATTCTATCTATGCCTCTCATCATCTTGTACACCTCTATTAAGTCACCTCTCATCCTTCTTTGCTCCAATGAAAAAAGCCCCAACTCCCTCAACCTTTCCTCATAAGACCTGCCTTCCAGTCCAGGCAGCATCCTGGTAAATCTCCTCTGCACTCTCTATAAAGCTTCCACATCCTTCCTTAAATGAGGCAACCAGAACTGAACATAATATTCCAAGTGTGGTCTAACCAGGGTTTTATAGAGCTGCAGCATAACCTCGCAGCTCTTAAACTCAATTCCCCTGCCAATGAAAGACAATACACTATACACCTTTTTTACAACCTTTCAACTTGGGTAGCAACTTTGAGGGATCTATAGATGTGGACCCCAAGATCCCTCTGTTCCTCCACACTGCCAAGAATTCTGCCATTAACCCTGTATGCTGCATTCAAATTCGACCTTCCAAAATGAATCACTTAACACTTTTCTGGTTTGAATTCCATCTGCCACTTCTTTGCCCAGCTCTGCATCTTATCAGTGTCCCATTGCAACCTACAACGGCCCTCCACACTGTCCATAACTCCACCAACCTTCATGTCATCAGTAAACTTACTAACTCACCCTTCCACTTCCTCATCCAAGTCATTTATAAAGATCACAAAGAGCAGAGGTCCCAGAACAGATCCCTGCGAAACACCACTGGTCACCGAGCTCCAGGCTGAATATTTTCCATCTACTACCACCCTCTGTCTTCTATCTAGGGATCTAGGGATTGTTTAGCTAAATTGACTGGATGACAAGCCTATGTTGCAGATGAAAGCAAGCTGCACAGGTTCAAGCCCTGTACCAGCTGTGGTAATTCACAGAAGCCTGTTTCCACATTTTACCCCATGCTTGTGAAGTGGTTACCCCCAAGCCACAGATAACCATTGTCCGTCTTTAATGAAGAGGATTGTCTACTGCTCTTTATGGGCTATTGCTCCTCACATGTACTGTTTCAGAAGTTGGGTTTACAGTTCCGGTCTCAGATGTCTCTCTAAATCATGTATGTTATTTTTTCGCCCCTTCAAATAGAATGAGCATTTATTTTGAAAATGTTAAATAGAATTGCATTTAATTGCTTTGAATTATTTTTCAAATTCACAGAAGATTAAAAAGGCCTGGTCTTTAAAATGTAAATATAAGAATTGAAAATTCAGAATAATGCCATTTTCCTGTATCTGCTTGCATATCAAAAGCATTTAAAACTAATATCAATGCATGAATAGTTCTCATTTAATGCTGAATTGCTTTGATCTTTTGTTATTTAATTTTTCTTTGTCAACAGCTGATCTCTTGGCAGCACCAAATTGCCAGAATCTTCTCCCTAAACCTGAAAGAAATCACTAGTTTAACCAAAACAGTTGAAATGGTTACTAACTGGTATTTAAGACATAAGAACAGTTATCATTTGTTGTGCTTTACTTAACCCAGTTGAGTCCAACTTATGAAAGGCCATTAGTAAAGCCATCTGTATTATAAAAACCTTCAGCATCAGAAGAGTGTTGTATTTATTTGTAATTTGTAAAGACTGGTGAAGAAATTGTTTTCAGGGTTCTAGAATTGCTGGAATGGTGAACATAGGCAAAGAGTAAAGCTTTATTTATAATGTAATGTTTAACTTATACATCTTTCCAATAGTAGTTTGAAACTTGTATCTTCCATTCATGTCTTTGAGCTTCCTCACCAGTTTTTGGAAGGTACCTATGTGATGGTGCATAGTGATATAGGTGCAACAGATTGTGATGTGGAATCAATTTGATTGGAAGTGAGGAAGAATAAGGGAAAGCTATTACAAGTGGGAGTCAACCACAGGCCCCTGAAGATTTGCTTCAATGTAGGGCAATATATAAATTATGAAATGATGGAGACATGTAAGAAGGTTTCCACAACTGTCATGGGTGATTTTAATTTACATGTGGACTGGAAAAATCGGATGGATAAGGGTAAGATGGAAGATGTATTGTGAATCAGCATTGTTTCTTAGAGCAGTATGTTGCACTACAGACCTAGGAATAGGCTATTTTAGATTGAGTAATGTGAAATGTGGTAGGATTGATAAAAGATCTCATTGTTAAGGATCCACCAGGGGATAGCATTCACAATGTGGTAGAATTTCAAATTCAGCTTTAGGGAGAACAACTCATGTCACAAACCAGGGTCATCAACCTATATATGGGCAATTACAGAGGAATAAAGAAAAAGTTGTATATTTCATAATGCAGAGCAAAATTTTATTTTGGTCCAAAGGAAAGACTTAATGATGAGATTGAACCACCCAGGATTAACAAAAAGAGTATCCAATCAAAAACAATGATAGGCAATGTGGCAAAACTAGTGGTGGCCAGAGGATTGGGAATCTTTTAGAAACTAGCCGATGACTGAAAAGCCAATAAAGAAGGAAAAAAATTAATTATGAAAATAAATTAACAAAAAATGTAACAACAGACATCAAGAGCTTCTACAGAAACAACAATAAAGAAAGTAGCTAAAGTGATTATAGGACTAAAGTGACTAGAGGATGCAAGTGGGGAATTAAAAATGGAAGAAAGGGAAATGGCAGGTAATTTATATCAATATTTTGCATATGTCTTTGTGCTGGAAGACACTATAAAAATCACAAAGATAACAGATGAGCAATGTGCAAAAGGGAAGAAAGATCATGCAATCATTTCTATCATCACGGACAAAGTATTTGACAAACAAAGAGATTACAGTCAGACAAGTTGCCAGGATCTAATGGCCTGCATTCAAGGATTTGAAATGAAGTGGCTGCAAAGAAAGTGGACAGTGAAGAAGGCTCTCTCAGAGTAAAATGGGACCTTGATGAGATGTGCCAATCGGCCGAGGAGAAGCAGATAGAGTTTAATTTAGATAAATGTGAGGATTTGCATTTTGCTAAGGCAAACCAAGACAGCACTTTTCAGTTAGTGGTAGAGCCATCGGGTGATGTTGTTGAACAAAGAGACCTAGGGGTGCAGATGCATCATTCCCTGAAAGTGAAGTCGCAAGTGGACAGGGTGGTAAAGATGGCATTTGGCGTACATGCCTTGGTTGGTCAGCCTATTAAGTATAGGAGTTAGGATGTGATGTTGCACCTGCACAGGATTTTGGTGAGGCCACTTTTAGAATGCTACATTCAATTCTAGTTTCCCTGTTATAGGAAAGAGTTTGTCAAACTTGAAAGGTTTCAGAAAAGACTTACAAGGTTGTTGCTGGGAGTGGAGGGTTCAACTACAGGGAGAGGCTGAAAGGCAAGGGCATTTTTTTCCTGGTCTGTCAGAGACTGAGGGGTGACCTTATAGAGGTTTATAAAATCATGAGGGACATGGATAGGGTGAATAGCCAAGGTCTTTTTCCCCAGGGTGGGGAATTCCAAAACTAGAGGGCATAAGTTTAAGGTTAGAGGGAAAAGATTTAAAAGGGACCTGAGGGGCAACTTTCTCATGCAGAGGGCAGTGTGTGTATGGAATGAGCTGACAGAGGCAGTGGTGGAGGTGGGTACTATTACAACATTTAGAAGGCATCTGTATGGGTATATGAATAGGAAGGGTTTAGAGGGATATGGGTTAAACGTTGGCCCAGTTTAGGATATCTGGTTGACTCGGATGTGTTGATCCGAAGGATCTGCTTCCGTGCTGCACAACTCTATGACTATAAGTCACTAGCTTCCAGGAGGGTTCCAGCAGATTGGAAAACAGCTAATGTGACACCTCTGTTCAAGAAAGAGATGGAGACAGAAAGCAGGAAAGAATAGGTTAATTAGCCTAACATCTGTCATTGGGAAAAATCTAGATCCCATTATTCAAGAAGAAGTAGCAGGAGGTTTATAAAAGCTTAATGCATTCAAATAGCCTCAACGTGGTTTTATGGAAGGGAAGTCATGTTTAACAATTTGCTGGAATTCTTTGAAGATACAATAGACAGAGTGATAAAGGGGAACTGTAGATGTAATGTAATTGGGTTTTAAGGAAGTACAATGGTGCAGTGGTTAGCACTATTGCGTTGCAGCACCAGGGACCTGGGTTCAATTCCACCCTTGGTTGACTGTGTGGAGTTTGCATTTTCTCCATGTGTCTGCTTGGGTTCCCCCCAAGTGCTCTGATTCCTCCCAATGACCAAAGTTGTACATTTTAGATGGATTGGCCATGCTAGATTGCCCATAGTGTCCAGGGATGTGCAGACTAGGTGAGTTAGCTATGGTAAATGGGAATAGGGTGGTGAGATGCTGGGTATGGGTGGGATGCTCTTTGGAGGTTCAGTGCAGACTTGATAGACTGAATGGCCTCTTTCTGCACTGTAGGGATTCTATAATCCTCAGTATTTGATAAGGTGCTGCATAAAAGGATATTGCACAGAATAAGAGCAGCATTTGGAGAAGGAGAAGGTGTGGTGTATCCAAACTTTATGATGATACAAAAATAGGTGGGAGGGCATGCAGTGATGTGGATGTAAGGATTCTGCAAGGTTAAGTGAGTAGGGAAAAGCTTGACAGTTGGAGTTTAATGTAGGACAGTGTAAGGGCATGTATTTTGATTGCAAAAAATCAAAAGGCAGACTATTATTTAATGGAGAGAGACTCCAAAATCGTGCAGCACAGAAGAATCTGGGTGCCCTTGTTCATGTAATGTAAGAAGTTAGCATATAGATCCAGCAAGTAATTAAGAATGCAAATAAAATTTTGGCCTTATTGCTAAAGTGTTCAAATTTGAAAATGGGTAAATCTTTTTCCAACTGTACAGGGTGTAGGGAGGCTGTACCAGGAGTACTGTGCATGGTTTTGGCTTACATTTAAGAAAGAGTTTACTGTCATTGAAGGCAATTCAAAAGAGATTCACTAGATTGATTCCTGGATTGAAGCCCTTGATGTATAAGAACAGCTAAACAGATTAAACCTTTATTCATTAGAGTTTAGAAGAATGAAGGGTGTTCTTATTATAACATGCAAGATTCTGAGGGGGCTTAATAAAGTAGATGTTAAGAAGATGTTTCACTGTTGGGGGGGTGGGGTGGGGGGAGTAGTCTCCAACTAGGAGATATAGTTACAGAATTAAGACTGAGAGGTAAAGGAATGTTTTCTCCCGAAGAGTCATGAATGCCTGGAATTCTCTACCAGAATAAATTGTGGAGGCTAGATCACTGAAAGCATTTAAAGAGGAGGTAGACATGTTTTTGAAATTGTTGGATTTGGAATGTGCTGTCTGGAAGAATGGTGGAGGCAGACTTTATAGGAGTTTTCAAAAGGGAGCTGGATATATATTTGGAAGTGATTAATTTCGAGGGCTACAGAGATAAGGCTGGAGAATAGGACTAGCTTGGTAGCTCTTTCGGGATCTGGTACTGACTTGATGGGTTGAATGGCCTTCTTCTGTAAAATTCTATGAATCTATAATTCTATCAGGGAGTTAAGGGCTATAATTAGCACAAACAAAAGAGACTTGAGACCTGGAGCAGCTCAGACATGGTCTTGTTGAATAATGAGGCCATTATTCATCAATGTCAACAAAACGAAGGATCTCGTCATTGACTCCAGGAAGCAGAGTGGGCGGCACACTCCTGTCTGCATCAATGGTGCTGAGGTAGAGATGGCTGAGAGCATCAAGTGCCAACTTTTATCGGTGCACCAGAAAAAGCATTCTATCTGGATGCATCACAGCATAGTATGGTAACTACTCTTCCCAAGACTGCAAGAAACTACAGAGAGATGTGAACACAGCCTAGTCAATCACGCAAACCAGTCTTCCATCCATTGACTCAATTTATACATCCTGCTGCCTTGGGAAAGCAACCAACATAATCAAAGACACTGGATGTACTCTCACCTTCTTCCGTCAAACAGAAGACATAAAAGTTTGTAAACACGTATGAGTAAATTTAAGAACAGCTTCTTCCCCACTATTATTATACTTGTGAATGGATGTCTCAAAATTGAAAATTAATGAAGATCTCATTCTCTGTGCACTTTCCTCAACGAATCCCTACAGTGTGGAAACAGGCCATTTGGCCCAACAAGTCCACACTGGCCCTCTGAAGAGGATTCCACCCAGACCCATCTCCCTACCCTTTCCCTGTAATCCTACATTTCCCATGGCTAACACACCTAAACTATTCCTGAGCACTTGGGGTAATTTAGCACGGCCAATCCTCTAAACCTGCACATTTTTGGACTGTGGGAGGAAACCGGATCACACGGCGGAAGCCCACGGAGACACGGGGAAAACATGCAAACTCCATACAGACAGTTGCCCAAGGATGGATTTGAACACTTATCCCTGACCACTGAGCCATCATGCCACCCCTTCTCTGCGGCTGTAACATTGTATTCTTTGCTCTGTTCTATTTTCCTATGTACTTTTTATGGTATGGTCTACCTGTACTGCCTACAAAACAAAACTTTTCATTGTACCTAGGCACATGTGACAATACTAAATCAAATCAATTTTTGAGGGGCATATGGCCTACTCCTGCTACTTGGTGTTTTTTTTTCCCCTTTATTCAAGAATGGGCTGAGGGTATTGCTGGTCAGGCAACATTTATTGCCCAGGCAGTTAAGAGTCAACCACATTGTTGTGGGTCTGGAGTCATATGTTGGCCAGACCAGGTAAGGACAGCAGTTTCCTTCCGTAAAGTGGGTTTTTCTGACAATCAACAATGGATTCATGGTCATCATTAGATTCTTAATTCCAGATATCTTTCTTGAATTCAAATTCTGCCATCTACCACGGTGGGATTTAAACCCAGATTCCTGGGATGTTATCTGGGTCTCTGGGTTAACAGTCCAGGAATAATACCAATTATTCTTGTAATGATAATATCTAATGTACTCTGTGTTTTATGTTAAAGGGAAAATATTCAATGAGGTTATATGCAAATTGTATCTAGATGGAAGTTTGTACCTGGTCTTAGAAATTATTGAGAGTTGGTGGTTGATCATGAGAATTATCAACACTGGGGCTGGTGCTTTGGCTTGTATTGTCTTGTCTGGTTGTCAACACTGTTAAAGGAGACATAGGACTTTGGAAAAGCTGGAAGCTGATTGTGGGAATAGATTATTTGGTGTATTCTCATGTCCAGGCAATAGTGGGAGGCAGTAAAGGGACCGATAACACTGGTGAATGAGAAGAGGGAGGAAGGAAAAGATTATTAGTTCCTTATATATTAGTGCAATATAAAATATTTTGCAATTGTTCTTTGACAAAATACAAATTGCATTAATAAATGCACAGGTTTCACTTTGTGTCTTTGCCTCTTCAGAGCAATAAATAAAGACATCTTAATTTATTGTTTTTATTTCATTTTCATATGGAAACTTCAGTCAGTAACTCTTAAATCGTGCAAATTGGATGGGCTATTGATTGTAACCAATATACTCTGTTATTGATTACGCTTGATTATAAGTGTAAACACTTCCAGAAAATGTTTCCAGAGAAGTTACTGACCTGAAGTAAGGCACTATTTCTCTTAAACATCCAGGGAGAAAATATACATTACATTGAATTGGATAGAAATTATCACAGAAGCAAATAGTCTGAGCCAACCAATTTATGTAGGCTGTTATCCATCACAGCAGTCATATAATCCAATTTTCCTGCTCTGATTTCAAATCTCAAAATCGTTTATGAAACTTGTTTTAAGTTTAAGACAAGGTTTTTTTTGTTAAATCACTAATTCTGGTTGTGCATTTCACAATCTGTAGCTATTGGGTTTTTGACATTGATCTTGTCCCTTAAGTAGAAGCTGGAAACTTTGAGAGCCTACAACCAATAGATCAATTCCTTTCATGTCATTGAATCAAAATCCTGGAATTCCTTCCCTAATGGCATTGTGGGTTTATCTAAAGCAAATTGACTGCAATGATTAAAGAAGGCAGCGTGCCATTACATTCTCTAGGCCAACTAGGTGTGGGCAATAAATGCTGACTGCACCAGTCATACCCCCTAAACATAATGAATAAAATATATTCTAACATCTGCAGTCCTGCTACATCCCACCATGAACAGGGATGTACAAATAAATAATTAACAGCAGACAACACAAATATTAGACTCCACATATATCTGCAGCCTCAATGATGGAGGAGACCAGTACATTAGTGCAAAGACAATGCTGAAACATTTGCCACCATCAAAAGCCAAAAGTGCCGAGTAGATGATCTGTGTCGATCTTCTCTTGAGTGCAAAGCATCATACAGGTCAATCTTCAGCCAATTCAATTCACTCCACTTAATCTCAAAAGCAGCAGAAGGCATGGATACTACCGAATACAATACAACTGAAACACCTGTCTTGTTGGAAATGGTCATTGTTTGAAAATCCTGTGCTATGAATGTTACTTGCTGCTTATCAGACCAAATCTGAATGTTTTTTCAGGTCTTGCTGCAAATTGACATGGACTGCTTCAGTATCTGAGGAGTCATGAGTAGTGCTAAACATTGTGTAATCATCAGCAAATATCTTCAGTTTGACTTTATTATGTAAATTAAATCTTTGTTAAAGCAGCTGAATGTGTTTGGACCTAGAACAATACCTCAAGGAACTCCTGTAGAGAGGTACTGGGGCTGAAATGGTTGACATGCAATCACCAAAACCATCTTCCTTGTGAGGGTATGACTCTAACTAGTGGAAAGCTTTCCCCTAGATTTCCATTAGGTCTAGTTTTTCAGGAACTCCTTGATGCCACACTCTATTACTATCGCCTCTGCTCTAGAGTTCAGCTCTTTCGTCCATGTTTCTACCAAGGTTGTAATTAGATCAGGTGCTAAGTGTATCCGGCGGAGCCAAAACTGGGCATTAGAGATCAGGTTATTGCTGAGCAGGTTCTGCTTGTTAACAATGTTGTTGTACCTTCCCTCGCTTTATTGATGATTGAGAGTAGACTAATGGGGCTGTAATTAGCTGGGGTGAATTTGTCCTGCATTTTGTTTACAGCACATACCTGAATAATTTTCCATACTGTCGGGTAGATACCAGTGTTGAACAGCTTAGATATAGGTGTGGCTAGTTCTGAAGCACAAATCTTCAGGACTAAAGCTGCAAAAGCTTGGCTAAGAGTGTGAAATGTTGTAGATGCACAAGTCTTCAGTACTATTGCTGGAAAGTTGTCACTTTTCAGTATCTAGTGCCTTCAACTACTTCTTCATCTGATATACAGTGAATTGAATTGGCCAAAGACTGACATCCGTGGTGCTGGGGACCTCAGGGGCGAGCTGAGATGGATCATCTACTTGGCAGTTCTGGTTGAAGATGGTTGCATATGCCTCAGCCACTGCTATGCTGGGCATTGATTAATTATAATATTCTGAAATGTCAGTATATTAGGATTAAACTTTCCTCCTAAGCCAAGCTGAGAAGCAATCTTTAGTCTCAATCAGATTATTTGTGACATATGTATATCAAACCAACTTGTATCATACTTGTACCGTACATGAACAAAGTGTATATCTTGGCACAGCAGAGGAAGAATAAGTGTATGAAGGAGTAGTAATAGGGGATTCAATCATAAGGGGAATAGCTGAATGTTTCTGTGGCCATAAACAAGACTCCAAGATGGTATGATGCCCACTGGGTTCTAGAGTCAAGGATATTGCAAAGCAAATGCAGAACATTGTGGAGCAGGAGGGTGAACAGCCATTTGTTGTCATATGCATTGGTATCAATGATATATGTAAAAAAGAAGGGATCAGGTCCTGAAAATGAAACATAGGAAGTTAAGAAGATAGTGTAAAGAGCAGGGTTTCAGTTTCCTCAGACGTTGAGACTGGATCTGAGGGAGGTGAGACCAGTACAAGCTAGATAGATTGCATGTTGGCAGGACCAGAACAGATGTTCTAGGGACAGTATTTGCTGGTGCAGTTGGGGAGGCTTTAAATTAAAATGGCAGGAGGATGTTAACCCGCATGTGGAAACATTAGAGAGGGAAACAAGGAACAAAACAAAGGTAGAATAGATATTAAGAAAAGTGATAGGCAGAGAATTCAAGAGTAAGAATCAAACAGGGCCAGAGCGCAAAATAATGTGAACAGAAGTAGGAATATTAAAAAGACAAGCCACAAGGTCTTGTGTCTTACTGTACTGAGTATTTGCAATAAAGTGGATGAAATAATAATAAAAATGAATGATATAGTTGGGATTATGGAGACAAGATTGCTATGATGAGTAGGGATGAGGGCTGAATATCTAAGGATGTTCAGTTTTTAGGAAAGGCAGACAAAAAGGAAAAGAAAAATTTCTGAAAAAGGGTCTAGGCCCGAAATGTCAGCCTTCCTGCTCCTCTGATGCTGCTTGGCCTGCTGTGTTCATCCAGCTCTACCCCCTGTTATCTAAAAAGGAAAAGTAGTTGGGGTAGCATTGCTGATTAAGGAGAAGTTTAACACAACAGTGAGGAAACACATTTGCTCTGTACAAGTGGAATCCGGATGAACAGAAACACCAAGGGACAGAAAATGATAGTGGGGTTAAGTGCAGACCAGCAAAACTGTAGTGGCAACATTGGGAAAGGCATTGAACCGGAAGTTAGATGTGCAATTAATGCGAGCAATTACAGCTGTAATTATGCAACTTTAATCTATATATAGATTGGGCAAATCAAATCAGTAAAATGCCATAAGGGAGGAATTCCTGGGGATGGTTCCCTGGATCAATACATTGAGATAACAACAAGAGAACAGGCCATCTTAGATTGGCTATTGTCTAATGAGAAAGAAATAATTATCAATTTAGCTGTGTGAGGTCCCTTGAGGGAAATGTGACCAAAATATGATAGAATTCATCATTAATGTGGAGAGTGACATAACTGATTCTGAGGCTAAGGTCCTGAATGTAAGTAAAGGAAAACATGATGGTATAAAGTGCGAGCTAGTCATAACAAATTGGGGAACGTTATTTAAACATTGTTATATGGGCAATATTTGATAGGCGATGGCAGACATTTACAGAAAGCATGGAAGAACTGCAACAGTTGTTTATTTCTATCTGGCACAAAAAATAAAACAGGAAAAGTGGCCTCACCATGGTTAAACAGGGAAATTAGAGAACGTATTAGATTCAAGGAAGGGACTCACAAATTGGCCAAAAATGTTTAGACTTGAGCAGTGAAACCAGTTTAAATTTCAGCAAAGAGGGACAAAGGGATTGAGTAAGAGAGGGAAAATAAAGTAGCAGAGTAATCTGGTGGGGCACAGACAAGCCCTGAATGTAGAAACTTGTCTACGTACACGAAGAGAGAAAGATTATTGAAGACAAATGTAGATCTCTTACTGTCAGAAACAAGGGACAAAATGAAATAAGTACTTTGTTCAGTCTTCACAAAAGAGGAAACAATTTGCCCCCAATCAATGTTGGAGATCACAGGGTCTTTGAAAGGGAGGAATCAAAGAAAATCTGAATTAGTAGAAAAATGATGTTGGAGAAATTGATGAGATTAAATGCCAATAACGCTCCATGGCCTGATAAATCTACATCCCAAAATATTAAAGGATGCGGCTCTGGAAATACTGGATGCATCTGGATACATCAGTGGTTATCTTGCAAGACTCTATACATTCTGAAATAGTTCCTATTGATTGGATGGTAGCTAATGTAACCCCACTATTTGAAAAAGGAGGTAGCGAGAAAACATGGAATTATAGACACATTATCCTGACCCGTTGTGGGGACAAAGCTACAATTCATTATAAAAGATTTAATAGCAGATCATTTGAAAAACAGTGACGGGATCAAACAGAGTCAGCATGGAGTTACGAAAAAGAAACATGCTTGACAAATCTGCTGAAATTTTACATGGACGTAACTAATAGAATTAATAAGGAGGCGAGAGTGGATATGGTTTACTTGGACTTTCTGGAAAGTGACTAGTGAGGCACAGAGATCAGTGCTTGGACCCCAGCTATTCACAAAAAACATTTAATGATTTAGACAAGGGGACTAAATGTAATATCTCCAAGTTTGAAGATGACACAAAGCTGGGTGGGAGGGTGATCTGTGCGGACAATGTGAAGATGGTTTAGCATGACTTAGACAAGTGGAATGTGTGGGCAAATGCATGCCAGATGAAGCATAAGATGTGGAGAAATATGAGGTTATCCAATTTGGAAGCAAAAACAGAAAGGAACAGAAACAGAATATTGTCTGAATGGCAATAAAATTTGAAGAGGGGTATCTGGTTTCACTTGTACACCAGTTGTTAAAAGTAATCATACAGTACAGCAGGAGGTGAAGAAGGCAAATGGCATGTTGGCCTTCATAGTGGGAGGATTTGAGTGCAGGAGCAGGAAAGTCTTGCTGCAGTTGTACCTCGTTGAGAACACACCTCGAGTATTGTTTGCAGTTTTGCCCTCCTTATCTGATGAAGAATGTTCTGGCTGTGGAGGGAGTGTAACGAAGATTTACCAGACTGATTCCTGGAATGGCAAGGCTGATGTGTGAAGAGAGACTGGATCAGTTAGGATGATATCCACTGGAGTTTAGAAGAATGAGCAGGATTTCATGGAAACCTATAAAATTCTAACAGGATTTCGCAGAACACCTACTTTCTGTTCACAAAAAAACCGTTGATCTTCCAGTTGCCTGTCACTTCAACACACTACCCTGTTCCCTGGCCAATATCTCTGTCTCAGACTTGCTGCAGTGTTACAGCGAAGCTCAGCTCAAACTGGAAACTGGAAGCATCTTATTTTCCACTTGGGGTCTCTGTAGCGTTCTGGACTAACTATTAAGTTCAACAACTTTAGGGTCTGAGCTCTTCAATATCCTTACCCCAAACTCCACATAGGCCTTATTACCACATAGTCTGCTATTACACACTACCTATTGTTAGCCACTAACAGTCTCTGTTAATAGCTATTCACCCTCCTAGGCAGATTGTTATCCACTCCTTTGTCTGTCCGACTGTTCTCTCTCTTTGGACTTTATCCCCACTTATTGTTTACTGCCTATCCCCTCTTCCCACCCTATTGTTTGCATATAAACCAACATTTTCCTAGCTACCATCAGTTCTGAGGAAGGGTTGCTCAAAGAAGTGTTAACTCTGATTTCTCTCCACAGATGCTGCCAGACTTGCTGAGCGATTCCAGCAATGTCTGTTTTTGTTTCTGATTTATAGCATCCACAGATCTTTCAGTTTTTATTCAGTGTTAGATTTGGTTGTACTGACTTTTACAGTTAAATGGTCATGTGGCTTGGTCAGTATAAATAATGGTCATTTGTATATGATACAAAGGCCTACTTAATGATGATAAAATTGTGCCCACAAATATGAAAGAACAACAAGTGAGTAGGCAACCTGATTTGTTAAGAAATTATTGAACTGGAGCTTTGCGAGAATATCCACCAGAGGACAGTATAGTTACATTTAGAGAATAACTGGCACTTGACCAGTATATGTTTTTTTCCTAAAATTAGATCTGAACACAATAAATTTATTTCATTTAATGTAATGTCTTAAATGATGATCAATTAATGTATCAATATCCAAAGAACATAAAAAAGTTGAGCAGAGATTTTGACAAGTCCTAAGATTCCCAGTTGAATCACGAGGAGCTAATTGAGACTTAACATGAAGCTGGGTTGGGAATATGAACATAAGATGCCTCAAATCATCAGAATTAATTCAAAAGTACAGAGGCGTATGAATGAAATATGGATATGATCTTTGATATTCAAAATGTGCTTCATTGAATTTTAAAGAGTTGCAGTTGTGTGTCTAGTTTAAAGGGTAATGTACGAACACACATAAAAACATAAGGCTATTTATTTCTGATTTACATACAGCAATATCTACGCATTGAAAAGAGATCAAAGTTAGATCTTGATGCCAATATCAGTATCATTGACAATCACATCAAAGGGACAACCATATTTGACATCAGAATTTCCAACTCTCAAAATTTTGTCACTAAACTGCTGCAATTCTTTGGATTGGAATCTTTTTTTGTGAACCAGTTGAAGGGAGACCCTTGGGAATGTTTTTAAAAGCTACAATAGCTGGATTCGTACAAAGAAAGGGTTTCACAATAGGAAAAGGGCTGTTATAGACACATCAAACTTTATCCTTTTTGACTTTAATGCAGGACTCTGTGTCCCTTTTCTATCATGGTCGGACACTGCCAACATACCTTTTAAAATGACATACTGTGGTAGAAAAATTGCCTTGGCTAAATTCCATTTAAATTGGAATCAAGGTCACAATTTTTTGTGATCATTATATCATTAGTTGTACACTTCAGGAGCATGGAAAAGACACAAGTCCCTGTTGAATTGAAAGCAGATGATGAGTCAATGTTAAATGCACACATCATAGTCTAAACTGGGCTCGATTCTAATGTGATGGAGAAACTACATACAAGAATGGGGAGCCCTGAGGACAAATCTAAAAACTTCTTTAGGTTTCATGACCATAATGAAGCAAGCTGCAGGTGCCTTACAGCACATCCCAAAGGAAAATCCAGTAAGAAAAAAAGCAGTTTTCGTTAGAAATGAATGTACTGATCATACTGGCCCTTCATTATGAAGTATACAAAGGACAGTTGGTCACTCACATGCTTAATTGGTTTTACCATTAGGGAATGTCTAACACATTGCAGCTGGTGTCAAGGCCTATTAGTGAGCTCAGGAAATAGTGGGGGTAGTGGGTGGGAAGCAATCACAAATTGTGCAGGAGCAGATTAGTAGAGGCTGAAAATTATTTTGTGAAGTCAGGAGGAGCATTACTGCTTCAGTCAACGGAGTAAAAAGCCCATGGTTTTTTGTGAGTTTCTTTAAGCACCTTCCAGTGGTCTCTTTACATTGCTGGTTTTTTTGCCACAATATCAATAAAACATTAAACACGTATTAGTCCGTCTCTGAAATTGATGCAGGAGTTTTATTGAATTGAATTGTGAATTCAGTTCATTACAGCCAGAGACTGGGGCATTTTGAAAAAAATATCCACAACTGCAGATGTAGATTAGTCCAATGATTATGCAAATGACTACATATGACTTTATGCTATTGCCCTTGAACTTAGTAATTGATATGAGAACAACCAGAATTAAAGAAAGTAAGGACATCAGGGCATCCTAAAGTAGTTAACAACCAACTACTTTGGAAATGTAGTCATTGTTACAATATAGAAACCATGCCAGCCGATTTATATACAAGGTTCCAAAATGTATGACTGGATAAATGACTAGGTAATCTGAAGGAGTGATTTCACTTTCCATAGTGTCCTCCCAAGTGACTGATCATTTCTGAAATAGATCATGTCCAGGTTTTTTTATTGGTTAAGATTAAGTATTGGTGTTGAACTTTGGAATGTTGGTATTGTTGTGCTATACCACGCTTCTAAGGAGACATGCTCATGATGTCATCAGCATATCATGGCATGTTACCTATTCAGAAAGTAGTCTCTGTCTCCATCTTACTGAATCCTCTTGCAGAATGACATGCTGAGGGAAGCATGCAACAATTTATACTTGAATCGTTTAACTTTAGCACAGACTACAAATGGCTGTGATTATTAAATATGTAGATACTAGCAAATCTATTGAACCTTTGAATATTTTGTCACCTTTGTCTCATTCATATGCTGTGGGAACTAACAGAAGTATCACCTTATCAAATATGAGTGTTCTACTCAAGGTAAAAATCCCACCATTGTACCTACAGTAGCTTGTGAATGCAGAACAGATCCGGGTTAACAGCAGTGACTGTTCATAAAAAAACAACTCCCAGCATTCTTCCCTCAGCATGTCATGCTGCAAGAGGACTCAGTAAGATATATAACCTGAGAGATATAGTAGAACTAAACCTCTTTACAATAGATGCAAACACAAAATTCTTGGGAAAATCAGCAGGTCTGGCAGCATCCATAGAGGGAGAAAAACAAAGTAATGTCTCTACTTCAGAAAAGTCTTTTGAGCAGAACAGCTTTTTAACAAGAGAAATAGATATGAACAGGGTAACCACAAAGCAAGAGTTGAGAGGTTGGAGGAATGGGGTACCATGCTCAGTGCATCTTTCAGTCTGAGAATTGACATTTCTAACTAAGAATGTATGCATGTCTAACCATATCGCTAGCTGTATCTTTACATATGCATACAATAATGCTGCCTGACATTGAATTTTGAGTGAAATTAAAAATTAATGGAGTGGGTTAGAAACAGTTGTCAATCATTGGAAAGTCTATTATCCCTGACAGAATCACAGAATTGTCATGGTGCAGAAGGAGACTATTCAGCCCATTGTGTCTACAAACAAGCAAATTACCTATCCCAAATCATCTGTTTTTCCCCCATACCATTGTACATTATTTCTATCTACAAAGTTGAAATTTCTAAAATTGGATCTAAATTCAAATTCCTATTCAAATAATTGTCCAATTTTCTCTTGAATGCCTCAGTTGAACCTGCCTCCACCACACTTCCAGGCAGTGCATTCAATACTCTAAGAACTCACAGTGTGGAAAAAAAAATTCACATTACCCTTGTTTCTTTTACAAATTAGTTTAAATCTGTGCCATTTCATTCTTGTTCATTTTATGAACGGGAACAACTTCTACCTATCTACTCTATCAAACTTGCTCATGATTTAGAAAAACTCTACCAAATCTTCTCTCAGCCTTATTTTCTTCAAGTAGAACAGTCCCAGCTTCTTCCATCTATCCTCATAACTGAAGTTTCGTATTCCTGAAATTATGCTTGTAAATCACTTCTCCTCCCTCTCCAATGTATTCAAATCAATCCTGTAATGTAGCCCTCACAACTGTACACAATACTCCAGCTGATGCCTAACAAGTGTTTTGTACAAGTCCAATATAACCTCCTTGCTTTTTTACTCTGCCCCTATTAATAAAGTTCAGAACACAGTAAGCTTTATTTCCTGCTCTCTCCACCTCTCCTGCCACCTTCATATGTGCGCATACACACCCAAGGCCCTTTGATCCTGCACCCTCTTTAAAATTGTACACTCTATTTTATATATTTTTTTGACATTTTTGCAACCAAAGTACTTCACCTCACACTGCTTTGATCTATCGACCTAGCTGCCTATTACACCAAGTTGTTAATGTCCTTTTGCAGTTCTACATTATCCTCCCAGTTTGCAGTTCTTCTATGTTTTATGTCATTTGCAAATTTTAAAATGCTCCTCTGCACATCAGGATCCAGGTCATGAATATACATCAAGAAAAACAAGGGTCCGAATGCAGGGCCCTAAGGAACTCCACTGCAATTAAACTTTGATTGGATGTTGCTTCTGTCCCTTTTATACCATGACCTATAACTTTACTCACAAGCCTGTTCTGTGAGTATCAAAAACCTTCTGGAAATCCATATACATCACATCAACAGCAATTCTCTCATCAATCCTTTCTGACACCACTTCAAAAAACTCCAGCTAGTTAGATAAACATGATTTCCCATTTAGAAATCCACGCTTACTCTTCATCATCAACCACATTTTTCCGTGTGATTAATTCTATTCCACATCATTGTTTCTAGAAGCTTTCTTATCATCCAAGATAAACTGACTGGTCAGTAATGGCTGGGATGCTCCAAGGGTTAGTGTGGACTTGTTGGGCTGAAGGGCCTGTTTCCACATTGTTGGGATTCTCTGATTCTAGAGAAGAAAAGGAAGATGTGTTTGATGGTGGCATCACATGGGAGGTGGTGAAAGTGGCAAGGATGATCTGTTGCATGTGGAGGCTGGTGAGGTGGAAAGTGAGGACAAGGGGGAATCTTTTATGGTTCTGGAGGTCATAGAAAGGAGTGAGAACAGAAGTGTGTAAAACTGAATGGACACAGTTAAAGACTCCATGAACCAAGATGGAGAAAATCTCTGGTTGAAAACAAGAAAGACACATCAGAAGCACTGATATAGAAAGTGGCATTGTCTGACCAGATGTGATAGAAGAGCTGGAGAATAGAATAGATTTTCTACAAGAAGTAAGTGGAAAGGAAGTGCAATCACTTGCGAGAATTATGATCTTATAGTGCATATTGGTTATGGAATGGAGGTGAAGGTGTTGACGAAGGGAAGAGTTGGAGGTGGACCATTTTGAAATTGAGTGAAGTGTGAAAAATGAGATCAAAGAGGATGAAAGTTTCAAAATTGAAACAAAAGAAGGAAACAGCGCTGATACAATCATCAAAGTACCCGAAAAAGAAGTGTGGGAGTGAAACTGCATAGGAACGGATTAATTAATGTTTTATGACAGAGTAGGTACAGCTAAGTCCCAAATGGATATTCAAGGAGTTCAATGTGTGATCAATTTCAATCAGGCAGAGGAGGGCGGTCATGGACAGGCAGTGGTTGAGTCTCCAATCAAGAAAGAAGTAGAAAGCCCTCAGACTGTCCTAATGGGGCATGAAGATGTAGTGACATTGTGCATCCATTGTGACAACAAGATAGTTAGAACCAAGAAATGGGAATTTTTCAAAACTGTGGAGGGTGCGCAAAATTAAGCAATGTTGAAAACTATGGCAGCTGAAGACTGAAATGAAATGAAATGCACCTTCCATGTACAAGACTCAATAAATGTATATTGTGCTACAAACAACATGAGTTAATGAAAAAGACAAACATTTTGTTCTCACCTTATTTCATATTCACATTTAGCAAAGAATCAGTGCAAGAGCTCCAACTCTATAAATAGCACTAGTCATGCATGTTTAAGTTATGTAACCTGTGTTGTCATAGGTAATGAACTATATTTTATAATGATAAATAATATAAAGATTTGTGTTTTTCCTCTCATTCATTATAGCACTTAAGAAAATTTGAGTAGAATTTTATGGAAGGAGACATTTTTGGGCTGTAGTAATCTGACTATCTATTTAATGCCTTTCTGGTATAGCATTATAAATGACAAAGGAACTGTCAGTGCTATATCTGTCATTCTATATTTTCCAATCATGTTTAAGGTTGCAATAAATGATTACCATAAGATTTGTAGTATGACTATAATCCTATAAGTCATCATAAATTTTCGCTCTTCTGGCATTTTCTATTATTTGAAAGATCAGTTTTAAAATTTTAAACTAAACATTCCACATTTTTGTTTTAAATGATGGAAGCATATAAATTATAGTGACACATTATGATTAACAATCAAATTATACAAATATCAATGTTTAACACAGCTGCATGGATTAACCCATAGGAAATCAAATAGCATTATTTGATCTAACTAGATTATATGGAATGGACCATTAACAAAAGACAGCAACAGCAACATTTCTGTAAGGACAATAAATGACTATGTAATCCATACATTCCAGAAACAGAGCTCCATACAACTGTTAGAGGCATTGGTACTATGTTATTTCTTGTTACTATGTATCAAATGGAGATGAAAAAAAACAGTATGGGGGATAAAGACATTTGGAGCTGAAGTGGAAGAAAATAATCAATAGTCAAAAGATTTCACAAGTAAAACTTTCCAATTTGCATGAAAATAAAGTGTGCTAAGCTTCATTTTCCAATGAAGCTGGTACATTATGCTTAAAATCTTGAAAATAAAATGATATCTCTGCTCACTACATACAGCTGGGGGAACAAGCATAGGTCATTCGATTACCCTAGTCTCAGCCACTTTTTGGGGTACAATTTTTTTTAGTCATTCACTGTATGAAGAAATGCTTCAGGTAGTACTCCTCAGCGCTAATTTTAAGATTATGCCTCCCCGTTCTGAGATTTTATCTGTGGAAAAAAGTAGATTTTTTTATCTTCCACCCTATTAATCCTTTAATTATCT
The DNA here is from genome assembly GCF_021869965.1 of Rhincodon typus. Lineage (NCBI taxonomy): Eukaryota > Metazoa > Chordata > Chondrichthyes > Orectolobiformes > Rhincodontidae > Rhincodon > Rhincodon typus. The sequence continues at coordinate 57,978,119 of NC_063337.1, read as the reverse complement.
TAAACCACCTCAATTAGTTCATCCCTTAACTTATACACTCAAGCAAATTCAAGCTTACTCTATTCAACATGTCTTCATAATTTAAACTTTTTAGACCAGTATCATTCTTCTGAATCTGTGCTATGCCCTTTGGAAGACAAGAATATTCTTCCTCAGTTGCAATGTCCAGGGTTGGAAATAATACCATAGAAAGGATTTCATCTAACTGTTGCATACTTTTTTTCTTTGTATTCCAACTTACTTCAAATAATAGGCAACATTTAAAGAACCTTTTAAATCATTTTTATACTTCTCGGTCGGCTTTTCCTAAAATCTGTTCATCCAAATATTTTAGGTTCTTAATATTTAGAAAGTATTTAACATATCTTTCGCAGGTCCAAACTAAGCTGTGTCTACTATAGCTTTTTCCATTCATCTGATCTATCCAATGTCCCTTTGTAAGTTTTTGTTTGTGTCTACATTATTTTGTACGGCACCTAAACTGGTGTTATCAGCAATCTTAGATTCACTTGTTTCCTTTCCTTCATTAAAGTAATTTATAACTATAGTGAAAAGGCATGGTCCCAGAACAGTTCCCTAAGGGCCACTACTAGATATACACTGCCAGTTTTGGGTACAAGTTCATTATTCCAACATCTGGTCCCCTACGATCTAAACAATTTATCCAGGTCAGTAGATTGTTTCCATTTCTATGCATTCCCATTTTTATTATGAATAATAACATTTGAACTTAAAGCTACTCTCAGTTATGGCAACCATAAAGCTACCATCCAGTAGTTACCATGAAGCTACCATCCACCATCCAAACTCAGTTGGTTAATTAATATCCTTTAGGGCAGAAGTCTCGTGTCCTTGCACTGTCTAGCTAATATGTGATCAAGGACCAACAGCAATGTGATTGACTCTTAATTGCCAGCTATAATGGCTTAAAAGCCCATCAGTTCAAGGAAAATTAGGATAGGCAAAAAAATCCTGGCCTTGCCAGTGACACCAATATCCCATGAAAGAACAAAAAGAATCTGTGATGTTATTTGTATTTGCATGCCAATCTAGTTGTCCCCAATGTGCAGTACTGGCAGTGGAGCCCTCACCATTTTACCCCTGTCTTAACCTGACTGAAACAAAGATCATGCCATTTGGAGGAGATGCTCCTGAGGTGGGGTGACAAGCTGGGAAATATGCTGTTTCATGCTGCTAACTTGACAGCAAAAATCTGAGTCCAAAAAATCTACTGAGGCATTATCTTCCAGATCAAGTAAACAGAACAGATTCCAAATATTCACTTCTGAAGAAGGGTCCAGACCTGAAACGTCAGCTTTCCTGCTCCTCTGATGCCACTTCGCCTGCTGTGTTCATCCAGCTCTACACCTTGTTACCTCAGATTCCAAATATATTCCTTCGTCAACTTCATAAAAAACAATAGATCAGTTGGTCAATTGTTTAATTTTTGTCTGTTCTAAAATGTTTCAGGATGTTCTGAGAATATAGAAGAAAATACATAAATACAAGTTGTTCTTTTCTGTAATTCAGGCTGTATCATTATAAATATACTATACTATTTCATAGTAGAGATCAAAGATTAGATGGCTCCTGTACTATACTATACTATTTCATATAGTATAGTATAGTACAGGAGCCATCTAATCTTTATTGCTGCATTCAATAGGATTGTGATTAAAAACTTCAAATTCAAAGGAAAACATGTATTTCACTGACCTTTCCTTTTCCTGTTTAAAAATAATAATTGCAATTCAGTTTTGGTTTCAAGCAGTTCCATATAAACATTACTAATATTCAATAAGCATATTACTGACAATGTATGTCTTTATTACTTATTAGCCTATAAGCACCCATCTCTGCCTTTCAAAGTTATAGTTGTGTTCAGAGTGCTTTCATTCATTTCTAAGACACGCATGAAAGTACTCTTCAACTTAGATGTTTCTTTTTCCTTTTCCTTGGAAAACAATAATTACGATTGGAAGTAGACAAACAGGAGGCTGGAAGAACACAGCAGGCCATGCAGCATCTGGACGAAAGGAGCAGTCAATGTTTTGGGTGCATTTCCGAGCTAAGCATTGGTCGAGCATCTCCTCTGGCCCGTAATGACCTCCCAGTCACTGCCCATTTCAACTCCCCGTCCGACTCCCCCTCCGACATGTCTGTCCTTGGCCTCCTCCAGTGTCACAGTGACTCAGAAGGCAAATTTGAAGAACAGCACCTTATCTTCCACCTGGGAACCCCACAGCCTGGAGGACTCAACACTGAGTTCTCCAATTTCAAATAACCTTGCCACCCATCCCCTGCCTCCCCTTCCAGCCCCACCTCCTCCCTTCCATTCCACCTTCTGACTCTCCCTTCCAGCCACCAACTGGATTCATCCCTCCCATTAACCAACCAGGTCATACCTACCACCAGTGTCCACCTATCACCACCATTCCGCTCCACCCCTTTCCTCCACCTCTTTATCTGCAGTTTCCCCTACTCCCACATACGGTCCTGAAGAAGGGTAATACTCGAAACATTGACTGCTCCTTTCCTCCAGATGTTGCCTGGCCTGTTGTGTTCTTCCAGCCTCCTGTTTGTCTACCTTGGATTCCAGCATCTGCAGTTCTTTTATTTCTTACAATTGGAGCTTTGCTCAGTGACACAATCCTGGCACAGTGTGTTGCATTATTGGAATATAGGTTATAGAATTCAGCTGTATATATTGCGGAATAAAAGGTGAACTACACTTTTGCTAATAATTTCTACTAAGTATTTTCATAAGTAACTATACAATAATAATGTTGGAATACATGGAATCAGGATCTTACTCTGTAAGGTTCCAGAGATTTTTCTGTCATTATATTTGATCCTTTTTTCCTTAATAAATATTTTTGATGTTTACTGAAATGATGCACATTCTATCATCAACCCAGACCTGATCTTACTACATTGTGACGAGTGGCAACTAGGTGCATTGAACTGCTGGCAGTTGGTAAGTGAGTACCTGCATAGAGGCCCAGTGTCAGCATGGTGTAGCAGGTCAATAGTGAGGCCAGTTGAGCAATCTGACCACCAAAAGCGCAGAAATATCTGAAGATCAGCTGTTTTATAGTGCAGCAGGCAGAGGACTTTAATGTCAACGAAATCACTGAGTTGCAGAGAGCAAAACACCGCACAAGTGTTGACAAAGTTCAGGAAGAATCAGTCAGCCACAGAGAATAATAGATCACTGTAGATTTTCTTCACAGATATGGGAAAGAAAAGTCACTCAGGAAATCCACTAGTGATGTACATGGAAGAAAATGGTGCACATTTGATGCTATTAGCGGTCCCCACTGGTGGGAATTTTACTAAGTATTAGAAAGGGTCTTGAGGGCCAGAAGAAGATCATCTGAGAACTAGATCAGCAGCACAAGAAGCTAAAGGCAAAATAAACATTCTGCATGTGTCAAAAGATTGGAGGATATTGAGGAGCATGATGACTTCCTCTTAAGGTTTTCTCAGATGCGCTACAGGATTTTGGTCCCCTGATTAAACAAGCCCACAAATTGAATACGGTATTCAGATTCCATGGTTAAGACAGGAAAACTAATTTTAAATTGAATGCAGTCAAGGGCATATCTTTCTTTTAAATGCAAAGCCGTGATGGAGGCTAAGCATTCTATGACTTTCTTCCATTCAACTTTAAAATGCAAAAGGTGAGAGGGCACATGCAAGCTGTATTTGGCTATGATGTGAGGGAGATCACCAATGCATTGTCTCTTATTTCTAATCATCACTCTTTATTAAGTGGAGATATTTATTTGGCTTTGAAACTTCTTGCTTTCGTAATTGCAGAAAAAAATAGAGTGGAGTCAGTGCTCTGTGAATCAGTCTCCACTTCAGAAACTCTAGTTCAAGGACTGCAATCTATAATCAACGTGCAATGGCCTTACATCTGGAACAGTATCTGTTGGGGGCAGAGAGAGAACAGCAATCTTAGTTTATCTGTGTAAAAGAATATTCTGCAAAAGCAATCTTTTCTTAATTAGAGAGATTAACCTCAGAACAATTATCGTCTTTTGAAGAAATAAGTATAAAATATTTGAAGGGAATTGCACAATCTAAGCCCTCTATGTCTCATCAGTACAAACTCTTCGGAGAGTTTAAGACTAGTATGCAGACTTTGAATGTACCACCATTATCCAATTTTCCATTAAATGTTTAGACCAGAATGGTGTGCAGGTCCTCCCAATCATTCCTGGTGTAGGTGTTTTTTTTGTTGTTAATGATAGTACATTCTTCCTTTCTGATGGAATTTACAAATATCATTGTCTTCGTAGGAGCAACCTTGGGTTGAAACAAGTGTGGAAGTGACATCACTACCTACAGAAGAAGAAATTCTTGCTCTCCTTGAGTAGTAGAGAAGTCCTCATTTCCAGAATTTGTGTCTTTTGAAAGGTCTTCATTCTTCTTTTTATCTCCCTTATCTGTCCTGAGAGATGGTGTTTAATAATTCTATTGTGCCAGCAGCTAGGGACAATTCTGATTTTTTTTGTTGCAACTGGAAAGTTTCCTTTATTCAAGCTGGAGTTTTAACCTTTCCCTGGTGTAGTGCAGAAGATAAAGAGAAAATGAATTTCAGTTCATTGCCTTCATTCTCAAAGGATTGTAACACTTGTGTCATAGAGACTTGTATCATCGTCAGAAATCACTAACAGTTAAGGTTTCTTTATTAGAACCCATGTTACACTCCAGCTTTTGTATTGCAGCAAAGAAGATTCAATTAACATTAGTATATTAATGGTCAGAGTTATTAATGCACAGGGAGTAGAACAGTATCTTGGTGTAACTTTTGAGTGTTAATTTTGGAAAAGGAATCTTGAGAAATGCCCCTGACATCTATATGGTGCCTCATAGAATGTGTTCAAAGATAATAGAAATTTTTTGGAATTTCTTCAATTTTGACCACTTCAGAACATTCTTCCAAGACCTGGACATTCCCTCATTGTTACATAGTATAATTTATTTTGAATGTGGTCGTGGTCTAAAGTAAATGGCAATGTGAAAATAAATACTAAAATTCGGCAGCTTCAGGATTATCCATGGAACTGGATTGGTATCCTCATTTGCAGCTGTTCATGTTGTAGTTGGCAGACAATTGATATGATAAGGACTACCATTGTGAGTCATATCATCTCATTTGGGCACAAAAGAACATTTTGCAATCTGTCACTACCTTTTGGGAACTTTGGTAATGATAAACACAGGCTAGCCTAAGTGTAATTGAGTTATGTAAAGTTTTAAAGCAGAGCATGTTATTTATTTGGCTAAAGTGCCTCTTTGCCAACTACAGGATTTGATTTGTTCTGAGGAAGGGTCACCGGACCCGAAACGTTAACTCTGTTTTCTCCTCCACAGATGCTGCCAGACCTGCTGAGCTTTTCCAGCAACTTTGTTTTTGTTCCTGATTTACAGCATCCGCAGTTCTTTTGGTTTTTACATGATTTGATTTTATGGCCCAGATCTTCCAGTCTCCAGATAGTCAGAGAAAGGTGCATTACAGAACCCCTTGAAAATCCAAACACAGTGACTACCAGGGAATTTCAGGGAAGTTTAAATTTGTCATGGGAAATTGCCCTGCATTTGGAACAGTCCAAAAACATCTCCAGCTCTGTAATGAAGTCTGATACTTCAGAGGATTGTGGCTTACTTATTTGAAAATAACTTACTCAGGAAAAGTTACTGAGATTAAAGCCTGCTGTAACTCAAAGAATTCCTACAGTGCATTTACAGACCATTCAGCCCATCAAGTCTGCACCAACACTCTGAAGAGCATAACACTTTATACCCATAATCCTGCATGGTTAACCCACCAAGCCTGCACAACACGGTGCACTACAGGGCAATTTAGCATGATTACTCTACCTAAGCTGCACACCTTTGGACCGTGGGAGGAAACCAGCGTACCTAGAGGAAGTCCACACAAACATGGGGAGAATGTGCAAACTCCACACAGTCACCCAAGGCTGGAATTGAACCTGGGTCCCTGGCCCTGTGAGGCAGTAGTGTTAACCATTGTGTCAGTGTGCCACTATGTAACTATGGGCAGAATCTGATAGGGAGCTGAAGGGGAGACTTGGGGCAGAATCACTTAAGAAGTCCAGCAAGACCTACCTAGACATCATGAGCATTTTGCACCATCTCTTATGGTTTGACAAGTGGTCTCGTCAGTTTCTGGGTAGGCAGTGGTGTGTTGCCAACTAAATGGCATCATTTCTTGTTAAATGCCTTGTTAATGGCACAACCTTATTAATATTCAGGTAGAAGTGTTTCGGTCGAACAGCATCAACAGCAACATAAATGTATTTATATAGCAATACTAAAGTCATAAAATGACCCTGAGGTCTTTCACAGCAGCAAATTTGAGAACAGTTACAAAGCATAATAAAAAGGTAATAACCAAAAGCCTGGTTTAAGAGTCAAGGAATAAGGAGCATCTAAAACAGAGAAGAAAGCTTTAGAAGCAGAAAGGTTGAAGGAGGGAATTCCAGAGCTTAGGATTTGGGCAGCTGAAGACAGCTCCAAGAGATCACGATTTTATAGGAAGAGGTATCTCAGAGGGTTGTGGACATAGAGGAGTTCATAAAGAAAGGGAGAGATAAGTCCATGAAGGTAGCTAGGTGGCTTAGCCATGGGAAATTCAGGGTTACAGGGATAGAGTTGGGGGTGGTTTTGGTGTGAGTCTGGGTGGGGTACTCTTCAGAGAGTCGGTGTGGACTTGCTGGGCTGAATGACCTGTTTCCACACTGTAGGGATTCTGTGATTCTGTGTTTGAAAACAAAACTGAGAATTTTAAAATTAAGATATTGCTTGATTGGGAGCCAATAGTTTAGTTCAGTGGGTACAGGGGAATGCCACTTAGTGCAAGTTAAGCCACAGGCATCAGTGCTTTGGTTGACCTCAGAAGTTTACAGAAGAGAGAAAATGGGCAAACAGCTAGGAATGTGTTGTAATAGCTTAATCTCAAGGAAAAAAGGTATGAATGAAGCGTTCAGCAATGGATGAGCCAAAGCAGGATAAAGACTGGCAACGTAACAGAGGTGGAAATACATGATTTTAGCGATCAGGAGTTGATCTTGGAGTCAAATATTATACCAAGATTGTGAATAGATTAGCTCTGATTCAGCCAGTTGATAGGGAGATCGACAAAGATGGCATCCAGGGAAAGGAGTAGTCAATGGTTTGGTCTCCATGATGCTTAATTGGAGAAAATTTCTGCTAATTGAGAATCATATTTTAACTAATAATTTTGAAACAGTAGAGGAGTTGATAGAGATGGTGCTGAGATCAAGTTTGGTAGAATATAGAGGAAGTACACCTTTTTTTCCATGATTGCAGTTTTGAGTCCTTTTAATTTTGAACCACATTGCTAAGGTTGCCAATATTAAGATTCTTCATGTACATCCTAGAATTGATTCATAATTTATTCTTTTTCAACATTGTTCTGGTAGTTATGTTAAATAAATCCCCAGCTGATTTGAAGCCCTTTTCTGAAAGTTGCTATGGTGATCTGTTCTTTTCTGTGTGGCCTATAACAGGATGTAATTTAACGGTACTTTTTGTTTCAGCCTGCATGGAGCCAATTTTCCATTAATATACCCTTTGTTTATTAAATGAATTTGTTCTATTTTTGGCCTGGCATATGGTCGTTGTCGGAAAATCTCCATACTAGTGGAGAAACATCACAAAATTAAGCTTTAAATGATAAATTAATGTAAATAAAGTAATTCCTTGACCATTAGTTTGTTTTATTCCTTTTGTTTCTTTGCGTGGGGTTAGATATTTTCAAATGCCAGCTTTCATAGTATTGATTTGATTTCTAGCACTGAATCTGCTGCAAACTGTAAGTAAACATGTCAGATGCTACTCATGAGCAAGCTCACAACAAGATAAAAATCTTTGCATGTGAGTGTTGTATTTTCCACACTCACTGTTTAGTAAAATGTCAATGCAATACAACTTCCGTACTTATCCATGAAAGTGATTGCACTGCATCATGTGTTCATTTCTCATTGAAGATTGAATGTGAGAATGTGAATTTAAATCATATTTAGATAACAATAAGGAATTTTCAAAAATTGAGATGTTGATAAAAATCTGCCTGCAGAATTTGTGCGTTAGTGAGCTTGATTCCTGTCAGGAGCTCCCTCTATCGTTTCAAGGACTAACCACAGGGTCGCTGGGACGCTTGCTGGAGGTCATGCTGGTGACCCATTTAATGTGCTAAATGAAAAACCAAAGAACTGCAGATGCTGGAAATCAGAAACAAAAACAGAAATTGCTGGAAAAACTCAGCAGGTCTGGCAAGTCCCCTAAGAATCTTATATGTTTCAATAAGATCACCTCTCATTCTTCTAAACTCTAATGAATGCAGGCCCAACCTACTCAATCTCTCCATATAAAACAATTCCTCCATACCTGGGAGCAGCCTAGTGAACTTCTTCTAGACTGTCTCA
>NC_063337.1:57944136-57969136 GCF_021869965.1 Rhincodon typus | reverse complement strand
AATGCCAATACATCTTTGCTTAGGTAAGGGGACCAAGACTGTTTGTAGTATTACTGATGCCGACTAATACCTTGTATACTTTTAGCAAGACCTTCCTATCTTTATACTACATTTCCTTTGAAATAAAGGCCAACATTTCATTTGTCTTCCCTATTACCTCCTAAGCTTGCATGCTCGCATTTTACCATTTATGCACAGGGACTCCCAAATTCTCCTGTGTTGTAGCTTTATGCAACCTTTCTCAGTTTTATAACATTCAGCTCCTCTATTCTTTCTGCCAAAATGTATAATCTCACGTTTTCCCAAATTATATCATCTGGCAAATTTTCGCCCACTCGTTTAATCTGTTTATATCCCTCTGCAGAATTGCCACTTACCTTTCCACCTATTTTTGTGTCATTCACAAAATCAGCTACAGTACATTGACTTTCATCATCCAAGGCATCAATGTATATTGTAAATGGCTGTGGCTCCAGCAATTAGCATTGTGCACTCTACGAGTTACAGATTGTCATCCTGAAAATGCCTCGTTTATCCCAAGTCTCTGTCTTCTATTAGTTGGCCAATCCTCTATCCATGTTGGTATACTACCTCCAACACTTGGGGCTCTTATGATTTTATTAAGTAACTTAACGTAGCTTATCAAACACTTTTTGAAAATCCTCCCAGATACATTTTGTCCATTACTTCCACTTTACCCATCATGTTTGTTACCTCTTCAAAGAATTCTAATAAACTTGTCAGGCATGATTTTCCCTTCATGAAGCCATGCTGACTCTGTTTGATCATATAATGATTTTCTAAATGCTCTGCTGTTACATCCTTTTTCATAGACTTTAATATTTTCCCAATAATAGACGCTTAGCTAACTGGCCTATAGTTACCTGTTTTTTAAATAAAGGTGTTACATTGGGAGTTTTCCAAACCTTTGGGACTTTTACAGAATGTAACGATTCTTGTAAGATTACTGTCAGTACATCCACTATCTCTATATCTATTGCTTTTTATATCCGAGGATACATTTCATCAGGTACAGGGGATTTATTGATCTTTAGCTCGATCAGGTTCTCAAGCACATATTCTCCAGAGATATTTAGTATATTTATTTCTTCTCCTTTTGCTATGGAATGTTATTAGTATTTTCTACTGTGGAGACTGATGCAAAGTATTTATTCAACTCCCATTCCATTTCCTGGTTCTCCTTGAGCCAGCCTCAATCTCTAAGGGGCCTCCCTATTCCATTTTACATATTTAATGAAACTCTTGCTGTCAGTCTTGAATCAGGTCACTATTTGCATATAATAACAAATGCAGTTTGACCTCTAAGGTTGACCTGAGGACTTAAGATCTGAGGACTCAGCTGATAACAACAGAACTGAAATGGGTCAAGTTAATTGCATATAAATTTTCAAAGATTAATTTTCTCATGAATGAACCGTTAGCCTTACTTCAGATAGGCTCTATTTTTGGAACAATCTTCCGCACAAAGATATTATTTCATGATCTAGGGAATAGGTATGTGTCTGCAGGCACTACTCGTGGTTCTTAATGCATTTCCAAATTTATTTTTAAAACATTGTTTTGACTTTAGCCACTGTTAAATGTTTCTGCTTGTGCAGTTAAAGCAACAATGCTATCATCATGTATACAATTACATTGGTACACATATCTTGTTTACAAACTAAGTGATTTGCCTCTTTTTTTTGGTAAACCATGAAAATGTCTATACATGTGACATCATATTGACACCTAGGCAGAGTTTACAGATGGCTGAATAATGTGAAGTTGATTGATAGAACCTGGAAATAAATAGGACATTGGTCATTTGATGAAGATAGATTAAGATATTTAAAAGGCAGCCATGAAGTGGAGGTGCCAGTGTTGGACTGGGGTGGACAAAGTCAGAAGTCACACAAAACCGGTTATAATCCAACAGGTTTATTTGAAATCACAAGCTTTGAAGTCACTTCACCTGATGAAAGAGTAGTGCTCCGAAAGCTTGTGATTTCAAAAAAATCTGTTGGACTATAACTTGGTGTCATGTGACTTTTGACCAGGATATGTAAAAACACAGATGACTATTTGGATCACCAAGAACAATGGGGCTAGGACATGGGAGAGTTAGGCCCTAAAATTGTTGAACTCGATATTGAGTCTGGAGGGCCGCAGGGTCCCCAAGCGAAAAATGAGGTGATGTTCTTCCAGCTTGCGCTAAGCTTCGCTGGAACACTGCAGCAAGCCGGAGAAAGAGATGTCGGCCAGGGAACAGGGTGGTGTGTTAAAGTGGCAGGCAACAGGTAGCTCATGGTCTTTTTGTGAGCAGAACGTAGATGTTCTGCGAAGCGGTCACCCAGTCTACACTTCGTTTCCCCAGTGTAGAGGAGACCACATTGTGAGCAGTGAATGCAGTAGACTAGATTCTAGGAAGTGCAGGTGAAATGTTGCTTCACCTGGAAGGTATGTTTGGGCCTTTGGATACTGGGGAGGGAGGAGGTAAATGGGCAGGTGTTACACCTTCGCTGGTTGCAGGGGAAGGTGCCGTGGGGCTGTGGGGTGTGTCGGAGTAAAAGGAAGAGTGGACCAGGGTGTCCCAGAAGTAACAGTCCCTGCGGAAGACAGACAAGGGAGGGGGGGGAATATGTGTCTGGTGGTGACATCTCACTGGAGGTGGCGGAAATGCTGTCTGATGATCTTCTGGATGTGGATGCTGATGGGATGGTAGGTAAGAATAAGTGGAACCCTATCACTGTTGCGGGAGGGAAGAGAAGGGGTGAGGGCGGAATTGCAGGAGATGGGTTGGACCCGGTTGAGGGCCCTGTTGACAACGGAGCTGGGGAATCTTCAGTTGAGGAAGAAGGCGGACATTTCGGAGGCTCCCTTGTTGTTAGTTACTAACAGTCCCCATTAATAACTATTCACCCTCCTAGCCAGATTGTTATCAATTCCTTTGTCTGTCTAACTGCTCTTCTCTCTGTTCAAACTCTATCCTATCGTTTACTCCCTACCTCATCCCCCGCCCTATTTTCTGCATATAAGCTCACATTTTCCCAGCTACCATCAGTTCTGAGGAAGGGTCACTGGACCTGAAATTTTAACTCTGACTTTTTCTTCACAGATGCTGCCAGACCTGCTGAGCTTTTCTAGCAATTTTGTTTTTGATCCTGACTTTCAGCATCTGCGGTTCTTTTGGTTTTTAATATCACCTACAATCTCCAATTGTCTCTTGACCCTGCAGACCTGGCACGACTCCTGTAACTTTCCCACCTGACATGCATCCCTGACTCAACTCCGCTTAACCCAACAATTCTTCTACCTTGACCAAATGCCAGTCACCCATCCAGCCCTGCGCCCAAATTTCATAAAATCCCGCACCCAGCTGGGACACTATTCCAAATATCAGTCTGGTTCTTGACCCACACCCCTCACCCACCTGATCACTAACCCAATTGGCTTCCTACTCTCACTTACCTAACCCCTCACCTACCAGCCAGCATCTCCCACTCATGTACCGGCAAACTGATTGGTACCTAACACGACTTCCCCACCTGCCCCCATGGCTTTGATGACCTTCCCACGAATGCCACAGCCACTTGCAACCCTACCTTCCCTTTCACACTTACCTTCGCCCTGCACCCTGCAAAGAGGCTGCTGGACATTTCATTATTGCTGGGAAGGGTTGTGTGGTTGCCACGCTGATCCACTCTGCAGCTGGCTGCAATGATTCCTGGATTGGTCTCCACTGTTCTGTAACAGAAAGTTCCTGGCCTAGAAATTTCCAGGTAGAACTGTGTGTAGTTTATTGTTTGATTGGGATTGGAAAATGGGTTTCTATTTCTGATTGGAAATCTGGGCAATGCCTCTTCTTAGCTGGATGTATTTGAAGAAGTGAAGGGGGTTCTTGCTGCTGTTCTGACCAGCATTTATCCCTTAATCAATATCATTTACACGGATAATTTGATCATTATTTACTTAACTGGTTATAAAGTATTTTGAGATGTCTTGAGCTTGTGCGAAATGCAATATAAATACGAGTCTTTCACAAAATTGTTGTAAAATATTACTCGAATGAGTTCTACTTCTGAATGTAAATTATAGCTCAGCAACAGCCAATTTAGGTAAGCTTCCATGAGCATGCATAGATCATTATACCATAAATTTGTGTGATAAGTGCTGCAGCTGCAGGGATAGAAAATGTCCTTCTTTGAATGTCATAACTGCCGATTTATGTTCCTTTCTCTTCATTTAGCACTGCTGGATTGCATTCAGAAATGGGCTTAACAAGTATTTTATGTTCATCAGAAGATGTGATGTCTGAGGATCAGAGGATTTTAGTGTATAAAACATCAACACATTATTTGTGATCAGTACTCTTTTATGATGTGACTCAATGGCACACTATAAATTTGTTTTCTTCAGTGATTGGTTGAAGAGAAGGCAAAGTCAAGAACGGTCCAGCTTTAGACCTCAAAGTAACATTATTTGTTATACATTGATATTAATATAGCAACATATGACAGTCATAGATATACCAGGCTGTGATCTAAGAGTTACATTAAGTAAGGATGAATTTATTTATTTTTTAATTCATTTGTAAGATGCAGGTGTTGTGGCTGGCCAGCATTTCTTGCCCATCCCTTATTGCCCTTGAGAAGGTGGTGGTGAGCTGCCTTCTTGAACCACTGCAGTCCACCTGCTCTGGGTTGACCCACAATGCCATTGGGGAAGGAATTCCAAGATTTTGACCCAGTGACAGAGAAGGAACAGCGATATATTTCCAAGTCAAGATGGTGAGTGGCTTAGAGGGGAACTTGAGGTGGTGGTGTTCCCTATATCTGCTGACCTTGTCCTTTTGGATGGAAGTGGTTGTGCATTTGGAAGGGGCTGTCTAAGGATCTTTGGTGAATTTCTGCAGTGCATCTTGTAGATAGTATACATTGCTGCTACTGAGCATTAGTGGTGGAGGGAGTAGATGCTTGTGGATGTAGTGCCAATCAAGCAGGTTGCTTTGTCCTGGATAGTGTCAAGCTTCTTGAGTCTTGTTGGAGCTGCACTCATCTAGGCAAGTGGGGAGTATTCCATCACACCCTTGACTTGTGCCTTGTAGATGGTGGACAGGCTTTGAGGAGTCAGGAGGTGAGTTATTCGCCAAAGTGTTCCTAGCTTCTGACCTGAGCTACTGTGTTTATGTGGTGAGTCCAGTTGAGTTTCTGGCCAATGATAGCCCCCAGGATATTGATAGTGGGAGATTCAGTGATGGTAATACCGTTGGAAGGTAAGGGACGGTGGTTAGATTGTCTCTTATTGGTGATGGTCATAGCCTGGTATTTATGTGGCATGAATGTTACTTGTCACTTGTCAGCCCAAGCCTGGATATTGTCCAGATCTTGTTGCATTTGAATGTGGACTGCTTCAGTATCTGAGGTGTTGCGAATGCTGATGAACATTTTGTAATCATTGGTGAACATCCCCATTTCTGACCTCATGATGGAGGAAAGGTCATTGACGATGCAGCTGAAGATGTCTGGGCCTCGGACACTACCCTGAGGAACTCCTGCAGAGATGTCCTGGAGCTGAGATGACTGACCTCCAACAACCACAACCACCTTCCTATGTGTCAGGTATGACTCCAACCACCAGAGAGTTTGCCCCTGATACCCATTGATTCCAGTTTTGCTAGGGCTCCTTGATGCCACACTTGGTCAAATGCAGCCTTGATGTCAAGGGCTGTCACTCTCACCTCACATCTGGAATTCAGCACTTTTGTCCATGTTTGAACCAAGGGTGAGATGAGGTTAGAAGCTGAGTGGCCCTGGCAGAACCCAAACTGGGCGTTGTTGAGCAGGTTATTGCTGAGCAGGTGCTGTTTGATATCACTGTTGATGGCACCTTCCGTCCCTTTACTGATGATCAAGAGGAGACTGATAGGGCGGTAATTGGCCGGGTTGGATTTGTCCTGCTTTTTATGTACAGGACATACTTGGGCAATTTTCTGCATTGTCGGGTAGATACCAGTTTTTAATTGTACTGGAACAGCTTGGCTAGGGGAGTGGCACATTCTGGAGCACAAGACTTTGTTACTATTGCCGGAATGTTGTCAGGGCTCGTAGCTTTTGCAGTATCCAGTGTCTCCAACCATTTCTTGATATCATGTGGAGTGAATCAGATTGGCTGAAGACTGGTATCTCTACTGCTGGGGATCACTGGAGGAGGCCGAGATGGATCATCCACTCAACACTTCTGGCTCAAGATTGCTGTGAAAACTTTAGCCTTATCTTTTGCAATGATGTGCTGGGCTCTTCCACCATTTTGAAAGGGGATATTTGTGGAGCCTCCTCCTCCAGTGAGTTATTTAATTGTCCACTACCATTCACAACTGAAACCATCTTTGTATGTTCATGTCCATATGTTCTCATGTGTTTTTCAGAGTGTTTCTTTCTAGTTTGTTCTAACTTTATCCATGCTTTGGTATTTATATTCAGTGATGTGCAGCTCTCTAACAAGGTTATTTCAGGTACTAAATCCTTTATGTGACCTTCCTCCCAAATATGTTTTCTTCCTGTCATAACCATAGATTATATACTGTTATATATCAAACAAGTTACTCAGATGATTGTTTTACAATATTTACTATACATTCTATCCTTGTCTTTCCCACCCATCCCCAAGTTTATCATAAAGTATAGAGATATGTGAGGTAAATTTGGTGATCCCATTTGTTCTTTGCTAGCTTCCTTTAAATAAGACTTTCAATCAATCTGATAGCCTGACCACATACTTTGAATGGGTACTACAAATCTTGGGATACTGATAGGCACTTCATGGCATACCACCAGTTATGTCTGATTTTGATCCAGGTGGGCACGTTATTCTTGTGGTAATGATGGAAACTAGATAGGCTGGAACAATGTGATAAGGTCACAGCAATTAGAACAGGTAGGACATTCAGTTGTGTCTAAAAGGCATGATCAATGCTGTCCAAATAATTGCTCTCTAACAGTGCCCTCCATGCAGAGGTCCCTTATCCAGGCCAGTTGTCCATATCCTAGTGTAAGCAATGTTTTGGTGCAAAATGTTTATTATAGTTCTGCAATTGCTTAGCCTGAATTGGCATTCCTTCTGAGAAACAATCTGGAGTGACCTATTGTGCTCAACAGCTGTTTTCTCTGAGGACAGTGGAATGGTAAATGAACTGAAAGAAAATATGGAAATATTTTCAGCAGATTTTTTGATGTCTGATCCATTCTTCTGCTTCTTTATTTGTCTGAAGGTATATAGGTGAATTGTGTCTTTGCAAATGGCTTGGACATCCTCCCTTGTGTGACTGTCTGTTTGGACTTTGCACATTCTCCCCACATCTCCTCCAGGTGCTCCATTTTCCTCCCACAGTCCAAAATTGTACAGGTTAGGTGGATTGGCCATGCTAAATTTCCCATTGTGTCCAGTGATGTGTGGGTTAGGTGGATTATCCACGAGAAATGCAGGGGTTCAGGGACAGGTGGAGGTGGTGGTGCGGACTTGATGGGCTCAACGGCTGCTTCCACACTGATTCGATCATTCTATGAGCTGTATGATCAGTGACAATCATACCCAAGGGATCTAGAATTTAATCAGAAGATTTTTACAGGCCCGGGTAACTACTTAAAGCTTCTTTCCTGATAATGGTGTAAGGAGATTCTGCATTTGACAATGCTCTTGAAGCACAAATAAAACAGTTTTCAATATGCTTCCACTTGTTCCTGAAGAAGGTCCACTCCAGTACCTGTGGCTAATGCATCCACAGGAATAATCCTGGGAGGGTTGGATTACAATGGGCAAAGACATCAATGGAGGTTGGCATGTCCTTAATTTTTTCTGAAAGATCATCTGTTGCTCTGCATCCCAATACCATGTCTGGAATTTTTTAAAGTGATTTCTCAAGCGTTTGGTCACAGAAGCAGAGGTGTGGTAAATAACTTAGCCAATTGTCTTGTCTTAACTAGAAACTGTTGCAAATTGTATACTGGTTTGGAATCGGGAAGGCTTTGACCACCTTGGTTTAGTGGAGTTTGATTTGTATCACATTTTGTTGACAACATGACCTTAGAAACAAACTGAATCCCTACAACATTCAGATTTGGTCAGTTAGGGAAAGTATTTTGCCTGTGAGCATTAAGCATTTCAGGTTCTTGTGTAATCTGATATCATGGAGCTTGGCACTTTCAGCATGTATCAGGATTTCATCAACATGGCATATGATGCCATCTAATCACTGTAAAATGCTGGATGTAGTACTTTGGAAAATCTCTGCAACAGGACAAATACCGATGGGTAGTTTATTGAGACAGTGTTGACTAAAAGGTGTAATGAAGGTGGTGAGGCATCAAGACATTTCGTCCAAAGGGACTGCCAAAACCTACAATTGGCTTTATAAATTTTCTACTGATGGAACGCTTTCCTCATTTTCTTCATGTGTTTATGTCTATGTGCTCTATGTGCTTCTTCCAGAGAGTGTCACTCTACCATATCTTCCAGAATGTCACTTCCAGTTTGTTCTAACTCAAGCTACACTGTGGTGCTTATAATTAGTGGAGTACAGCTCCAAAATACCGTCATAAAGTTGGTCCAGGATCCTGAAACCCTTACATGACAGAAGAACATAATATTAATTTATTTTGAGCCAGAAACACAATGACAAATTGCTCAGAAAAAAAGATAGAGCAGTTTCAATGACAATCTCTTTAAGATTGCTAGCAGTTTTTACATTTACAATGAAAGATCCAATTTCATTTTCAACTTTATGCTGAGCTGGGTAATCCCAGATGAAACAAGAACATGAATCTTGGTATTAATCTCACAGAAAATCAGCCAAATTGCTGGCAGTTGGGCTATCCAGGAAATGCTGTGGGAAAATATACATCTGTGGATACTTTCTGAGATCAGAATCAGGCAATACTGTTCCTCAAAAAAAAAGCCTGCCTTGACATAGGGAGAAAAGGGAAAACTGAAAGCACAGTTTCAAAATGACACATTCCACTTTGGCCCAAGGTCCAGGATTAAGGGGTGCAAAAAGTTGAAAACCCTCCAACCAAGGTCCTCCCACCATTGCAATAAATGTAATAATGCAATTGTCAGAGTACCACATATTACAATGAAAGAATTTAAATGTATTTCAGCATATCTGTTGTCAAATTTGAACTGTTATATCATGTAGTTTTAGATATTTTACGGCCAAAGAATAGTTTTGGAATGTTTTCTTTGTCAAAGAAGGCGGAACTTGCTGGTAATGTTTCTACATCATTTTCTGCACCAGCAAGTTTGTTGATGACAGTCTACATTCCTGTGGGAAGAGGGTGATGAAGCTTCACTCGTCTACAAACATTTTCATGAACTGCAATCCACCAACTCCAGAAATGCCATAAAATTTGAATGCTCTGAAAGAATTGTCACTCCTTTCAAACCATAGAAAACAAAATAAAAGAATACCACATGCTTTGTCAGGTGAAAAATAGCATCCTGTGTTTGAAGAATTTCTTTTCGAAGTTTATGTATAATTTCAGTGTTGTATAACATTTTCAGCAATGGAAATTTTAACATATCATTAACGCTAATAACTTACTATAACAGGAGTAGAGATCTGAAGGGCAGATTTACTTTGGTCTGTTTGACAAATTTATAATTTGTTCTTTATCAATACATTTTATACTTTTAGTATGAATAAAAGCATGGTGCAATTAACTGGTCTTTTCCAACTACTTGGCAATGCAGGAGTTTTCACTTATTTCGTTGACCACTGATGATTTGTGGCGTTAAACTTATTTGCTGGAGGGAATGCTTTTCAAGCTATCCACAACCCAATTTAGATTCTGTGGAGGATTATGGAAAAATTAAAATTGTCAATGGTTCATCACTGCTCAGTTGAGACAGAAAATATGTAACAGTACATATAGAGAACATTCAATAAAATGAATTTTGTGGAACATTTAACACCCTTTAGCTAATGAGTTAATTAATTAGTTTGTTCATTAATGTAGGTGTAGGGAATTGCCCTTTCTTTCCTCTAATATCTCTGTGAACAGTCTTCAGTTATGCTTCCTGAAGTCAGTTTCGTCTGATAGGTGTGAAACATTTGGGCAGAATTGAAAAAACATATGAAATTGACTAAACTGGAATAATTGAAAATTTACCTAAAAAAAATCAACAAACCCTAGCACTTGCAAGATGCACGTATTGCTCCTTTGTGTGAATTGTGAAAACTGTGAAAGCATTTTAATTCAGCACACATGTTTACTAAGCATGATAGAACAAACAGTTATAGAGTGTTAGAGTCATACAGCATGAAACAGACCCTTCGGTTCAACTGGTCCATGCCAACCATGTTACCAAACTAAACTAGTCCCACCTGCTTGCATTTGGCTCATATCCCTGTAAACCTTTCCTATTCATGTACTTATCTAAATGTATTTTAAACATTGTAACTATACCTGCATCTCCTACTTCCTCTGGTAGTTCATTGTACACACTAACCACTCTCTGTGCAAAAAAATTGCCCGCCTTTCCTTTTTGCAACTTTCTCCTCTCACCTTCAAAATATGACTCCTAGTTTGGATCTCCTCTACCTTAGGGAAAAGACCATTGCTATTCACCTTATCTATGCCCTCCATGGTTTTATAAACCTCAATAAGTTCACTCCTCAACCTCCTACGCTCCAGTGAAAAAGTCCCAGCCTATCCAGCCTATTTTTACAACTCAGACCCTCCATTCTTGGGTCTGGAGAATGGTAGTAAATCCTAGTAAATCTTTTCTAAATCCTCTCCAGTTTAATAATACTCTTCATTTAACAGGGTGACTAGAGCTGCACAGAATAGCCTAGAAGAGACCCCACTAACATCCTGTTTGAGAGCCAACAAAGGTGGGCAATATTGAATAATCAGCTATTTCATAGTGACATCACTATTTTTATGATGGAAGAGTAAAAGCCCTGAACATACCTGTTACTTTTAACTTGTTATTGGTTAACAATCATGCTGTCTTTATATGATTTACTCTCTAATAAATTTGACAATAATTACTCTGTAATAATTATTGTCAAATTGTGTTGAGGTATTGGAAAGTCCAGGTCAACTTATGATTACATTTCAATTACTGCAGTTATACTCATGATATATTGTTAAAGTGTGTTCCTAGAAATTATCGGAAAAATATAATTCATTGTTGATATATTGGCTAGTGGCATCAGGCTAATGATAATTATAAATTATTTACAGCTCTGATACAGACCTGCCAGTTCCATGTTGGTGCTTAGGTTTCTCACAAACTTCCTCCAGCTGTTGATCACCTGGCCCCATCAATATTGCTTTCTCCCTCAAATGTTTATCTAATTTCCAATAAATGCATCCATGCCATTGGCACAACTTCTCCTAACGATAGCCACTCTTTGGTAAAGATATTTTTCCTGAATTCCCTCATGACTGTTGTTCATAAACAAAATAAAACTTCTTTTTATGATTGTGCATCCAATGCTTTCATATTCTTAATAACCTCTATTAGGTCACCTGTCTCTTTCACCTGTTCAATCTTTTCTGGTAGGTACAACCTCTCCATTCTGGCATCCAGCTTATTGTTCTAAAGCACTTTTAGTGTTGATGATGACTGAAAGTACTATTGTACTGCCCAGGGAATGAAGGTGAACTTCATTTACACTTGATCTGATGTAACTCACAATGGACCGTCACCTTATTAAAGAACAGGTAGAATGACTTAGAGTCTAATGTTACAATCAGCAGATCAATTAGCCAATTAAACTAAAGCAGTTAATTCTTTCCTGTCACATGATTCAAATAGTCAATCTTTACTTGTCTGTTTTGTAAGCAATAATCATGTACAGTGTACATCATTTTCAGAATGTGGGAATTAGAGCAGGCTCTTCAGCCCATTGCATATTTAATCAAGCCATGGCTGATCTGTATATTACTTCATTAGTCCATTTTTGGTCCATATCCTTAATGTAATTACCACACAAAAATCTGTCAATTTCAGTCCTGAAAATTTCAATTAACCCAGTATCAAGAGCTTTTTAGGAAGAAAATTACATATTTCTACCATTTCTGTGTGAAATATGTGCTCCCTCACTTCCTTCTTAAATGACCTCAAAAGACCAATTTTATTATTGAGCCTCCCCCTGATCTGGATTCTCCCACTGAGGGAAATGGTTTCTCTGTTTCCCCTATATCAGATCCCATTATGATTTTAAATATTGTAGATCATTTTGTAAATGTCAATATGATGTATAACACAACTCAACTTTTGGCACCAAAAATTATTTTTAGGTCTAGACTCAAGTAATATGTCCACTTCCTTTTTCTGCTCAAAATACTATAATTGTATTATGAGGTGTTAGGACTGCCCATAAGTGAGCTCACAAAATGGCCGACGGTAGCCCATGGCTAATGCAGCACAGCAAGGCTGACAATAACATTTCAAGGTTGCTGAATGTGCATAAAGACATAGATATACCATTTAACTTTTGATTAATATAGTAGAACAATAGCAGCTCAAATAACTATGTCTTTATAGAGCTGCTAATAACATTTCACATTTGATAGCAATAGTAGCTCAAGGTTGTGTAAGTCATGGTTAAGAACATCTCACACTGTTCTGTTGTTTAATCAATAATGATAATTATAGATCAGAATTAGTTATAGAAAATCATTAAAGGAAAATATCCAAACCAGTTTCAGACAGTAATATGCAATCCTCTTTGTCATTGCAGGGAGGATTGAATTCACCGATTAGCAGACAAAGGAATGTGAATTGAATGAACACATTAAGACACAACTTGCCGGCTGAAGAATTCTAACACAGGTGTAACCACATAACTTTGTTGAAAATGGTCAAAAATGAATATTATTTCCTGTAATGAGAAATTTAAAAGGTAAGAGGATGCATTGTGAAAAGATAAGAGTTTGGAAGACATCATGAAGGACCAGGGGTGGACCACAAGCCTGCCTATCTCTTTGTTGTACCACTGAGGCAAGCTTAAATTATACCGGCCAGCCAATTACAAACAGGGACAACTTGGCTCCACTGACCAATACTAATCAAAGGGAGAACATATGCATGCTAAGTTTAAATTGTATAAGACATTCTGAAGCTTTTTGTGTGCCTGTTTGCTTTATGCTGCAACTGTGCTGTAAGTTGCAATAAAGCTCACCTGAATCCGCCCTGCGACTTGGACTCTCATTGAAAATATGAGGTAAGACATGAGGCAGCCGCAATTGTTCATCACAGAAATGCAAGCTTTACTCATAGTTATAAGTTAGCATATGGGATCAAGCAAATGATAAAGGCCATGCTGCCGATAAGATAAATGATAGTTAAAAATTAATTACCCACAAAGTACAGAGCATGCATAGTGAATGATGAACAGGAATGGATCCTCTAGTTAAAAAAAAAGGAAATCTGAAACTGGTTTCAAAGGCTGTAACACTTACTAACTCATCAATTATCAGTGTTACAGAAAAGAAATACAGTGTGAGAATGGAAGAAGGAATTACTCTGAAGATGCACAAGATCACACACGCCATAAACACCTACAACTAGAGAGAATTTAATTATCACCCCTCGACATTCAAGGACATTACCATTATGAATCTCCCAGTATCAACATTACCATTGACCAGAAACTGAATTGGATGAGCCCCACATGTAAATACTGTGGTTAAAAGAGCAGGTTAGAGGCTAGGGATCCTGCGGTAAGTAACTCATCTCATGACTTCTCAAAGACTGTCCCCCATCTACAAGGCACAAGTCAGGGGTTTGACTGAATCTTCCCCACTTGCTTGGATGCATGCAGCTCCAACAACAGTCAAAAACCTGGATACCATTTATGTCAAAGCAGCCTGCTTGATAGGCACCACATCTACAAATATCCACGCCCTCCACCACCAACACTCAATTGCAGCAGCGTGTACCGTCTACATAATACGCTGCAGAAATTCATCAAGGCTCAGTAGACAACAGCTTTGAAACACACAACCTCTACTAACTAGTAGATCAAGGACAGCAGATACACGGGACTCACCCTCCCCCCGCCACTACCCTCATGACATGAATGCATTAGAAAGAGTGCTGAAGTGATTTACCAGAATAAATCTAGGAATGAGAAACATCAGTTATGAAGAAGCTGAGACTGTTCTCCTTGGAGAGAACAGGCTGAGAGGAGCAATGATAGTGGTATTCAAAATCATGAGTGGGCTAGTCAAAGTAGATGGCGAGAAACTGTTCACACTCATAAAAGGATTAGAATGAGAAGGCTTAGATTTGAAGTGATGTGAAAAAGAAACAAGGTGATGTGAAAAAAAGACACTCAGTGGATAGTTAGAGTATGAAATGCACTAACTGGAAGCTTGATGGAAGCAGGTTCAATTGAGGCATTCAAAAGGGCAATGGATGATTACTTGAACAGAAATAGTGTGGTAGAAGCAGAAGATTGGCACTATGTAATGATGCTTGTTTAAAGACCCAGTGCAGGCACAATAGGTCAAATGACATCCTTCTGTGCTATAATAATTCTGTCATTCTGTAATTGTTGTAGATACAGTTTTAACAATAAAGAAAGCATTTATTCTGCAAATTAAATGAAGATATAGCAGAATAAATCAAACTATATGCATATAATAGACATGTGAAGATTTAAAAATACATTTTAAAGCTATAATCTCATAAAGCCCCAAACTACTCCTTTACTGTACTCACACAAGAGAGAATTCCCTCCCCTATCACCCCTATGGGGCTTAACTTAACTGAAGCTTCAACTCCTCACCTGAGAATCCGACAGCCTCTTATGGAGCCTTCATGCAATTGAGCTTAATCTTTCTCAGCTTCAAATAACCACTTCAGAATTTTAACCAAACTCTTCTGACCTGGAAATCTTATTAAACTCCTGACATTGGGGTAGCCTTTTTTAAAAAAATAATCTATCTTCTGGCTTTCTCAGGTGTAACTGGTTACACCTCCAGCTTCAGCCAAGACCGCTGAAGAAACTAAAAAACACCTTTCTTCCCCCGCAATCTATGGGTGTTTCCCTTACTTTTTAATGCACAACAATATTTACTTTCTTCACTCATAAAATTCTCCCAATGTAAACAAAAATCCATCACTTTCCAGAAACTCCTTCTAGCACAGTGCTTTCAAAGAAATCTCTACAACCACAGAAACACTTATAAATTAATTGTTAAACTCCTTTGGATACACAAAAACCACCAACTAAAATTCAAAAATCTAAACTCAAAAATGAATTATATTAAAATGTATGTAAATCACACATCTATCATTAGAATTCTTAATGTACTTAACATGGCAAATACTGAAAGAATATTTCCTTTGAATACTTTGTATTCCTGTCCAAAGGAATTTAAAAGAAGTAAGTAAAGTTATTTTAACAGGTCAAAATGAGAATTATGATTTGAAAATACATATGAAGTTCTCAGAAAGATCATTTCCTGAGAATAATTTTAAAAATCACTACCTGTTGCAATAAGAACCCATGTTGAAGACTAAAGGGTTGCAGCTGCTAGACAAGCTGCAATAATTGGCATAAGGTAATGATGATTGATGATAATTATGAACTGATCCATGAAACTAAACCTTGTCTCTGTCATCCCTGTAAACTTGAGAAGGATAGCGCATGTGAGAGTGAAAAGAAAGCAAGTAGATAGGTAAAGAAAGGAACTCCCCAAGATCTCTTCCTCATTTCAGAAAAGAAGGTACTGAGAGTGGAGGTGAAAATCAAAGGCCTATAATCCCAAAAGATCATAAACAAAATCACTGAGGGTGTTTAAAGTGATGAAACAATTACAGGCTCTAGGTATTTTCCAATCGTGTGTGGTGACCAGAGAAATGCTTAAACAATGTTCATCACCAGATCAAAGTAATACCACAAGCAAATATTAGATTAGCCAAAGCATGCCTTAATAGTGAGGACAATTCAAAGAAGATATTTGGCATATCTTCATTAATTGAATCTCAAAAACAGATCCAGAATTAAATAAGTCAGCAGAGGCAGCTCACAATGAAGATGAGGCTGAAGGAGTTCCAAAGTGTTTTTATATTAAGAATCAAGTTCTGAAGATGGAGTGAAGACAACTCAGAGGCCTGCAGACAAGGAATTGATGATTGTTCAATAGACAGTGGTACCGCCCAGTTTTAATAAGGAGATATTGTGAGTAGCATGTGAAATTTCTATTGCAGAATACGTAGGGGTACAGAAAACTCAAGCATTGATAAACAGACATTTTACATGGCCAAAGTTTCATAAAGATATGGTGCAATTCTTTAAAACATGTCATATATATCAGGCAGTAGGAACCTGCAACGTGATTAATCCAGTACCTTTAACACCATAACAGTTTTGAAGAACTATTGGGTAGGTTGTTAGTCAGTCCAGAGGAAAATTCTAATTGTGATAAATGAATCACTGTTTTGTTTGAAACAAGGGATAAAGCTACTGAATCTGAAGCACTAATCCAGGAATGTGGAATGCATAAAACTTCTTCAGTTTGAAGAATATGAAACAACTGTTCAGTGTCCCATAGCAGATTAATTTATACCTCAGGCTTAAATCAGGCTTACGGTGCTCAGGTAGTAGTAATTTTGCACAAAATACAGGAGAACAATGAAGTGCAGTTTATCATTAAACACTGTTTAACAGTCTCCACAGTAGCATCATGTCCTGATCTTTCATACTGTGCTCTGGAAATGACTAAATGGCTCCGTGAATGGAAGAATGAGGATATGCTGACAGCCATTGTACCATTAAAAGGATACAAAATGCTTGTTGAGCCTCCTCCTACAAAATCTCACATCACTGTAGATCTGTCAAACTACAGTCAGGAAATATTAATATTTTCAAGAATGTTTGATGTAGACTTTGAAGTAGAGGAATTCCCTGGTGACTCTGATGAAGAGAAGCAGGGAATTCAGATAGAGAAAGTAGGAAATGTGTTGAATTTGAGACACAGAAAATTAATGTTGCATCAGAATCATCAAGCTTGGGTCTTCATTGTGAAGCATCTATGTTTCAAATTCCTCACACTGGTTATTGCAATGATATTCAGTTCAATGAATGTAAAAGGTTGACTCATTTGGATAAAATAAAAGGGCCAGAAGTTTAAATACAGTTGTTTAAATAAAAAGGTCATATGTAGCTCAGAACAATAGTTAATAAGTTGGCCTATGGAAAAATTATGTGGGTCTAATGTAATGGTTCAAAGCAATAGATGTTCCAATGACGTACTGTTGTTTAGCACAAATACTGATGAGCTACTCGAAGCAATCAGGCTTCTCTTCAGATCTGAGAAAGTAGACATTAGTGAAACAATCGTGTCAAAACAAGCAATTGCAGTTGAAAGTAAGGCAACAGACCTAAACACACAGGAATGGGAGAATTTTTCTAGTTCTTACCTTGAGAATGATTTCATTTAAGTAGGAATTTATTTGAGTTAAAATTTCAGCAAGATTCCAATGACTCTAAACCAAGAGCATTACTTTGGAACCGAGTTAAATCAACATAATTTTAGACAATGTTGCAGAGGAATTCACCATGGCACCGAATGAAGATTTTTTTGTTTCAAGTGAAGATTTGAATACACGTGTCGAGTATTATTATCTTAGATTAACATTAATTTTATTTGGACTGGGAGACTGTGTACACAAAGGTAATGGAATATCCTATTTGTGAGAAATACTTTTGTTCAAAAGTTAAAAATCAAAATGTCTGACTGTTCAGATGGGATCTATTGATTCATCCATTCCAATGTAAAGATTATTCACGTTCTGGTAAAGATAATGTGATTACAGATGTATTTCCCAAATGTAGGATGATGAAATAAGTTAAGGATTTAAGAGATGTTAAAATATTCTTTAAGACTGGCTACAAGCATGAATGGATGTAAGTTGTGTTTTTGTTGTCTGTGTGTCAAATACTTTGTGATGAAGCCCATTTTTGAAATGAAGTTTCATCCCTCCTAAGGTGGAGGCATGTAAAGACTATGTCTTATTATTGATTTTTAGTTTTGGGCAATGGGCTGAAAAGAAAGGAAACTACTGCTTTAAAACCAAGGAGACTGTGCAAAGAGCTGGCTGCAGTTCTAAAAATCATGTTTACTGGAGTACATTGTGAATTCTATCCAATGTCTTGTTTTCCTGGCACATTGAGAACAGAAGCAGACACCACTAAGCTGGTGGGTTTGGAATCTTTTCTCGTTTGTGATAGCTCTGGGAATGTTAGCAGTCTGGCAATATCTATTGGAAGTTGTAGGTACATGAACTTCAGTCAACAACAGAACTGAACTTAACTCCAATGCTTCCAATAGATGGTTGGTTCTCATTGTCTAGACTCACAAATGAAAGATATATGATTAAAATAAATTGGAGGACCTCTTCTACCCCCAAATCAATCTTCAAGAGAGCAAGGGAGAAACATAACATCCAATGGGTATTAAATAACTTCAACTGGGAATTATTTATTGTCTATCCTACTCAAGTTGTCTTCAAACAGATTTTTTTTTGTAAAATGAGGGCTGTTATATTCCAAATACCATATTATAGTCACAGATGCTGTCAGACTTGCTGAGTTTCTCCAGCATTTCCATGCTTGTTTATCATATTATAATTTCATGCTTCGTAATGGACCTGACGAATTGTTTCCATTATGTATTGAAAATGTCCTTTAAGATTAGTTTGTTAAAAGTTGTTGCACACTATATTTTGATAAATTAATGCTAGAAACATAGCATTGCTTAAAGATGAATTATAATATTGAGCTCTCATCTGCACACATTATTTTTATCTTGACAAGTGTGATTGCAGGGAGCAATAAAATCCAATTTTAATTTCTACGTAGCAATCATTAGTCCTCAGGATTCTCTTAATGATAGTGTAGAGGAGAAACCATAAACCACATTGCATCAACATTCCTACCTTGCCTCATTTCTGTCACTTCTAAATATATAAAGTAGTCTAGAGAGGGCTATATATAGTTCGGATACAATCATTTTCCATTTCTATGTTCTAACCTCAGGGCTGCTGTATTCTGTCTGGGGAGTTCTAAACGCAGGCAACATTTTTTATGGAGACAAATATAGCCATTACAGTTATGAACCATGTTATCAGTAAAAATTCTGAATTAGAATCTGTTGATAATCAGCATCCATGATAGCATTACATTGCATAGTAATTAGGTCTGTGACATGAAAGATGCAGATCAAGGACCTAAGGGCTCAGATTTACATTTCTTGAGTGACCTGATTTCATAACTCCCAAGTGAGAAAGATTTAGAATTAAGTAAAGTTAATTGGGTGAAGAGGTTAAAAAATGTTTAATGGTGTATGATATTCTTTGTAATTTCTTTTCAATACAGTGAGTATGCCAATTAATCTGTTGTTATGGGATGTGAATTTCAATTTTAGCATTCAGCATTCTCTGGAATAAATTTTCCAAGAGATGATAATACCAGAAATACCAGACATGTGAAAACTATTCAAGAGAAAAGAAATGGCTGTGGCAGTTAATGTAAGGCGAATCTACATAATGAATATATTTCAAAGGCAGATAAAGTGATAATGTGTGAAACCAAAGTTAATATTAACTTATGACCACCTTATGCAACATTACATATTGCATTCCTGCTAAACTGCTGTCATGACCCCCATATAATTGTAAATGATTCTTTCTCCTCTACACTATCTTCCTCTTTCCCTTGCTTTTCAAAATCACATCTTTGTACCCTCTGTCCTTGCAAATAATCATTTAATTTCAAACCACCTCTGACCCTTAGCCTAATGACTCACATGTAGGGATGCTGCCTATCCAATCTTCTGACTGTCAAGGGCTGGAGAAGAAGTTGCGAAGCTTGCTTGATCTCAATGTCCTAAGCTGCCAAATATACAATCCACCAAAGAAGCTATAAATTTTAGAAAATGAAGAAGGGAATTTAACCTCCTGCCTCATTTGTGTGGCATTAGCAAAGCTCACACATCCTTAACCCACAAAAAAGGATAGAGACGAGAAGTCATAGATCTCTGGTCTACTTTGCTTATTCAATAAGTCAGTGATCCATGGCATCTGGATACTAGCCTTGATACCTCCTCAGATTATCAGAATTGGTTTGAAATGAAAAATGTTTGCAGTAAAATAAAGGTGAATTTTTTGATGATTAAATTTTGTAAAGCATGTCTTGCTATGAAATGTGACACCATTCATGCCAGAGCATTCCATTGTTCACAAATTCAGTCTTTTAAGGCCATAAAAAAAAGAATCTGGAGCATGCCGTTCAGGCTCTCCAGCTTGCTCCACCATTCAAAATGAGCATGGCTGATCCAACATTCCTCATGTCCACTTTCTTGTCCTTTCCACATAACCCTAGATTCCCCTACTGATCAGGGACATATCTATCTCATCCTTAAATATACACATGGATTCCACCCCCACAGCACCTTGTGTCAAGGACCAAAGACTCATAACCCTCTGAGAGAAGAAGTTCCTCTTCATCTCAGTCTTCAATTGGCGGCCCTTTATTCTGATTCTATACTCTCTGGTTTCTCTCTCCAATGAGGGAAAACATCCTCTCAGCTTTTACCCTGTTCAGCCCCTTAAGAATATGTCTCAGTAAAATCACTTATCATTATTCTAAACTCCAGGGATTAGAGTCCCAACCTGTTTAATCTTTGCTCATAAGACAACCCCTCCATATGAGTGATCATCCTAGTGAACCCACTTTGAGATAGGCCTCATTGAACTTATATTTTTCTTCTATATTTCTCACTATAGCCAATGTAGTTCAGGCTCTTATAAGATTCTGCCTGTAGTCTTAAGTTTAAAGTCCAGCTCTTTCTGACATTAACAAGTTATTTCTCTCTGCTTTGTCAGAGTGAATATTCCAATGCACTTTTTAGTACTCTTTTAGCTTAATCAAATCAATCTTTTATGGGAATAAAGCACGAAAGTGGAGTTAAGAATGATCAGATCAGCAATAATCTTATTGAATGGTGGAGCAGACATGATGGGCTGATTGGTTTACTTAGAATCATACAATTTTACAGTATAGAAAGAGGTCATTTGACCCATTGTGTCTGCACCAGCTTCAAAAAAGCCACTCAACTAGTCCCATTCTCTAGGCCTATCTCTGTAACCCTCTAAATTCATCACTTTCAAATATATATGCAGCTCTGTTTGAAACTTCCTGTGGAATCCAGCTCCATCACATTTCCAGACAGCACATTCCAAATACCTATCAACTTTCTGAGTAAAGATATTTCTTATCATCTCACTCCTAGCTCTCTTGCTGACAAACTTGAAATTGTGACTCCTAGTTGCTGACGTACCAACCGATGAAAACGTAATATCTTTCTTTCCCCTTCATAATTTTGAACACCTCAATAAGGTCACCTCTTAATCTTCTCTGCTCCAAGGAGAATAAGTCCAATTGTTCTAATCTTCTGGAAGATCAGGGGCAGAAAATGTTGGACCTCAGGACTGGTGTGGCTACTGATCTCGAAGGAGAGAAAACTCACAATCTCAATTTCTGCTTCTGTGTCTCCAATTGCATTTGTGATCCACTGTTTGAGAATCATGTGTTTCAAAGACTGAACTGTGAACAAATCCTTGAGCTGAATCTTTCCAAGTCTCCAACAACATGGACAATAGTGAGAAATTTGTGAGAATCGCTTGGGAGGTCCCTTAAGGCCTTTCTCAATGATTGGAGAAACAAATTGTACTTTCCATCTCAGTTCTGATCACTAAAAAGAGGTTCTCGCCAGTGAGGACAAGAGACCTATTCATGATGACAATTGCTCATTATCACCCTCATAATACATGAATCTTGTCTCATTAATGTACACTCTCCTATTCTATCACTGGCTGGATAGAAACTGAATGCTAAGAATTCCCAACATGAAAATTTGAGTTTGGTGATACTTGGTGATACTCCAGCTCACCGCTTGCTCCTCCAGACCACCATCATGGGCACCCAGGACCAAAATCTCAGGGCACACTCCATGGGCAGCAGCAAACCAATGGTCATGTCTCCATGTCTAAGGGCGTACTTCTTAGTCAAGTCCAAAGAGACATCCTTCAGGGAGTCTCAGCATAGTAAGTCAAGAGTGGCCTCAGATATCAGTCCAGGGGCTTTAGCACAGTTGGTTATCCAGTTGGGGTGGTCATTGTCAGGAATCCATACCTGTACAATCCAGGAAGTCCTGTGGTCAGTCCTGTGGGTTCGGTACAATCAGTCTGTGGAGTTGCAGGAACACAGTCAAGGAGCTGTAGATTCACTCAGAGGTCAGATCACTCATCATTTAGTTAATTCACTCAAAGGAGTGGGTCACAGCCAGTTCTGCAAGCCCATCCATTAAAAATCATGTTAATCAGGTTTAGAGGTGGGATTGGAGAGCTCAGGGTGTTGGCAGCTAAAGTCACAGATGTCAATGGTATGACAAAGGATATTGGGCTGGCACAAGGCCAATTAGCTGAGCTCACTCACTGTCAGAAATGGAATAAAAATTGGAGTAGAAGGTCTTTTATCATGAGGTTACATGAGTTTGGGCTCTTGCTGATGTGTTGGGGAGACTGCAAAGTCAAAAACTGTCTTCAGAAATAGACTTCAATATAATGCTATTTATTTTACATTAATAGTAAATACTGCTGTACATGGTTACCATGGAGATACAATGCTGTGACTTCTGGTTACATTAGGTAAGGATGAATCTGTCTTGTTTGTTTGTGCTTGTCTATGTGCTCACAAGATTCTTTCTCATTCTGAAGTGTTCTAGCTCCACCCACACTGTTATTTCATTGGTGAGTATACCATTAAGACTGGAATAGGTAAATTTTGTTGTCTTGTTTAATTGTTGGTAGGCATTGGAAGTTGTTATTGTTTTTGATTTTGAAAAGTATTATTTGTTCTCCTTGTTCTAAATTCATTTTGTTGTCTTGTGGTATTTTGAGTTGACTAAAGTAGTTGTCGAACCTTTGCCATTATAGAAGCTGTTGTTCTGGGGCTAAAATTGAAAAATAAAGTTTCTACTGTTTTAAATTCTTGTTTTCAATGTAAAGTTTGGTTTTCCTTAACCATCAGGGCATCTTCATAGAAATAAATGTAAATATTTGTTTACCAGGTGGGCTAATAATTGGCCTTTTTGATGCTGGGGACCTGTGAAAGGGGTCTGGATGGATCATGTACTTGGCATTTCTGGGTGAAGATTGTTGTGAATGCTTCATCCTTGTCTTTTTTACTGGTCTATTGGGCTCTTCCATCATTGAGGATGAGAATATTTGTGGAATGTCCTGCTGGTGCACTGAGTGGTTTAATTTTTCACCTTTCTTTGTGGCCTAGTTATGGTAGGGCTGCAGAACTTAGATCTCAGCAACTGGTTATGGAATTGCTTAGCTCTACACTTGCTGCTTGCACTGTTTTCACACAAGTAGTCCTGCTTTACAACTTCATATAGTTGGTACCTCATTTTTAGGTTTGACAGGTGCTTCTTCTGGCAGACCCTCTTGCACTCTTCATTGAATCAAGATCGATCCCCTAGCTAGATGGTAATGCTAGAATGGGGTATGTTATGAACCATGAGGTGCAGATTGTGTTGAGAATGATTCTATTGTTGGTGATGGCGGTGTTTCATGGATGCCCAGTCTTGAGTTGCTGTTTGATGTCTTTCCTATTTAGCGTGATGGTAATGCTCAATTAATGAAGCCGCACACACAGAAAAATGTTAGGTAGGCAATGACAAATTGAATGTTTATGCACATGACTGTTCACTTTTCTTTATGAAATATAATTTTAATGCTACTAGGAATTGAGCTTTCTCTCAGTCAAATAATGTTGGCAGGGACTGTTTTTTTTTACAATAGCTTTATTGTAAGACAGAATGTCAAACATATAGACCTCACAACCAGTTGCAACTGGCCAGCAGTGTGCTGTACTAAGACTCCCTGGAACTGAATCTACATCTTTTAAGCTTTGCGTCCTGTAGCAGATGGATGCTCCCCTATGAGTCTGACACGCTGAAATCACCACCACACCCTGCTGCTGACACAGAAGGGCTTGAGTCCAAGAGTTAAAAACTCATCAATATAAGACCATGGGAAATAGAAACAGGAGTAGACGGGTCAGTCTCTCCAGCATGCACCACCATTAAATATGACCATGGCTGATCCTACATTCCTCATGTTCACTTTCCTGCCCTTTCCCTGAGATCCTTGATTCCCTATGATCAAGAATCTATCCATCTCAGATTTAAGTATACACAAGGACTCTGCCCTGACAGCTCTCTCTGGCAAGAAATTCCAAAGGCTCTCAACGATCCTAGAGAAGAAATTCTTCCTCCTCTCAGTCTTAAATGGGCATCCTTTTATCATGACCTCTGGAACCCATTGGTTCTAGACTCTCCCATGAAGGGAAACATCCTCTCAGCATTTACCCTGTCATGCCCCTTAAGAATGCTACATGTTTCAATTAGGTCATCGCTTGTTATTTCAAATTATAATGAGTAGAATCTCAACCTGTTTAACCTTTGCTCACAAGAGAATCCTTTCACACCAGGATCATCCATATTTTGTTTCTCAATGTAGCAGGAGAAGGCACTGAAGAAGTGAATGTGAGAAAATGTGGGAGAATGAGATATCCATGTGAATTGAGAATGGGTTGTATTACTTTGGTGCTTCCATTGGAACCAGGAATTATACACAAGATAGACAAATGACAAATCTGAACAGGAGGCCTTTATTGACGATCCTCATATCTCCACAGTGGATTCTAGACTGTAGTCAAGCTCTACCCCTCCAGGTCACCTGACCACATCTCTTAAAGGGCCTCACCCCCAACTACATACATAACACCCCTCCATCCTTCATTTTAAAACTTCCATTAATAAACATATATACAACAATTATAACTATTATACAGGCATTGTAGCCAACATTTATGCATCATCAGGAGTATATACAAAAAAAAAGTATGGAG
>NC_063337.1:57857997-57943636 GCF_021869965.1 Rhincodon typus | reverse complement strand
AGCAGCCTTTGGGAAATAGTGACCATAATTTGATAGCATTTCATATTAAGACTGAACACAATATTGTTCATTCCAAAAGTAGGGCCTTAGATCCAAAAGGAAATTATTAAGGTATGAAGGTCAGGTTGGCTTCGATGAATTGGGAAAATATACAAAAGACTGGATGGTAGACAGGCAATGGCTAGTATTTAAAGAAATTTTACATAGTCTACAGTAGACATACATTTTTCAAATGCACGTACACACACCACATTGAACTAAAATTAAAATCTGCATTAGATCAAAGGAAGCAGATTACAAGAATGCCAGAAAAACTGGCAAGTCTGACAACTAGCGTTGGTTTAGAACACAACAAAGCAGGACTAAAAAATTGATAAAGAAAGGGGAAACTGATTATTAATACAAACGAGGAACATCAAGGTGCAGTGTAAAAGCTTCCTTAGATATGCAAAAAGAAAATGATTAACTGGGACAAATGCAGGCCCATCACAAATGGAGTCAGGAAAATGTAAAGGGGAAAACAGCAAAATGGCAGAGAAACTAAACTGCTAATTTATGTCGGTCTTTGCTGCAAAAAACCTCTCAGAAATACCAGGCAATCAATGGACTTGCATAACTAAGGAACTGAAAGAAATCAGTATTTGTAAAGAGATAACACAGCGTGGAGCTGGAGGAATACAGCTAGCCAGGCAAGCATCAGAATAGCAGGAAAGTCGACATTTCGGGTCGGGACCTTCATATTCCACTTCAGGAGCCTACAGCCTGATGGCCTAAACATGGATTTCACCAGTTTTAAAATCTCCCCACCCCCCGGCTTCATCCCATGTCCAGCCCTCCCTCTCATCCCCGCCTCCTTGATTTGACACAACTTGTCCATCTTCTCTCCCGCCTATCCGCCCCTCCTATCCCACTGACCAATCCCCACCACTGCCTTCCTGCACTCACCTATCACCATCCCACCTACCTTCCCCAGCCCTACCCCTCCTCTATTTATTTCCCAGCTCCCTCCCTCCTCCCCAACCCCCCCGCCACCATTTCTGAAGAAGGGTCCCGATCCAAAATGTCAGCTTTCCTGCTCCTTTGATGCTGCCTGGCCTGCTGTGTTCCTCCAGCTCCACACTGTGTTATCTCTGACTCCAGCATCTGCAGTTCTTGCTATCTCCGAGTATTTGTAAAGAGCCAGTTTTTGAAAAGCTAACCAAATTCGAGGCTGGTAAATGCCCTGGAGCAATGAGGTTAATTCTGGAGTATTGAACGTGCCGAGAGAAAGAGTGCACTCTTTTCAGTTATCTTTCAAAAATTCTATAGATTCTGGAAAGGTTCCTGTGGACTGTGAAGTAGAACATATAACACTACTATTTAAGAAAAGTGTAAGAGATAGAATGGAGAACTGTTAGTTCTAATAGACCCGTTAGTTGACCTTGATAGTCAGGAAAATATTAGACTTCAATACGAAGGATAGGATAACTGGATACGTAGAGAAGGGTGGTAAAATTGGTCAGAGTCAACATGGATATATGAAAGGGAAATAATGATGAACAAACCTTAAGCAGTTTTCTCAGGACATTATTTATAGCAATGATAAAGCAGACTCAGTGGATCTGGTATATTTGAATTTCTATAATGCCTTTGATAAGGTACCACACAGGAACTTAGTAAAATAAAATTAGGTGACATGAGATTTAAGGAAATATAATGGAATGGATTGAGGTTTGGTTATCAGGCAGAAAGCAGAGAACTGGAATGAACAGGTTGGGTACTACAGGGATCAGAGCTCAGTCCATGCCTGTTTGCATAACGATAAATAGTCTGGCTCTTGTCAACAACCAATATGCAAGACCTTTACGTGCAAGGGCAGAAGTAGGCCATTCCGCCTATCAAATCAGTTCCACCATTCAATGAGATCCTGGCTGATCTGATAATCCTCAACTCCACATTCATGCCTTATCCCCATAATTCTTGATTGCCTTAGACATTAAAAATTGTCTCTCAACCTTGAACACATATATGGATCCAACCATGGCAGTCCTTTGCCATAAAGAACTCCACAGATTCACTATCCACCAAGAGGAGAGATTCCTCCTCATCTTTGTCTGAAATGACTGACACTTTACTGTGAGATTATACCTTCTGATGCTAAACTCTTCATCAAGGAAAAACAACCACTCTGCATCTACTCTGTCAAGCCCCCTAAGAATCATGTATGTTTCAACAAGGTCACTTATTGAGTACAGGCATATCCTACTCATAATACTCCAGCTTCTCCCATAAAAAATCACTCCACAGTTGAGATCAATCCAGTGAGCCTTCTCTGCGCTGCCTCCAATGCCAGTTTACATTTCCTTTGATAAGTGGATCAAAACTGTTCACAGTATTCCATCTGTGGTTTAACTAGTGCCTTGTATTGTTTTAGCAAAAGTCTCCTATTTTAATACTTTATTCGCTTTAAAATAAAGTCAAATGGTCCATTTGCATTGTCTGCTCCCCAATGAACTTGGATGCTAGCATTTCGTAATTCATGTACAAGGACCCGCAAATCCCTCCGTGCTGCAGCTTTCTGCAGTCTCACTCTATTTAAATAATATTCAGTTCTTTGATTCTTCCTGCCAAAGGGCAAAACCTCAGGTTTTCCACATGATGTTCCATCCGCCCAGTTTTTGCACATTCACTTATGATGTACCTACACCCCAAAGACTGCAGCAGTTAAAGAAGGCAACTCACCACACAAACAATTAGGTTTGGAGATTAAATTTTAGCTTTGCCAGTGATGTCCACGAATCATGAATGTTCAAAAAATCTCTGCATTATCCCTATGTCTGTTTTCATCTTCCTCCTTTTTTATCCCGCTTAAAACTATTACAATTTTAACTTCTCCCAGATATGATGAATGGTCATTGGATTTCCAGCATTTTTCGACATTCTTTTAAGACAAAGATTGGGCTGCATTAAGAAAGCAGCAAGTGCAAAAATGTCAGATTTTAAACCAGAAGAAATACTACCACCACGTCCAAGCTGGTTTTGAACTGTTCGTGGTAGAGAACAGCCATTTCATCTAGCCAACTGGCAAGTGGGATCCCATTAGTAACAAGTGTTCCTATCCTTATCGGCTTTTATATTTATACATTTATTGTCAGAATCCCACTACAACCAAGATTAGAAAATTTGAAGTTAATACTGCAATTGAAGACCTTATCCCAATGTCAATTACTATAGACTTCTTTGAACTATTTCTGGTTCTATTGTGTTGGCCTCAATAAAACAATGGTAGATACAAGACCCCTTATTCATTTTCTTATGATCACAATCGTTTGACTCTAGGCAATAAAGACTTTTGAAACATCTAATATAACATTGTCTGCTGGTCATACTGTCTGTTTTTTAGACGTGACTTGTCATTCAAGCCTGCTTCATCTCCACTATAATAATGAAGATTAATCACCCTGACTATCCTTTGAGACATGTGCTAGTATGACGTACTTAATTCAATTTGGTATTTACAAAACCACAAATGTATCTCAAATTATCTCTGTTTCTCATTTTGTTAGAAGATCTGATTCATTTTTCACTTAGCATCCCATATTCCACAAATGGCACGTCAACAACTTACTATTTAGTACGTTAAATTAACATCTTCAAAAGAAATTTGTGTTGCCTGTTTTATGCATGCAAAATAAGAAACAGAAATTAAAAGTTCTTCATTTAATTTAGAGGTCAGAGAGAAAGTTTCTGTAACACTTCACCATTTAATCACAATTTCAGTTTACGATGATTTTATATACATGTTGTGAATTACTTTTTCTTCTCTGCCCTTGTTATTTGAAACATTTACATTTAAACTTTGCATTGACCATCCCACATGCACTTTACAGAAAATTACATCTGTTGACAATCTCTAAAGTCACAACATCAATGCTGCTGTAAAATTATACTTAATTGAGAAAAAAAATCATGACTTCATATCATAAGTGACCTGTTTAGCTTGGCTGCAAACAAAAATCACACCAAACTCTTGTAAGATGAGCTAACTGAAGCAAAAAATAAGAACTAACTAAAGTAATTCTCCCTTTCCTAAATAGTGAATGATATATCACCCTCAGTCAGGCATCTGGCCAGTTTGATATAGCTTTATTGGTCTGTATCTAAAATCTTAAATTCCGTTGGCAGCATTTGTGGTTCTGAATCAAATGTTATGGGGCTGAAGTCTCCACGTGAGAAGGCTTGAACACAAAGATCTATGCCGACACACAAATCCAGTACAAACAGTATTGCGCTGTTGCAGGCGCCATCTTTCAGATCTAAATGTTAAATGGAGGTCCTTTCTGCCTGTAAAGCAGACGAAAAACCTCTTGGCATGATTTTTCAAACAAGCTGATGATTTATTCCCAGTGGTCTGGTTAATAGCTATTCCTCAATCAGGAGCACAAAACAGATTAATCTAGTCATTATCACATTGCTCTTTGTGGAAGCTCATGTCGTGCATATTGGCTGCTGTGCTACATGCATCACAACTGCAGTTCAAAAAATACTTAAACTAGTTGCTAAACACTTTGGTATCTCCTGAAGTGTGAAGGGCACTATCTAATTGTAAGTCTCCCTTTAAATGAAAGTCTTTTTTTAAAGGACTGGTTATCACATTGTTTTTGTGGAGAATGCATAAATTTGCAACCTACTTCTAATCTGCCTAAGCGCCCAATGTATTAGCTGAATCAAATAAACTTTCAAACTTTGCAATTCTGAGTTTAGATTTTGATTTCTTTTTTAAATTTTAGATGTTGAAATCCAACTATTTCGTAATTGACCATGCAGATGGTGTCTACTAAAACTTTGTTCTCTCTCTAAAGATAACGTAATGAACAGTGCCACAGGTTATCTTGACTTGCTCAAAAATATTTTTCCTATGGTCTCATGCTTACATTGTTAGACAATTGAAGTAATGTCTCACACAGAAAAAAAACATGATTGGTAATTAAAATATTTTCTTACATTCTGTCAACTAGTTGTCTAGTCAAGGCTAGAAAAGACTTCTCGGTCTTCTTGTTTGGATCTTCTAACGCCTGGTGCTCAGTAGTCTGACCACTGGGTACACTGATATTCCGCGGTTCTGCCAAAACTGGATGTATTGGAATTTCTTCCTTTCCAACAATAAACCTAACATTTGGGAATCAACAACATATTCATGAAATAAAATGCAAACAAGCAGCACTGAGTCTTTAAATTTCTAATGTGGTAAGTCATTGCATTCCTTAAAAAATACAGATCAGGACTGAGGTTGGAAATGATTTAATCTTGAAATTTAAATCTAAGGCTCCCTGATGGCATTGTTACAGATATATTACCACGTAATTCCCAGTCTGTTTTCAGTTAGCAATCTCAGTTAGGCAGCAGTTGAAATACTTTTTGTGGTTTTAACACCCCTAGGTTAAGGAATGGAAACAATTATACAAGTTTCAAAATCCAGATAATTGCCTAGTGCCTATCTGGAAATTCCATGTGTTAACATTGAGTGAGGACAGAATAACTTGCCAGTATTCAATGCTTAGCATTACACATGAAGTATGGCCACTTCAGTGATGTACAACAGACCTCTGGTGGGCATGCAATTGCTCACTCACACAAATCAAAAATTTGAATACCGAAGGAAAAAATATATACAAAATTGAAGACCCTAAAAAGTATTAATGCAAAAATTAACTACTTACAATGGCCATAATCCAGAAATTAAACCAGATAATCAAAAAATTGGTGAATTTATGCTTCCAATGCACAAGGGAAACATTGGTGATTTGTAACTGAAACCATCTGTAATTTACATTGACCATACTACATTTTAGACTTCAGGTCATCAATGAAGTTGTGATATTCTTGATGCACCAGAGCTAACTATCTCTTGTGCTTCAGCTTTCAAACTTCAAGAATTCATGCATTTCTGCCACAGAGAGGAGCCATTTGTAGGCCTCATAGCAAGGAGACTGACATTGTGGCAATGCTGGTTACCAGTCTACCCCATAATCCTCAATAAATATATCAGTCATTAGTATCAACTAATAACCATTATACAATAAAGCAATAAATTTTAATGTAATAATTTAAGAGTAATAACATTTTAAAGTGTAGATGCTTTATGTATACTTTGGCAAAGGCTGAACCAATGATTTCTATTTATAACCCTATATTCTTACCAACATCTGAAAAAAATTTTACTATGAAATTCAATATTGCTGTAAAATTGAAGTTGATTTCCAACTTCTTTCTTCGGTTTTTACCCAAGGGCTCATGAATGATGTTACTTGATGTTACAAGAGCTGCTTTTACTTGCTTTAAAAAGAGTTCCACCTGTCTGACATTGTACAAATACAATAAAGTCAACATTGAAGGAAACTCAACTCAAAATAATATCTATGCAAGCTGATCTGTCAATGTTCTATTTTCTCAGTAGAGGCTGGAACTACACTTTAATTAACTCATGCCTTGACAGAGTAGGACAGATCCATCTGACTCTACTTCAGAATGAAGATAATAATTATAACCGTGGGCAATAGTCTTCCCTACGTGTCGAGCAGTCAGGACGACGAGCTGCACCAATGAAGGATGGCTTTACCAAATCATCCTACAGTATCATTCAAGGTAAATGGGACTAATTTAGATTGAGAAACTTGGTCAGCCTGAATGAGTTTGACTGAAGGGTCTGTTTCTGTGCTGTATGACTCTATCACTAACTCAGCAACAGCTACATATGGGCCTTGTTGATCTTTATTTAATAAATGATATCATTGAGGTTGTACAATCCTGAAAATGCTATCCATAATAGAAAACTTCTTTATAAATTCCTATGTAAATAGATTTATGTTTACTGTTTAGTCTTTTGAGCAAAAAAAGTTACCAAATAAAATTTAGAAAATTCACATTTTTTTCCTACTTACTTGAGTGCTGAGAAAGCAAATCCCTTGAGGCCATCTTTGCATCTGGAAAACAAACATCACTTGGTTCATACATGCAGTCAAACCTACCATAAAGCATACATATTCTGTAGTAATGTCTGGTGATTTATATTCTTTGACCTACGGTTTTCAACAAAGAAACATCTATTCAGCCCAATAGGTCCAAGTTCCATATGACCTTCCTCCAATCATTCTTTCTTAAATCCCATCAAAATATCCATTTTGCTCCTTTCTCACTCATGTTTACTTAGGTTTTTCTGAAACACATCTACACACATTGCCTCAACTGCTTACGGCTGTGAGCTCAAAACTCTATTCATCCTTTGGGCAAAAAAGTTAATTTCCTAAATTCCTTATAGGATTTACTAGCAAGTATTTTATACTTGGGGTAAGGGGTAAAGATCGAGTCAATAAAAAACAGCCAAAATTTCTATCTTTGGTCTCCATTTCTTTAAACTTCTGCTGTAAAGTACATGTAAGGAAAAGGTGGCAACAACAATATCAAATCCAACACCACATCTCAAGATGGATGACAGGCAGACAATGTCAATTGGAGCACACTGAATCTACTCCCCGCTAAGCCACATACTTCAAAGCTCCTAAGACAGAAGGAATCATAAATCAGCTGGATTCAATATCTTCAGGTAAAGAACAGGAAAGAAAAGAGAAGATAGAGGTTTCAGGGAAAAAAAGTACTTTAAATACTAATTGTAAGAGCAAAACAGGGAAGGTGGCTCAACCATGGCTAACAAGGGAAAATCAGGAACAATGTTAAAGCCAAAGAGGCATATACATTGGCCAAAAAAAGCACTAAACCGGAGGACAGGCAGAATTTTTAAATTCAGAGGAGGACAAACGGTTTAATTCAGAAGGGGAAAATAGAATAAGAGAGTAGACTTGCGGAAAATGTAAAAACTGACTGCAAAAGCTTCTACAGATATGTGGAGAGAAAAAAGACTGGTGAAAACAAATGTAGGTCCCTTGCATTTAGAATCAGGTGAATTCATAATGGACAACGAAGAGATGGCAGACCATTTGAACAAATACTTGGATCTGACTTCACTAAGGAGGACACAAATAATCTTCAGCAAATGTTTGGGGACAGAGGGTCAAGCATTAAAGAGGAACTGAAAGAAATCCTTATTAGTCAGGAAATGGTATTGGGGAAATTGATGCGATTAAAACATGCTAAGTAGCCGGGGCCTGATGCTCTGCATCCCACAGTACTTAAGGAAGTGGCTCTAGAAATAGCAGATGCATCGGTGATCATTTTCCAGCATTCTGTAAACTCTGGAAGAGTTCCAATGGACTTGAGGGTAGTTAGTGTAACCCCACACTTTAAAAAAGGAGGGAAAGAGGAAATGACAAATTATAGGCCTATTAGCCTGATGTTGGTGATGGGGAAAATGCTGGAGTCAATCATTAGG
This sequence comes from Rhincodon typus, assembly GCF_021869965.1. Lineage (NCBI taxonomy): Eukaryota > Metazoa > Chordata > Chondrichthyes > Orectolobiformes > Rhincodontidae > Rhincodon > Rhincodon typus. The sequence continues at coordinate 57,935,271 of NC_063337.1, read as the reverse complement.
ATACAATAACTGAGCATTTAGAAAGCAGTGCCAGAATCAGTCCAAGTCAGCATGAATTCAGGAAATTATGCTCGATAAATCTTCTGGAATTTTTTGAGGATGTGACCAGTAGAATAGGCAGTGGTGCATCAGTAGATGTTGTGTATCTGGAATTTCAAAAGGCTTTTGACAAGGTCCCACACAAGAGATTAGTAAGGAAAATTCAAACTCATGGTATTGGAAGTAGTGTATTGACATTGGTAGAGAACTGGTTGGCGGACAGTTAAAATAAATAGACCCTTTACAGAATGGCAGTGACAAGTGGGGGTGCTGCAGGGTTCAGTGCTGGGACCCCAGCCATTCACAATATACATTAAAAGTTTGGATGAAGGAACTGAATGAGATGTCTTCAAATTTGCAGATGACACTATGTTGGGTGGCAGCGTGTGCTGTGAAGAGAATGTGAAGAGGTTGTAGGGTGACTTGGACAGACTAGCAGAGTGGGCAAATACTTGGCAACTGCAATACAATGTGGATAAATGTGAGGTTATTCACTTTGGTGGCAAAAACAAGAAGGCAAATTATCTGAATGGTGGCAGTTAAGGAGAAGGTGAGGTGCAACGAGACCCAGGTGTCATGGTGGGACAGTTACCGAAGGTTGGCATGCAGGTCCAGCAGCGGTGAGGAAAGCTAATGGCATGCTTTCCTTCACAGCGAGGGGATTTGGCTATTGGAGTAAGGATGTCTTGTTGTAGTTATACAGTTTTTGTCTCCTAGTCTGAGGAAGGACATTCTTGCTATTGAGGTAGTCCAGTGAAGGTTCACCAGACTGATTCCCGGGATGGCAGGACTGACGTATGAGGGAAGACTGGATCGATTGGGCTTGTATGCTCTGAAATTTATAAGAATGAAAGAGGATCTCATAGAAACATACAAAATCTAGATGGACTAGGCAGGCTAGATGTGGGAAGAATGTTCCCAATGTTGGGGAAGTCCAGAACAAGGAGTCACAGTCTAAGAATAAGGGGCAAGCCACTCAGGACTGAGATGAGGAAGAATTTTTTTTACTCAGTTGTGAACCTGTGGAATTCTCTCTTACACAAAGCTGTTAGAGCCAGTTCATTAGATATGTTCAAGGGGAGCTGGATGTGGCCCTTGCGACCAAAGGGGTCATGGGGTATGGGGAGAGGGCAGGAATGGGATACTGAGATTGAACGATCGCCATGATCACATTGAATGGTGGTGCAGGCTCAAAGGGCCGAACAGCCTACTCCTACACATTTTTTTTCTATGTTAAAGATACTTAAATTTACTAGATCATACATTTCCATGTCCTGCAGATTCAGTAGGCAACTGCCTACAAGATGAAAGGGATCGATGTCACTGATTTTCTTGAGATAGAGCTGATGATTTTGACAAAGTTGTTATGGCACAGAAAGAGGCCATTTGGCTCATCATGCTTGCACTAGCTCTTAGGTGAACATCTTCCGTTAGTGTTAATCTTCTGCATTTTCTCCATACACTTGCACACTATTACAATCCAAATCACCATCCAAAGCTCTCCTGAATGCCTTGACTGAACCTGCTTCTACCACATCTCCAGGCAATAAATTCCACACAATACCAACACACAATACAACTGTGTGAAGAAGTTTTTCTCACAAACACCCTTGCTTCATTTGTACATCACTTTAAATCTATGTGCTCTTGTTCCTCTTCTCTGCCCATCCTGCTCATGATTTTAAAAACCAGTCCCAATTTCTTTTATCTATCCTCATGACTGATGTTTAACATACCGGAACTATTTTTGTAAATCGAGTCTGCATTCTCTCCAATGCATTCTCATTTTTCTAATCACATAGCACCACAACAGTAAACAATATTCCACCTGAGACCTAACAGGTGTCTTGTGAAGTTCAACATCACCTCTTCGTTCCTATAATCTATGCCTCTATTAATAGATCTGAGGATACTCTATGCTTATTAACTGCACCTATTCTGCCACCTTCATTAATCTGTGCACATATATACCCAAGGTCATTCTGCTCCTGCACTCCCTTCAGAAAATACCCTCTATTTTATTCAAACAAAGAACTGCAGATCCGAGACAGAAACAGAAATTGCTGGAGAAACTCAGCAGGTATGGCATCATCTGTGGAAATAAGCAGAGTTAATATTTGAATTCACTGACCCGTCTTCAGAATCTTCTATCTTACATTGTCTTTCAATGCTCTTCTGACCAAGTGCAGCACATCACACTTCTCTGCATTGAATGTCATCTGTCATCCATTACCCACCCCAACAACTTGTCAATGTCCTTTTGGAGTTACCATACTGTCCTCCTCACAGGTTACAATTCTTCCAGGTTTTGGGTCATCTGCAAAATTGTCCCCTACACACTAAGATCCGGAAAACCAAGGATCCCAGTACTGCCCCTTGGGGAATTCCGCTACAAATTTCCTCCAGCCTGAAAAATATCCACTGACCATTACTCTCTATTTCCTATAATCAGCCAATTTTGTATCCATATTGCCACTGTCCCTTTTATATCATAGCCTATAAATTTCCTCAAGTCTTACTTGGCACTGTATCAAATGCTTTCTGAAAATCCACGTTTACCACAACAGCAGCAATACCCTCGCCGGGACTCTGTTACCTTTTTGAAGGGTTCCAGCAAGTTAGTTAAATGCAATTTGCCCCTTAGAAATCCATGCTGATGCTTCCTAATCAACCTACCTCTTTCCATGTGACTACTAATTCTATCCCAAATAATTGTCTTTAGAAGAGTCCCCACCACTGAAGTTAAAGTGATTAGTCCATAATTGTTGGGGCTCTCCTTGCAAACTTTCCTAAACAAGGCTGTACTGTTTGAAATTCTCTAATCTTCTTGCGCCTGCCTCGAGTCCAAGACCGACCAAAATATCACGGCCAGTACCCCTGCAATTTCTACCCTCACTCCCTTCAAAATCCTGGGATGCATCTCATCCAGTTCTAGTGCCTTATCAACTTTAAGCACTAACAGTAAATCAAATAATTTTTCCTTCTTAATTTTGCACCCTTCTAATGACAGAGTGTTTCCTCTGTCTCACCATGGGTTTGACAGCATCTTCCTCTTTTGCAAAACGACAGAAGAAAGTATTCATTTAACATCTCAGCCATGCTCCCTGCCTCCAGACATAAATTCCATCTTGGGTCTCCAATGAGCCTTGCTTCTCCTTTAACTACTCTTTTACAATTTATGCAACTTTGGAAATCCCTTTTATGTTAGTTGCTAGTCTTTTCTCATAATTTCTCTTTGCTTCTTTTATTTGCTTCTTCAGCTCCCCTGTAAACTTTCATATTGTTCTTGGTTCTCAATCATAATTTGTCACAAACCTGTCATATGCTTTTTCTTCTTATGCTAACCTTGATTACCTTTGTCATCCAGGTAAATCTGAAATTTTTTATTCTAACTTTTCCGTTTGAGTTCTTTCCCCATTGATGACAGCTGTCTGCCAATTAACTTTTATTTTAGATTGCTGCATGTCATTCTCCACCATCACCTTGAACCTTATTATTTTTGTCTTTTATAAGTTCCCTGTGACACTTGATCCACCTGGCCCATTTCATTTCCAAGGACCAAGTCTAAAGGTGTATCCTTCCTTGTTGGACTGGACAAACACTGCTATAGGAAACTCTCCTGAACACTTGACACTCACTGCTCTTATATACCAGTATCCCAGTCTTTATTTGAGTAACTGAATTCCCTCATTATTCTGTAATGTTGCCATTTCTCCGTAGTTTCCTTGCAGATTTGTTCCTCTTTATAGATCACACTGAGCTATGTAATTGTATCCTTTTTATTCCTTAGCTCTAGCCAAAATGGCTCTATCCGTGAACTCTCAGGCATCTTCATTCTCCAGCACTGCAATGCCCTCTCTAATCAATACAGCTACCCTCCTCTTTTCCTCCCTTTTCACCTTGTACCTGGGAATATTTAACACTCAATCTTGCCCTTCCTTAAGCCAGGTTTCTGTTATTGCCACACATCATATTTTCACATCGCAATCTACATCTGTAACTCCCAACTTTATTCACTATACTCCATACATTTACAAATATGCACATTAACTTTGTTTTAGACCATTTCTTTCATTTTACTCCAACTTCACCTATTAATTTGCTATTCTCTATGCTAGTGTCAGCTGTATCCCCAAGTATTTCGCAAAACCTGATATTCTCATCTATTGTTCTCTCCTGGTTCCCCAGCTCCTGCCAAGTTAATCAAAGCCCTGTCAACAGCACTAGCAAAACCACCTTGCAAAAAACTCAGTCCCAGTCATGTCAGGGGGTGAATGTATAGGAGAAAGCAGTATTGATTATGAAATACAATGGACCCACAAGGGAAAGCCTTTTGACATGAAATAATAATGCAGAGTTTATGATCGGCCAATATTTTAATTTCCTGCACAACTCATTCTCACTGTGCCTTTAAGGCTAAAGTTAGACCTTACATATTAACTACAAGCACTTGAAATTTTTCACTAGTTCAATGGCAGAGTGAAATAGTACCATATTATTAAGGATTTTCAGTATTTTGAGGGGACAATGCAAGGACTTTTAATTTTTTAAATGTGAAAAGTTTAAAAAACAAAGTCAACCAAGCTCATTCACTTCTGGTTTCAATACTGGTAGGACAGGGAAAAATTGGAAGCCTTTTTGTACCAGCTGAGTAGGCCTTTGAAATACAACACATGCCTTAGAACTAAATACCATTTTAACTTTTACCCTGCCTGGCAGGTTTTCCTGGGTCCATTAACTAAAGATAGGCAAGGACAGCTGGATTCAAATCTGATCTCGTCTATCACCAATTCTTGGAATCCACCTCAGACCAAGCTCCTCAGATAGTGAAGCAGTCCATCAATAATTAATCTTTGGCTGAAAAAGGGCAAGTAACATTTGTGACAAGAAAGTGCCAGGTAATGACCAAAAGATAATCTACCTACCTCCCTATGATATTAAATGGCATTACCATCATTGCACCCCCCTTATCAATATCCTGAGAGTTGACCAATAACTAGAAATTGAACTGAATCACACAAATAAATACTGCAACCACAAAATCAGATTAGAATTTGTGAATATTGTGGCAACTTTACTATGTCTCTCCAAAGCCTGTTCATTCGATATACTTTCAAATCCCACCGCAACAGTTGGTGAAATTGAAATTCAATCAATAAACTTAGAAAATAAAGTTAGTTTCAGTAATAGTGATCATAAGAACGAATATCAATTGTTGTAAAAATTCCATCTGGTTCACAAATGCCTTTTAGGGAAGGAAATCTGCATTTCTAGCCAGTCTGGTGAAAACACCAGACCCATTGCAATGTAGTTGGCCCTTAACTGCTCTTAAGAACAGACTAACTGCTCTTAAGACCAGCAGAGATGGCTTGCAACATCTATATCCCTACAAAGGATACAGAGAAGAAAAAATTATCTGCCTAAAATGCTACATTTGCTGACACTGATGCAATGACTCACAAATTCGCATACTTCAGGGGGACACGGCCAGACTTGGGAAGGAAAGATCAAGGTTGGGGGAGGTGGGGAGATGAGAGGTCAGGACAGTCGGGAGAGAGAGAGATATGGAGCGAGGTAGAGCAAGGTCAGAACTTTGGGTAAGGGAGACATTGGTACAGCGAGGGTGGAGAGATTGCGACACAGAGGAGGGGGTGGTCAACAGATTGAGACTGTGGTGAAGATTTCAGGAAGACCTGGGAAGGGAGGAGAGGTGGGATTTTGAGATCCAGGACAGAGCTGAAGGGGACGTTTTGGTGGGCCATAAGAAGGGCCCAGGAGTCAGGAGGCTCTCTCCCCTTCTCTCTTCTGTGCTCCCTCCGGCTCCCAGATACTTCTCATCCCTTCTCACTGCAGGAATTCTCCACCACCCACTATCCACATCCAACATCACTTTCTCCATCATCCCTCATCCCTCATCCCACATCCAGATCAGTAAGCATCGCACAATCAGGAAGAAGTATCACAATGGGAGTGAGACATAACCTGAGTGAGTATATAGTTCAGGGAATTTGGAGGCAGCGTGGCAATTTGGTGCAGTGGGGAAGAAGTGCTTTTCGTTTGCTTTTTTTGCCTCATAATTTGTAAGGCTTTTTTAAACAGGATGGATTTTAGCCCAGGGTTAGGGGCCCAGGACAAAAAGATTGACATTACAGGTCAACCATAAGTTCACTGGTTGGTGTTAGCTATTAATTTGACTATTATAGGTTACTTTCAAATTGATGGCAAATAGGGGAAACATTTACAGTCTATAAACAGAAGACCAGTACAATTTTTTTAAAAATCAAATTAAGAACTAAGTAATTAAAATAGAGATGCTGGCCCAGGTGATGTGTTTTAACTGCATGAAGTGGGAGCTGGTGGACCTTATTCTGGTTCACAGTGGCCACATCTATAACAGGTGTTGGTTGCTTGAGGAACTTCAATTCAGAGTTGATGAACTAGAGTCTGAGCTTCATAAACTGTGATACATTTTTGAGGAGGAATATTACCTGGACATTGTTTCAGGAAGCAGTCACACCCCTTAACTATGTAATTAACTATGTCAAATCCAGTCAGTGGTCAGGGACAGGAAGGTGTGACAACAAGTGAGGCAGACACAGGGACTCAGGAGGTAGTGCTGAAGGAGCCTCAGCCCTGGATATCGTCTAACAGGTTTGAGAGTCTTGCATCCTGTACAGACAAGAGTGGAAAGCTGTAGGGAGGATGAGCAAACTGACTATGGCACCGTGTATAGGAAGCCATTCAAGAGGGGGAAGAGAAATGTAGTTGGAATTGGAAACACTATAGCCTGGGCTTCAGACACGGCTTTCTGTGGCCATAATCGAGAGTCCTGAAGGATTTGTTGCTTGCCTGGTGCCTGGGATGAGGATATCTCATCTGGGTTGCAGAGGAACTTGGAGTGAGAGAGCAAAGAACCGGTTGTTGTGGCTCACATAAGTACCAATAATATGTGCTGAAAGTGGAAAGAGCTTCTGCTGAGGGATTATGAGCATTTTAGGGCTAAATTAAAAGCAGGACCAAAAAGATAATAATCTCTGGATTACTAACTGAGCCACGAGCTAATTGGCTCTGTGTCAACAAGATTAATGAGATAAACATGTGGCTCAAAGATTGGTGTGGGATAAATGGGTTCAAATTCAAGGGATATTGGTACCAGTACTGGGGAAAGAAGAAGTTGTTCCAATTGTACGGGCTCCACCTGAATCACGCTGTGACTGGAATCCTGGAGAATTACATAACTGGGACTGTGGACAGGCTTTAAATTAAATAGTTGGAGGGGGGAGGTATGGAATTGCAGGAAAAATTATGTCAAAATTTAAAGAGAGGGAAGGCTCAGCAGAGATTATTAAAGGTTCCAGAACAAATGGAAGGGGTCAGGAATCTAACTTCAGGCATGGCAGATGTGGGGACAACTATTAGAGGGGGCAGTCAATGTAGGGCGATGTACTCAAATGCATGCAGTATACAAAACAAGGTAAATGAGCTTGTAGCGTAGATTGAATTTGGCAGATCCAACATTGTGGGGTATCAGACAGATATGGTGGCAAGGAGATCAGGGTTTGGACTACGTATCCAAGGACACACATTCTATCAAAAGGACAGGTAGTTGGGCAGAGGGGTCAGGGTTGCGTTGTTAGTAAGAAATTAAGTTAAATCGATACCAAGAGATATAGAATTGGAAGACATAGAATCTGTGTGGGTAGAGTTGAGGAACTGCAAAGGAAAAAAGACCCTGATGAGAGCTGTGTACAGGCCTCCAAGCGGTCGTCAGGATGTAGGGGAAGAAAATAACTAAGGAGTTAGAAAAGGCCTGTATGAAAGGTGCTATTACAATAATCATGAAGGTTTTCAATGAGCAGATGATCTGAGAAAATCAGGTTGGTAGCAGATCCCAAGAAAAGGAATTTGCAGAATGTCTATGAGATGGATTTTTGGAGCAGCTAGGGAATGGGCAATTCTGGATTTGGTAATGTGTAATGAGGCAGACTTGATCAGGGAGAATAAGGTGAAGCAGTGATCATAAAATGATCGAATTCACCCTCCTGTTGAGAGAAAAATGCTGGAATCAGATATAACACTATTACAATTGAGTAAGGTACAGCCATTCCTCTGTATCTGTGAGGGCTCCAATTCCTGAGAACCCTCACGATTTTGATGAAATGTGGGAGAGCGGACATCATTTAAAAATAGATTAAAGTGGCTAAAAATATTGCAGAATGCAATTTTTGCCCGCGGATGTTGATTTTTGTTGTTATTTATTCTTTGGCACATATGGGCAAATTTGAGATTTGTAATTTCGTGGATACAGAGGATTTACCGTAACTGCAAGTACATGAGGGAGGGACTGGCCAAAGTTGATTGGAAGGGCAGCCTAGCAGGGAAGAAGGTGGAGCAACAATGGCAGGAATTCCTGGAGTAATTTGATAGGCCCAGCAGAAATACATCCCAAGGAGAAGAAACATATTAAGGGCAAGATAAGGCAACCGTGGCTGACAAGGGAGTCAGGGACAGCATAAAAGCACAAGCAAAAGCATACAATGTTGTGAAATTAGTGGGAAACCAGAGAATTGGGAACTCTTTAAAATCCAGCAATTACTAAAAAAGCAATAAGGGGAAGAAGATGAAATATGAGTGTAAGCTAGCTAGTAATGTAAAAGAAGATTACAATAGTTTTTTTTTAAACTTCTTAAAAGGTAAGCGAGATGCAAGAGTAGACATTGAACTGAGCATGAGAAGTAGCAATGGGGAACAAAGAATTGGCACAGAAACTGAATAGGTACTTTGTATCAGTCTTCACAATGGAAGACACCAACAGCATACTAGAACTTCAAGAGAATCAGGGTTAGAGGTGAGTGTAGTGGCCATCATTAAGGACAAGGTGCTGGAAGAGCTGAAAGGTCCGAAGATGGATAAATCACCCAGATCAGATGGACTACACCCCAGGATTATTAAGGAGATATTGAGGAGACTGTAGGTCAGTGATGGTGATCTTTAAGGAATCACTGGAATCAGGGAGGGTCCTAGAGGACTGGAAAATGGTTAGCATAATACCCCCGTTTAAGGAAGGAAGGGAGGCAGAAGAAGGGAAATATAGACTGGTTAGCCTGACTTCAGTAAGATTTTAAAAGTCCATTATTAAAGATGAGCTTGCAGCGCACTTGGAAGTACATAGTAAAATTGGGCTGAGTCAGCACAGCTTCATCAAGGGGAGGTCATTTCTGACAAATCTGTTAGAATTCTTTGAAGAGGTAACAAGCAAGTCAGACAAGCAAGATCCAGTGGACGCAACCTATCTGGATTTCCAAAGGGCTTTGGCAAGGTGCTGCACAGGAGATTGCTAATTAAGATAAGAACTCATGGTGTTAGGGGCAAGTTACTGGCAAGGTACTTTGGATAGAGAATTGGCTGACTGGCAGAAAGCAGAAAGTAGGTATAAAAGGGATCTTTTTCAGGATGGCAGCCAATGACTAGTGAGTTCTGGAGGTCCGTGTGAGAACCACAACTACTTACAATGTACATTAACAATCTGAACGAACGAATTGAGGGCATTTTTGCTAAGTTTGTAGATAACACAAAAGGTAAGTGGAGAGGTAGGTAGTGTTGAGAAAATGGGAGGCTTCAGAAGAACATGGACAGGCTAACAGAATGTGGCCAGAAGTGGCAGATGGAATATAACGTGGGCAAGTGTGAGGTTATGCACTTTGTAGGAAAAATTGAGGTGTAGACAATTTTCTACACTGAGAAAGGCTTTGGAAATCTAAAGCACTTGGGAGTCCTAGTCCAGTAATTCTCTTAAGGTTAACATGCAAGTTTAACTGGCAGTTAGGAAAGCAAATGCAATGTTTGCATTTATTTCAAGAGGATTAGAATACATTAGCAGAAATGTACTGCCAAGGCTGTGTAAGGGTCTGGTCAGACCATACTTGAAATATTGTGAGCAGTTTTGGGCCCTGTATCTAAGGAAGGATGTGCTGGCGTTGGAGGGGGTCCAGAGATGGCTTTACAAGAATGATCCCGGGGGTGAAGAGCTTGTCATGCGAGAAGCAATTGAAGACTCCAAGGTTCTACTTGATGGAGTTTAGAAGGATGAGGGGGTATCTGATTGAAACTTATAGATTACAGAGAGGCCTATATAGAATGATCTTGGAGAAGTTGTTTCCACTAGTAGGACAGAATAAGACCCAAGGACACAGCGTCAGAGTGAAGGGACAACCCTTTAGAATAGAATTGAGGAGGCATTTCTTCAGTGAGGATAGTTAATCTGTGGAACTAATTCTGCTCCTGTGTTATCCTCATCACTCCTATCCCCATCCCCATCCCCATCACCACCCCTGTCCTGTGCATCCCTCTCCCCACTGCCCTCACTCCTCTTCCTACCACAGCAGCCCACTTCAAAATTGTGCACGCTTCACTGCACATGCACAGTAATGCATTTGCGCATGATGTCACAAATAAAGTTGAAATGACGATGTCAGTGTGTTTTGCAACAAGCGTATATGCTTAGTTGCCCGCAGTTGTCTGCGTCAGCAAACACGACCCGCCTAAAAATAGAAAGAGCTGGAGAAACTCAGCAGATCTTGTAGTATTATATCTGAAATGCTAACTCTACTTCTCTCTCTCCACAGATACTACCAAGTCTACTGTGTTTCTCCAGTAGTTTCTATTTTTAATTCAGATTTCCAGTATTTGCAATATTCTGCTTTTATTCAAATATCTGACTCTTTCTTAACCACCATCAGAATCACGGAACTCTCCCTTTAAATGTACTGAAGATACATTTTTATAATCAACCTGTTCAGATAGGTTATTGCGCACCTCTGGATCAAGTGGGACTTGAACCTGGGCTTGCTGAATTAGAGGCAGGGATTTTATCACAATAGCACAATAGCCTCTATTATATACAGAGAATACTTAATCAATCAATGCCCTCCCCTTGTGCATCCTTAACTTTAAAAATATTATTAACATGCCATTAACAGTATCCCAACTTGGAATTGCAATCCCTTTACTATTGGAACTGGGTTGACATCCTGAACTCCCTGGCTAACAACACTGTGGTGTACATACAGAGCCACAAAACACAACAGTTCAGGAAGGAAGCTCCCACCCACCTTGTGAAGTGCAATTAATTACAAGTCCAAAGAGTGCTGGTTTATCTAGTGAAATTCCTATCCCAAAAACAACAAAAATGGGCTTCCCAATCCATCCGACCGAGACACCAGATCTCACTCCCAATTTCACAAAGACATTCAATGTCCTACAACAGTCATCCTTCCCATCTCCCCATACACACTAATCCCCAATTCAATCCCTTCTACTGCTGAATCCTTCAATCCCTCATTTCCTCACTCCCTCCAATTATTTCCTCTTCCAAATTCTACATATGCATTTAAATTTCACAAAGACTTTGCATGCGTTTTGTTTCCAAGTCACTCCTGGCCGCAAGCTTCCACTTGTACCTGACACCATTCAGCACTCCTTCTCCACCAACTGTGATTCTACAAACATGTGTCAAACTGCTTATCATAAATGAAGTATAACTTTCCCTAACTGAGTTCTTGAAAACTATAAACCATCTTAGTCAGTTCCTATCAAAGCTGCATCAGCCTAGCTCTGACTGCACCATCCCTTTCCCAGCTGTTGAGACACCTCTTCAGTGCCATGTTTCACAGTGTGTTGTTTCAATTCTCATATCATATTCATCATTTAAACCTTTCATCTATTTTCTAAAAAGGCTCCCACCTCTGTCTTTACTTCATCGGACAAACAATGAAGCTCCAGTCTAAGCCTGCAATATCTCAGATTTTAAATCTCTAGCACCCTTTGACAGCCCTCAGAGTTGTATCGAACTTAAATTTCTCCTCATCCCGTATCTTATTCCACACTACTGCATTCATTCCAGACCTCTGTCCTCAAAAATCTGATGGTTCTCTCGCACCAAAGATTCTTTTACATGGCTGACACATTTCTCTAGAGATTGAGTCCAGTGATTCTCAAACTGAGGCCTGTGTGGCCTTTCCAGTGGATCGGTGAAATAATCTCTGACAGGTGAGACAGAGAGACACAAAGCACGACAGCAAGATGAGTGAACGAAACACGAGGGGAGAAAAGAGAAAGTAAAAAATGTAAGCCAACTGTATTGTATAATTGAACAGTAATTAGTGCTAGTCTCAATATTTAAAAGGCAAAATGTTCACTACTTTGAAATTCTTTGCAAAGATGGACACCTCATTTGTCATGGTTTTCAATGGGGTGGTGCACATTTGCTTTTGGTGGGAGGAGGGGAGATGCAAATAACAATGTTTTACACAGAAAAAACAGGTATGACGAGTTGCACCAAATTATACAACATCATCAGTACTATTTCGTTTATGACGTAAATTCAGTCACTCATGGTCATTGGCAATTTTTACAAACTAATAGTCATTGGAATTTGCCCTTCAGTTAACAAATAAACAAGTTATAATTGAAATAACACAGTTTCAAAGTCTCTGGGTACAGATTCAAAGTGAAGACTCCAAAGTTCCCACTGCAGTTTTCCAACCTATGTTTTTGTTTGTCTCTGGAAGGAATTTCAATTCTACAGTAGTTGCTTTTTTGCTTCAAACTGACTGCCAAAGATACAAGGTTACAAACACACACATATTTCCAAATTAATGTTCAGTTACTACCACAGGAAACAAATGGTATGTGACTCTTAGAACAAAATTAACTGTACAAGGTGCAAAATCTTCTTAAAATAAGTGTTTATTTCAGACAGCACATGCACTCAAAAGATTGCATTTTGAGCCAAATTTAATACACAGCAGCATAAGTGAAAATTTAACTTCTTTACAATAAGTAAGAGCAAACTGGCAAGTGACAATTTCATCGCTGTTATATAACTGGGACAAATGAATTGTCAACAAAGAATTGTGCTTTAAAATATGACTGATTTATTATAATCAACATTAATTTTCAAACTACACTTCTCAAGTGAAGATATTTCATAAACTTGCCATTTGATTGCTTATTGCAATACTCCAATTTGCCTAAAGAGGTCCTCAATCAACTATTACTCACTTTTGTACAGTATTAACCTCAATCACCATATTCTATGGTTTGAAACAAACTATTTTCATTTCTTCAACAGACTATAAATTTTGCATTAAACGCTATCAAAAAAGACAGAATTACAAATAAAGTCAAATGCTATTATACCATGCTAATTGAAGCTCAACTGTTGTTTAATCTTTCTTTTTAACTGTGGCTTCAGGCAGAATAATCTTTGCATTATGTTTATTTTACTTGAAAATGTTGTTTCTTTAGGCTTTTATATGAATAAAAATGTATGGTTCTTTCTCATGCAACACGTCCCGCATGTCTAAACAACTTTGGTGAATGGAGAAGAAAACCATGAAAACGTTCTCAGACCAGAAAGTGTTGTTGGAGCTTATTAAATGTGCAGCAACAATAATACGGATTTAATCAATAATAATACATGATCCAAAGAGTCACAATATTTAATGTCAGAAAATTAAAACAAACATACCCTGTCACCAACCCCTAATATCCTCCACCTCCTCTGGCAGCTCAACCTCTAACCATCTAAGCCTATACTTTGAAATTACTTTTCTAAACTGCATCAAGCTTTCTTGTCTGTCCAATAAAACCTACTTCTCAGACCAAGTTCTCAATCATCTGTCCTAGTAGCTCCTGCTTCAGTTTTGTGTCATTTTTTATCTCATTATGCTCCTTTCTATTGCCTTGGTGTGGCTTTCCTATCGTAAGGGCACCTTTTGTATGAACAAAACTTATACGATTGACAAAATGCCCATTTGGGGATCCCTTAGCATATCTGAATAATGACATCTTGACACATACCCTTATTTTCCTGTCTTGCTTGTTTGTTAAGATAGGAGGGTGAATACTGATGAGGTGATTTGTTCCGCTAACAAGGTATTTAACAAACAACAATCGCCCATAATTCACAAACTGTTTCTACCTAATGTGAAACTCACCATGCCATGCTACCTCACTCGCCAAAAGCATAAATGATGGAGCAAGTTGCTCCTGTATCGAAATGCACCTCAATGCTCTTCTCAACTGATTCTGTCACATATCTCATGACAGCCCTCATTGTCTAGCCTCCTATAACACTGATCAGTTAATTATAGTGAAATCCATTTTCGGAAAATTGTTGGATTCAAAAGTTTTGATTCATATAACAGAATCAAGTAGAAGAGTACCTTAAGTAGAACAGAATATATTTTTCAGACATGAAAAATACTACGCAGAAATATTACAAAGCCACCAGCACACACCTTCTGAAAACTGCAGGTGAGCCACACCAAAGTCACTTGAACCTTGGAAAAAACAATTAGAAACCTCTAAACTATGACACATACACTTAAACTACTATGTATAAGAATACAAATGTTACACATAAAATTCTGAACACGTGATTAGTGATTTCTCTAAAACGGTTGTGTCTATTGTGCTTGGACATGTTAACACATCTAGGAACAACTATTTCTCTCTTGTGCATGTGAATCTGTGGTTGCATGAATCTCAAATTCCTGAAATGGAAAAAAAACTCACTGATGATTTAAATGATTTTGTTTTTCATTTTGAATCTTTTCAACAGACTTTGTATTATCAAATAGGAAGTCTTCAAATCATTAAAATCTATTTAAAACATAGCTATCACCCTGCGACTGAATCTGCTTGGGAAACTACGCATCAAAAATGTATCCACAAACCAGAAGGATTGATAATATCACCTGATGCAGTAAAATGTCACCAGAGACCTAGAAGACTATAGAACTTTCTCACGTTAGGGAGAGACAGCTGGTGGTAGTTTAACCTGAGGGTCACAATGCCTCAGGCGAGAGGTGAGGTTGAGAAGGAGAGTCTTCATGGTGACCTCAGCTGGTATGGGAATTTAACTCATACTGTTTGTGTCACTCTGCATTACAAACCAGCTGCCCAACCAAATGAGCTAACCAACCTATACAATAAGATATAATTTAAGTATGCTAGTTATACATATGAAAACATGTTAGTTTAAAGATAATATACTTGTGCCCAAGTCTCAAACAACAACAATGGATGTAAATTACAGAAATTGCAACATATGGTTCATTGTTTAAAAAGATTTATTTTGAATTAGTTGTACTATCTACTACACAGATTCTGGCAAGGAATGAATGAAAAATAGAAAATAAACACTGGCAGTGTTAGCATGTGCTGAAGTCATAGGGAACGTGCAATGTAACTAATTTATTTCCAGGACAGAGCGTCAATACATTCCAAATTTGATGTTTAAACAATTAAGAACCAGTATCTAAAGGGGAATAAAATGTGCAATCTGCCAAGGAATCTCCAAATTTCCTTCTTGGCAAGTAAGCATGCAGTTTTTTCTTCATGTATACAGTATCAACTTGTATTCTGGACTGTATAACATATTTTCTTTAACAAAGTATACATATTGTGACTGTTTAGAAATTCATCATAATGAATTACAGAAATGTTACATTGCCACAAGACAAACTGCCCTCTGGACATGTCTAAGCTACTTCCCCTAAACATCAGAACCACATAAAAATAACCTAAATCAGAGTCCTTTGGGTTCAGTTATTAGCTTTCTTCGATCAAGCAAAATACATAAGGAAAATTAAATGTGTTATCTTAGGTAAAATCTGCCTGTTCCTTCCTTTCTTTTATTTCCGGTGTTTCCTTTACACATCTGAGGCAGTATTTAATGCCATCCCATGTGACAGGTTTAATAGTGGAGTGATAGTACCAGAGTTAGGTGGATGATAGGTGGGGATACCGCTACCCACCTCCCTCCTTCATAATTACGTCCGTGGTGGGAAAGCCTGCAGATCGCATCCAATCTACTGTCAATTGAAGCTGTGAATGGGGCAATTAATGTACGCTCAAGAGTCTCATTCTATTGCCTATTAACCAGCGGCAGATGTAGGGCTCCCCATGCAGGGGGTATGGCAACCAAGGTAACTTTCAGGGTTCACGGCTGTGCTTCTCACTCAAAAGGTGATCATTGCTTGAGCAAGAGTCCTGGCATAAGGAAAGACGGGCTGTCCACTTTTGTTTCTTGCTGACCACCACTGCTCTCCCCACCTTTTCCCACTATCCCTACCCTGTCAACTGCTCTCCCACTACCACTTAGGACAGCATCCAAAGATCCTACAGCTTGAGTGGGAGTTACATCCATACCAGATACTGCCTCTTCAGTTGTACTACAGTTCAAAGAGCTGCCAGCCTCTGAATACCTGACTGCTCTCAACGCAAGCGGCTTTTGCCCAAGGGGGCTGTTGACTTGGGAGAAGGCCACACTGTCCTATAACATGCGCCGGAGGCACGTGTTGCAATGAGTTTTCCTGAACAAAAGCAGTGTGGGTTTTCATCAGTACTCTAGCTGGTGGATGAGACTTCCATCATCTCCATTAAATTCTGCCAATGCTCATCCTTACTCATTAACGCCTTAGGCCTTAATGTCAGGCATTCCACTCATAATCCTAATCACAACATGGCATCTTTGTAACATTTATCAATACAATGGTCTTGTGTCCAAAGGCCTACAGGAACCAAGGAAAGCAAATTGCCGCTCCACTTAATTGACAATATTGATCAAGATAATTTACATCAACCAAGAATATCCATTAATTAAAAACTTTTAAGCTGCTCCCCTCCATAGTTCAAGCGACATGTCAACCTCCCAATGCGTAACCAAGCCGAAGACAAAGAAGGTATCTTGACAAATACGGCTCTACTGTATTAGTAGGTCACGGCTACTGCACTGGGAGGGGCATAAAAACTCTCTCCTGTAATTGAACAAAGAACAAAGAACAAAGAACATTACAGTACAGGAACAGGCCCTTTGGACCTCCAAGCCTGCATTGACATGCTGCCCGTCACAACTAAAACCCCCTACCCTTCCGGGAACCGTATTCCGGTATTCCCATCCTATTCAAATATTTGTCAGGACGCCCTTTAAAAGTCACAATAGTATCTGCTTCCACTAACTCCCCATGCAGCAGATTCCAGGTACCCACCACCCTCTATGTAAAAACTTGCCTCGTACATCATCTTTAAACCTTGCCCTTTGCACCTTAAACCCATGGCCTCTGTTAACTGACTCTTCCACATGGGAAAAAGCTTCTGACTGTCCAGTCTGTCCATGCCCTTCATAATCTTGCAGACCTAAGGTTTTGGAGTAGATTTGTAGCTCGGGTTGTGGGTGTTGAGATTGGTTGGCTCGCTGAGCTGGTTTGTTGTTCCGCAGACGTTTTGTTACCGTTCTTGGTAATATCCTCAGTGCAGCCTCTGATGAAGCATCGGTGTGTTTTCCCACCTGGCTTTTAAACTCTGGGGTCCGTTGCGATGGATTGCCTCACTTCCAGGTTTCCTCTGTAGTGGAATGTATATGGGGTCAAGTTCGATGTGTTTATTAATGGCCTGCTTCGTGGAGTGCCATGCTTCCAGGAATTCTCATGCTTGTCTCTGCCTAGCCTGTCCCAGGGTCTTGGTGTTGTCCCAGTCGAAGTCGTGGTTCTCCTTGTCCATGTGTATTGAGACGAGTGGGTATTGAGGCTGCACTTCATCAGAGGCTGCACTGAGGATGTTACCAAGCACGGTAACGAAATGTCTGCGGAACAACAAACCAGCTCGGCGAGCCAACCAACCTCAACAATCTTGTAGACCTCTATCAGGTCCCCCCCCAACCTCCATTGTTCCAGTGAGAACAACAGAAGTTTCTCCAACTTCTCCTCGTAGCTAATGCCCTCCATACCAGGCAACATCCTGGTAAATCTTTTCTGTACGCTCTCCAAAGCCACCACATCCTTCTGGTAGTGTGGCGAAGAGAATTGAACACAATATTCCAAATGTGGTCTAATTACATTTAGTTAGTTAACTTACTTAACTAACTTTAGAAGGCAATAATGCAAACCATGACTTCCACTGCTATTTGCTGTCTAGTATCACCAATACCAGATGAGGATACAATCACTTTTGACTATCATGCCCAATTTTATAAATGATATGGCAGCACCTCAGAGTTTAATTTCAAACACATTGAGTTATTTAAGTAACCATACACAAGACAGCATGGTTGCTCCTATTTTGTAACGGTAACATACCAAATTTAAAAAATGGAAGAATTGAATTAAGTTGCTGTACAACTTAATTACCAAATTCCAATGAATGGGTCAATAACAATATTCACTAACGAGTACAGAGAATAAGTAATTCGGAAAATATTCAAATTAATCTGATATTTTACAGTGAGTCGGAAAGAAACAGCATTCATTAGTACTTTGAGAAAAAGATGTCCAAGCTTTAGCAAGCTTTCAAAGTATGTAAGTAGACCTGAATTGTTAGACTCTAATTCAATGCAATCATTTTAAAACCAATTTTATATTCACTGTAATAGCTAACAAGCTCTAGGAATACTCCTTTATGTGAAAACTTCATAGAAGCCATTTTGTATTAACCACATGAATTATCAAATTACTGAAAGAGGTAGCAGCCAGTCATTAGGCAGATGATTGTTCATCTAAAATGTGAGCCTTAGTTGAGTTAAAATGAATGAAACAATAATCATAATATTGAGATTGGATTTTCAGTTAAAGCTTGTTAGATTTATTGCAAGTCTTAATGTCTGAAAAGGGCAGTTTCAGATAAGTCGTTCCAGCAGTGTAGTTCTTGAATCCCTGAAAAGTTCCTACAAGGGAGCACTGTAACCTCAAGAGGTGGAATCTTGTTTTTCTCAGAATAAGTCAGGCATTGGTTCTAAAAGTGTGAAGTACTTCTGCTTGGGGTCAGGTTGAACTGTCTCACATGATTACATTCTTCTCAGCATGGGACTATATAGGATAAACATGCATCCATGCTAATGGTCTCTTAATTATTCTGTAAGGCTAAAGGGGAGGAACATGCTTAATAGGCACAAATGTGCCCAGCCCATGGAGGGTTCAGTGTGTACGCGCAAATGGGATAATGTCTGGCATAAGGTGCAGAAAGCAATTGGTAGGACAGCAACTGTGTTTGTACCGAAGGGAGGATTGGATACGTACCCCATCCAGCGAAGAAAGCCTCCAATCTGGTACTCCCAATAACTCATGAAACGGCAATGTCTTCAAAACACGTTATTTAAGAGGGTAGCTTGAAAAACTAACAAATCTTTATGTTTTTCTATGCAGTCTCCAAATCCCACAATTACTCCAGGAAGAAAAATAATGCAATGCCATCCCTCAGGCCCATCTCTTGCACAAACTCAGAGGAAGAAGGATCAGCGCTCAGAAAGGCAACATTGTTAAACTCTACTCACAATCTCTTCCATCAGTGCCAAGACATTTAGCTTTATCAGTTATTTATCTACACAAGTCTCAAGGTCATAGTTTCATGAGTGTAGCACTGACGTGTTCACAGTTAGCACGGAAATTTACTGTAGAACTTCAGATCAATAAAGAAAGAGAAAATTATGTCAGTAAATTGGCAAGAAAAATAAAATCAAACAACAAGAGCTCCACAGGGATAGAAAAAGAAAGAATAGCTGAAGTAAGTATGGGACCCTTGGAGGATGCAAGTAGGGAAATAGTAACAGGGAAAAATGAGATAGAACATAATCTAAACTAATATTTTGAATAAATCTTCACAGCAGAGGACACTATAAACATGTCAAAGATAAAAGATCAGCAAGGTACTAGTGGGAGGAAAAATCCTATATTTGACAGTATGTGACAAACTAATGGGAGTAAAGACAGACATGTTGCCAGGACCTGATGGCCTGTATCAAAGGGCTTGAAAGGAAGTACCTGAAGAGATAGCAAAGGCATTGTTTGAAATATTCTGGAACTCACCGGATTCTGGGAGGATTCCACTGAATTGGAAAACCACTGATCCGATGCCCCTATTCAAGAAGGAAGGGAGACAGAACTCAGGAAACTACAGGCCAGTTAGCATAACATCTGCTATGGGAAAGAGCTACGACTCATTACTGAGGAAGAAATAGCAGTCATTTAGAAACGTTTAACGCAACCTGAGTCAAGATGGTTTTGCAAAAGGGAAATCATATTTAACAAATTAACTAGAATTCTTTGAGAGTATGTCAACAGAGTTGATACAGAAGATGTGGTGGGTGAAGGTTTAATCCAGATAAATGTGATGTGTTACATTTTAGTAAGGAGATTCAGGGCTTAATGGGGAGTGTTGCCAAACAAAGATCTTGGAGCGAAGGTTCATAGTTCCTTGAAAGTGGAGTCGCAGGGAGACAGGGTAGTAAAGGCAGCACTTGGTACACTTGCCTTTATTGGTCAGTGCATTGAGTATAGGAGTTGGGAGGTCATGTTGTAGCTATACAGGACATTGGTTAGGCCACTTTTGGAATACTGCATTCAATTCTGGTCTCCTTGCTAAACAAAGCATGTTGTGAAACTTCAAATGGTTCAGAAAAGATTTACAAGGATGTTGCCAGGGTTAGAGGGTTTGAGCTGTAGGGAGAGGCTGAATAGGCTGGGGCTATTTTCCCTGGAGGCTGAGCGGTGACCTTATAGAGGTTTATCAAATCGTGAGGCATGTGGACAGGGTAAATGGACATGGTCTTTTACTCAGTGTGGGGAGTCCAAAACTAGAGGGCATAGGTTCAAGATGAGAGGGAATAGATTTAAAAAGGACCTAAAGGGCAACGTTTTCATGCAGAGGATAGTGTGTACATAGAATGAGCTGCCAGAGGAAGTGGTGGGGGCTGGTACAAATGACAATATTTAAAAGGCATCTGGATGGGTATATGAATAGGAAGCGTTTAGAGGCATATGGGCCAAATGCTGCCAAATGGGACTAGATTAATTTAGGATATTTGGTCAGCACAGAGAAGTTGGACTGAAGTGTCTGTTTCTGTGCTGTACATCTCTGCAACTCTAGTGCCATGGATATCCACATTACTATTACAAAGATTAAGGGTTCTTTCTATTTGCTACCAGAGATTCCCCAAATGAAACTACTAAATTTAGCCCATTTGAATTGGTATATATTTATGGGATTATAGCTCATTAAAATTAATTAGGGAGACATTCTTGAATGTTGAAATTCTCAAAGTTGAATTGTAGAAAGACACATAGGCACAAGTACAGCAGCACAAGAGCACTTGAGAGTTTCTCAGGCAAAACGGAAATATTCAAACAAATATTCAGTAATTAGAATGTCTCAAGCATTGATGAAGTATTGGTATTGTTGCCATTACAAAGTGAATCTGTGAAAGCAAAATTCAGTGGTCCATATAACTTAGAGGCTTTAGTAATGTGACTTATGCAATAATTACTCAAGATCGTAGGAAGAAGAATCAGTCATATCGCATAATCACATTGGAAAGATATTATCATAGGGAAGAGGAGAAGGAACAATTGTGTCATATGGTTGGAATAGTATAAGATGACAGAAAAAATGAAAGTGAGGTAGAGGGAAAGGTAGACAATTCTCAAAGCAAACCTCACACAATTGGCTTGGATCTAGAGATATACCTGGATATACCATATTAGCTAGACATGCTGTGGATGTAGATTAATAAGAACCGAGAAAACAATATCCATGTTGTTTGAGACCAGAAAAACAAGCTCAAATGAAAACAGAAATTTAATTCGTTCTGGAAAACCACTTGATTGAACCAAGTAAAAGCAATTGGAGTTCACCTAAAGCACTGGGTTCCTAAACTGGATGGATCAACGAGATGTGTATCGATTATAGAAAGGTCTATATGTGGTCACAAAGACAGAATCACCTCAATTCCACAGCTGAAAGACTGCTTTCATTCCGGCTAGCAGTGCCTAATTGCTTTCTAAGATTGACCTATTGAAGGGTTACTGGTGCGTGCCATTGACTTCAAGGACTAAAGAAATATATGCTTTTGTTAGACCAAATGGGTTATATCAATTTTGAGTAATGCCATTTGGATTAAACAACACCCCTGCTACATTCAAATCATGGCTGGAGTTTGCAACTGCGTAGTTTATTTGAATTATGATATAGTACATAGTAACACATGGGAACAGTATGCGAGATAATTTGAAGACTTATTTAAGCAATTATGGTTGGCTAGTTTAGTAATAAAATTGGCCTAAATTGAATTCAGGAAGGCAAGAATAACTTAGCTGGGGAATATTGTTCAAGAAGGACAAATGTTACCTGGGTCAACGTAAGTGAAGGCTCTGATAGAATTCCCTGTTCCTAAAACTAAGCAAGAAATCATGAGGTTTTAGCAATGTGTGGCTTTTTACCAGAAATTTGTGTGTAATTTCAATATGACACCCACGCCTTTAGCAAATTTGTTGACGAAACAAGCAAAAGTGGTTTGGTCAAGCAGCCTTTGAGAAACTAAGTAATTCAGTGTTGGCTGCTCCTAATTTTTCCAGGCCACTCAAAATAGTAACTAATATCAGTAACTGAGAGGTAAGTACTGTCTTGTTACAGGATGATGAGTCAAGAATAGAGAAGCCAGGGAGTACTTCTCACAGAAATTAAATTGTATTAGAAGTTGTCTTCTACCATGAAAGAAAGAGACTTTGGAATTGTTGTCAGCTTTTTAACACTTAGAAGTCTATATCCAACATAACAAAGAACATCTTTCCCTCCCCACCTTTATCTGCTTTCTGGAGGGACAACTCTCTCCGTGACTCCCTTGTCCGCTCCACACTCCCCTCCAGCTCCACCACACCCGGCACTTTTCCCTGCAACCGCAGGAAGTGCTACACCTGCCCCCATACCTCCTCCCTCACCCCCATCCCAGGCCCCAAGAAGACTTTCCACATCAAGCAGATGTTCACCTGCACATCTGCCAATGTGGTATACTGCATCCGCTGTACCCGGTGTGGCTTCCTCTACATCGGGGAAACCAAGCGGAGACTCGGGGACCGCTTTGCAGAACACCTACGCTCGGTTCGCAATAAACAACTGCACCTCCCAGTCGCGAACCATTTCAACTCCCCCTCCCATTCCTCAGACGACATGTCCATCCTGGGCCTCCTGCAGTGCCACAACGATGCCACCCGAAGGTTGCAGGAACAGCAACTCATATTCCGCTTGGGAACCCTGCAGCCCAATGGTATCAATGTGGATTTCACAAGTTTCAAAATCTCCCCTCCCCCTACCGCATCCCAAAACCAGTCCAGCTCGTCCCTGCCTCCCTAACCTGTTCTTCCTCCCACCTATCCCCTCCTCCCACCTCAAGCCGCACCTCCATCTCCTACCGACCAACCTCATCCCGCCCCCTTGACCTGTCCGTCCTCCCTGGACTGACCTATCCCCTTCCTAACTCCCTACCTACACTCACCTTTCCTGGCCCCATCCCCGCCTCTTCGACCTGTTTGTTTCCTCTCCACCTATCCTCTCCTCTATCCCTCTTCTATCCGCCTCCCACTCTCTCCCTATTTATTTCAAAACCCCCTTCCCCTCCCCCTTTTCTGATGAAGGGTCTAGGCCCGAAACGTCAGCCTCTCTGCTCCTATGATGCTGCTTGGCCTGCTGTGTTCATCCAGCCCTGCACCTTGTTGTCTCGGATTCTCCAGCATCTGCAGTTCCTACTATCTCTGATTCGATAACAAAGAAATGCCAATTTACAATGATCATAATTCAGTAGCCTTCCTTGAAAACATTAAATATAGCCTTTTATTACAACCACATGATTTAAAAATTATTTATGCTATGGGAAAGAGAGAACATATTGCAGAAGCACTGTCCTGAATACAAAATGTTCGAATTATGAGATGTTAAATGAATATTAAGACTGTACAATGTTGCCCAAGAAGGGAGGAAGAATGAATGGACACAGGTTTGCATTTTGTTCCTTGTATATCCCAAATTTATAATGAACCTTTATGTTAAAAAAAGTGGAGACATGTAAAGTCCATGAGCTTTTATATTTGTGCTATTATGACATGGAGGGAGATAGCCAATAAAATCAACCCTCTTACCTCACAGCGCAGTGAAGTCAAAACCTTCAAAGACCCTCAAAATGGACCTCAAAGGTTCCTAGCCAGACTTTTTGAATAACCAAACTTTAGAATAATCAATTCTAGAGACCCAGTTTGTAGCTTAATTAGAAGGCTTAACTATTTATCTTTACAGTAACTTTAGCAGAGCAAAATTAAACAAGATCATCTAATTGATGTCCATGATTTAAACATAACAACCTTAGTTTTCAGCCTCATTCACACAAAAGACAAACACACAAAGTAAATGGAAAAATAAAAGATAATAACAAAACTGGCCAGATCAATTAAGCAATTTTCACAATGCATATATGTTTGTTTCTTGGTTGATTTTTTGAAGATGTTGATCAGGGTCACCATTTCAGTTCACTCTGGGGAATTTTCTGCAATACTTATAACTTAGTTTTGATTCTCTGAACTTCCGGTGGCTGATAATGAGAGGTTAGGCAGGGAAATTTCAGATCTTCATGCTGTACTATCAACAGCCAAAGTCCTCCTCTCAGAAACACAGTCCAACAACAAAACCAGTTCAATCTCTCCAGCAACTTGGAGACAGTAAGGACTGCAGATGCTGGAAGCTAGAGTCCATAATGTGGAGCTGGAACAGCAGACTCGGTCAGACAACATCTGAGGAGCAGGAAAGTCAATGTTTCGGACTGGAACCCTTTGTCTCTCTGTTTGACTATCATGTTCTCTCCTGGACTTGCTAGCACCAATTCCCAGGTGCTAACCTCATTAAGCCAAAATCTGCCAACTAGTTAAAGATACTGCTTCCCTCCAGTGCCAAAGAGTTTGTAGAAGCTTTTGATCAAGAATCAATCTGAAATTAACTTCCGGGCCTACCCTCAAGCAAATACCAGCTTGTCTGTCCCTTTTCTTTCCAACACAAGATGCTGCTCATGGTCCTAACCATGTGGAGGTGCTGGTATTGGACTGGGGTGAACAAAGTCAGAAATCACATGACACCAGATTATAGTCCAACAGGTTATTTGAAAACAAAAGATTTCGGAGCCTCGCTCCTTCTTTAGCTTGTGTTTTCAACTAAATCTGTTGGACTATAACCTGGTGTTGTGTGATTTCTGACATGGTCCTAAGGTCATTTTCAGCTCTCAGTTCACAGCTCCAAACCCAGATGCTTGTGGATATGTGGCTCAAACGGTAGTGTTATTCAGCATGAAGCAAGGACTGGAGAGTAAATAGGAGGAAAGAAATGTTTGATTTCCTTTTGCGAACTTGCTCTTGTCAACCTAATCTTTGGGCCATTATCAGGCTGCTCCTATATTAAGCAATTGCATAACCTGCAGCCATTTCAACATGATAAGGACCATTCTGCATTGTCCAACTCCTTGCCCACTTCTTCATTCAGCTATGGGCAAGGAATTTGGATTCTTAAATATTATAGTGTGTTTCATGTATGTGGCATGTAGATCACTCTTGCCAGCATTCATTATCCCATGGCACAACCCTGGAAACTTGGAATCAAAGGCTTACATAACAGCTTAATCTGCCTTAAGGTTCAGATACTTAGACCAATATATGCACCTGAACAGCTTCACACAGACCAACCCCCTCAACTATCAACACCAATGTTGCTGAGTGAGTGTTGTCTTTGAGCTCAGAGTTCCATGTTTTGAATGCTAGAGTTTGTTAACCTGTATACTGCAGAAAATGCTTTATTTCAGCATAAAGTATTTAATAGAGTGCTCATGCAGTCTGTTTTACTTTCATTTGCCATTTTGTTTCACACACATTTGATTGTTCGATCTGCATAGGAACTCATACCCATCCCATTTTTATGATGCATTTTCAGAGAGGGATTCTAGATTAACCTGCAGAAGACAGGAATGATACACATTTTTTCTTTTGATACCTTCATCCTGAATCCTCCCCCTATAACTTACACTCGTCTCCCCATCACTGTAGACAATCTACTCCATTCCCCAACATGCTGCAATCTCCTCCTGGGTACCCATGGCCCTATTCACAATTTCCCTGGACTTTCCTGAACTTCCTGCTGAGCCTACACCAACCCTTACTCTAGCATTGCCTCTTCTTCAATTCACCTGCTCCCTCACCAGCATTCACCATAACCCACTGTGGTTCCCATTCCCACTACGCAGTTCCCACCCTTCCTTGTTCTCTTTGCTCCACTCTGGCTCTCCCTTCTGCTTACCTCCATTCTCCAAAATACTTCTGGAATCAAGCACTTTAAGTTTAACTTAAACTTAGGGCGTCACGGTGGTTCAATAGTTAGCACTAATGCCTCACAGCGCCAAGGACCCAGGTTCAATTCCAGCCTCTGGCAACTGTTTTTGTGGAGTTTGCACATTCTCCTCGTGTCGGATTGGGTTCCTTCCAGGGGCTCCAGTTTCCTCCCACATACAAAAGATGTGCAGGTTAGGTGGATTGGCCTTGCTAAATTGCCCATAGTGTCCAGGGATGTGTGGGTTAGGTGGATTAGTCATGGTAAATCCAGGCTTACAGAGATAGGGTAGGGGATTGAGTCTGGGTGAGGACTTGTTGGGCTGAATGACCTGTTTCCACACAGCAGGGGTTCTATGAAACTCACTGCCATACCCACCCATATTTATCTGTACTTTTCTGTTAAACAATTTTTCTGTTGAGCATACCAAGTCTGTCTCGGTCAAATTTGCTGACACCAGCCAGTCTGATTGTCCTTTTTATGGAGACTGGGTGGGCTGCACAATCTGCATTCCTTACACGAACAGCAACAGCCAATGCTTTGCAAGACTGTTCATGAATGACAATTCTTAGCAGCCAAATGAACAAGGTATACTAGATTTCTCAAAATGTAACTGCTTAATTAAAGAAATAGCTTATCGATGAAGGATCCATGCCACTGAAGAAGTGTGTATTCAGCAAAGCTTCCAGGAAAAGACTAGCCCATCAGATACATTCATCATATGTACATTTGGGTTTGTGAACATCTGGTTTTCTCACTTTTGCCTAAAAAGTTGCATCTGTGAACATAATCCAGCAGGCTGGGGTGTTACAGTATTCAAGCAATGTTAATAAATGCAAATAGAGATCCTGACTCTCATTAGGACAGTGGATCGACCTGAAGAACTCTGAGAACTTAGTTCTGAAAATTTAATGTGATGCAAGAAATCTGAATTTTGGCGAATTAACGTCCTTGGAAAGGCAAGATGGGGATGTTCTTCAAGATCACACAGGAAATAGCATGCCTAACATACTGAGGTCGAGTAGTTTCTGTGGTAAAGAATCAATTCAATTAACCTAGCAACAGCAAGAGCCAATTATTACATTGTAAAAAGCCTAACTCTGATATTGGGTAATGATCACATAAGAATTAAAACCTGGGGTTAATCATTAGCCAAATTCTGAAAACAGTCAGAGTCACACAGTATAGAAACAGACCCTCCAGTCCAACTCCTCCATGTCAACCAATTTTCCCAAACTCAACTAGTCGCACTGCCTGTGTTTGACCCATATCCCCTTAAACCTTTCCTGTTCATGTACCTGTCTAAATGTCTTTAATTTTTGTAACTGTACCTGCATCCACCAGTTCCTCTTGAAGTTCATTCCACATAGAAATCACTCTGTGTGAAGAAGTTGCCCCTCAGATTCCTTTTAAATCTATCTCCTCTCACTTAAAGAATGCCCACTTGCTTTGAAATTCCCCATCCTTGATAAAAGACCTTCGCTATTCACCTTTTCTATGCCCATTATGATTTTATAAACCTTTATAAGGTCAACCCTCAACCTCCTACACTGCAGTGAAAGTTGTCCCAGCCTATGCAGCCTCTCCTTAAAACTCAAACCCTCCAGTCCCAGCAACATGCTAGTTAATCTCTTCTGAACTTTCTCGAATTTAATAATATCCTTTCTATAGCAGGGTGGTAGAACTGTAAATAATACTGTAAAAGTGGCCTCACCAACGTCCTGTACAACCTCAACTTGACGTCCAACTCCTATACTCAATAATCTGAGCAATGAAAGCAAGCGTGCCAAATGCCTTTTCAATCACCATCTGTGATGCAACTTTGACTTCTGAGGCAAAAATTACTTCATACTGGTACACTTACTTTTTCAGGGCTATATAGTTGGTCAGCAATACTTATGACTCACATAAACTTCATTAATTACAACTCAATTTAAAAAAAACTCAACCTTAAGTGAACACATCTAACTTTCTCATTAGTCCTTAACTGTGATAATTTTGGGTAATTAATTTAGTTTCAATTCATGACATACACGCAGTTTCTATGAGTGCAAGTAACAAGGAGTCTATTGGAAGAGCAACCTTTCACTGGATTTCAGTTGCAACAATGGCAACTAGCGGCAAATGCAGAATTTTGCCCAGATATGTCTTGTCCGTAACACCAAAGATGATCTAAATCTTACCAAATAACACCCAATCAATCCGTTTACAATTTATTGGTAAAGTTTGGAAGGTGCCATTGACAGTGCTATCAATGAACACTTATTCACCAGTAATCAATACTCAGTCTGCATTCTGCCAGTACTATTTGATGCCAGACATTGTTACAATGTTGATTCAATCATGGACAAAACAGCTTAATCCACAGATGAAGTGTGAGTGACTGACTTTGTCCTCAAGGCAGCATGTGAGAAAGTGTGGTATGAAGAAACTGTTAGGAAAATGAAGTCAATGAGAATCAAAGAGAAAACTCACTGTTGGCTAGAGTCTTGAAATAAAGGAAAATGACTGTATTTGTTAGAGGTCAATCAGATCAACCCCAGGACATCACAGCATAAGCAGCCCAGGGCAGTGTCTTAAGTCGAGCCATGTGCAGCTGTTATATCAATGACATTCCCTTGCAGGGTCAGAAGTGGGAATGCTTGCTGATGATTATGTAGTGTTCAGTACCATCTGTAACTCCTCAGACAGTGAAGCAGGATGCACTCACCTGGAGCAAAACCTGGACAACATGCAGGTTTGGGTTGATTTGTGCCACATAATAACAACTCAAACAAGAAAAATCTCACCATCTTCACTTCACATTCAATGACATCACATTGCTAAACCCTTATCAACAACACTCTGGATGTCACAATTTATCAGAAACCGAACTGGACTTGAAAATAAATATTATCGCTGAAATATAGGTCAGAGCCTACTGGTTCTGCAGCAAGTAACTTACCTCCTGCCTCCCCAAAGCCTGTCCATCATCTACAAAGCTCCAGTCAGGAGCATAATAGGATACTTACAATTTGTCCTGGAATAATGAAGCTCTAACAATGCTGAAGAATCTTGACACCATCCAGGACAAAGCAGCCCACTTGATCAACACACCATCCAGGGCATTAAATGGTCACACCTTCCTACAGCATCATGCAATGGCAGCCTTGTATACATAATACAAGATGCACCACATCAATTTTCTGAGTCTCCTTTGCAATACCTTTCAAACCTGTGACGTTTACCACCAAGAAAACCAAGTTCAGCAGATACATGGGAATACCATCACCAACAGCAATTTATCTTCCAAGTCAAACTCCTTTCTGATGTAGAACTATGTCACTGTTTCTTCACTGCTACTCGATCAAAATCCTGGTCCTTCCTCCTTTACAACACCGTGGGGACCGATCGACATCACATGGACTGTAGCAGTTCACTACCATTTTCTCAAGGGCAATTAGGGATGGACAATAAATGATGGCTTTGTGAACAATGTCCATATCCTTCAAACAACTAGAATTTGCAGACATCAGAACTTGCTGTCAGTTTTATCCAGCAAATGTAGGTTGATAGTTATTAGTACAACACAATCCAGATATATAGTTTGTACTGAAGTTGGAATGGAAATGGTTAAGGATCAGCATTTCATAGCTCTTTGTGTAGACTAAAGTCATAGGTGGATCAGTTTTTACATTTCTAATAAAGAGGAAGTAATGATTTTTATCCCTTAAAAGTATTTTCTTTCATTGTTTTACATGGGATTATATCCAAGAAATGTGCACAGGCAATGCTATGTAAACGCTGCTATAAAGTTTTCCATTCTGATCATACAGTAAGCAGTTCAGTTGCAATTTTACCTGTTTCCACAGTTGCTCCTTTACCATTCACACAATTTTTAAAAAATTCTTTATTCATTGAGAAGTTCCTCTAGTGTTGATTTGTCAGCTTTTGTACACAAGATTCTTAAAGAGGCACTGTCACCTCCACTTTGCTTCCAGCTTCTTGCACTTGACTGTTCGACAACATGTACGTTGATGGTTCTGTTCAAATTTCAAGTAATATATAAACAACATTCTTGCATTTCAATGTATTTTATCATAGAATTGACAGAACAAAGTACAGAATGTAATAGTAGTGTTGATTAAAAAATGCCTGAATTAATACATCACCTGATTAAATGAAACATCTTGTAGAGATTGACCATTATGTAGTTAGCCTTGCCATTATTTTGACAGCAATTTTTGGAAGACAGACATTGACTCTCAACAAACACAATGCACTTAAAACTGCTTCCATTTCCCTGACCAGCCACTATCAAAGATTGAATCAAACTGTCAACATGCGTTTCAACCCTGGGCTGCATTTCCAAAACAATATCCTCTCCATAACAAAAATTACTCTACCACCTAATTTTACTTCACCCAATTGTCACTGCAACACTCTGTGAATTACTCCAAGGCTTTCATGAAGGCCTTCCGCCATTACTCCCAGCACACTTCACCCAAGACTCCAAGCAAAATCCTGCTCACCCATCTTCATTTGACACACTAACCATCAATGTCTGCTTGACCCCATGTTTTACATTCAAACTTTCATCCTCATGTACAAGTCTTTTAGTTTCATCCCATTGCTGGAACTTCCTTCATTACTACAACTCCTTGATCTAAGCTTTTTGCAAATGCAAACCTGCTTGCTTTATTCTATCATGATTAGCCTTCAACTGCCTAAACCCCATGGTCAAATTGTCTGCATTAATCCCTCTGCCCTTACCCTACACAACTCTTCCCCAAACTATTAAAACCAACCTCCATCCAAACATAGTCACCTTTGAATCCCTCCACATTCTTGCCATTTTCAGACATATTTGCTTAAGTTAAGCCACCATGTATATTAAAAATTATTCTAGTATTGCCAAAATGTTTGCTGCATCCTGGTTAGACCAAATACTCTAGATACAATTTAACACTTCAATTTGTTTGAAACTGAAATTTTGACATGAAAGCTAAATACAGGAGCATTATTTCTCGTTACTATTAAGACTTAAATTCGGGAACTATACATAGACAGCACAAAAAACAAGCAAATTTGGAAACAAGGTTATGTTCAAAAACTAAAATCACAGTTCAACCTGGTCACTAATTATCCAGAAGATATGGGAAATAAAACTGTGCACATGGTCTTAAAAACACAATTATCCTCAAACATGTGTCTTGAAAAGTAAAAGATCCTTCTTTAATTAAAGTTAGTTTTCTCTCAGGCATATCCTTCTGTATAAGCACAGCTGATTAAGGTCTGTTTATAGGCCTACAATGAAAGAAACATATACAATGCCTACAGTAATTTTCTCCACTGGAATCTCATGCTTGAGAAACTGCACTGAATGAATATCTGATGGTCTGAAGAAGGCAAGCAATTGCAAGGTGCTGTCCATTTGAATTATGATTGATCACAGTTAAACACATTACTGTAATCACTGCAATATCTCAAACAAACTGTACAGGTCTGGGAAAGAAGTACAAAGAAAAAGAATATTTTCCTGAATTAAAGCTATGTTCTGTTTCAAATCATGCATCAACCAGTGCTTGAGGTTTTACAACATAACAGTAATGCTACAGAAGTAGCAATTCAGACACTTGGATTAATAACCCTATTGGATGTTTATTGTAATTCCTTCATAGTCATTGTTCAAAATCTTGATTCCTCAACCATTCAAGTACCTTCACCAACTGGACTGCTTGGCTCGTGAGGTTTACTCACCATTACCTTTTCACAGTAACTAGAAACAGAACATAAATGTTGTTCTTGTCAGTGATGTCAAAATCACAAGAATTATTTTTTAAAATCTAGTTTGGAGATAAAAAAAATGATTTCAAGCTAACGTTGTTTATTTTAAATAGTGATTTGGTAATTAATTTGGTTAATTGAAGTTCATCTTAAATTATTTTAGGTTTGAACAATTACTTCAATGTCGTGACAAAAAAAACACTATTGTTCCTTTTAGAGGAAATCTAGTACCTAATGACAAAATTATTAAATATGGCCAAGATCAAATCAATTGTTATATAGAATTACCGATTCAAAAAATACTAATCATAGGCTAACATAGCTGAAAATTAACTTTAGATGGTATTACTGGTACTTTCATAAGAAAAATAACTGCACACAGTTTACAATTATAATTTTTAAATAAACTCAAGAAAACCCTTCAAACGGGGAAGGATAGATTGCCAGGCTTAATTACAAGGTTTTAATAAATCTGACACAAAATGCATTTTGTAAGTTATATTTATTCTGAAAAAAAACATTTAACTGTTCATTTATCTCAGTAGCGGTGTGGACTTATCATGTTATTCTGAAGCCACTTATTCAGACTTCATACATGCTCAGCACTTCTTAAAACACATGGGCCTTCCTACATTTACTCTTATGACATTTGAAGCATGCCCATATCACATGTAAACAAAAAAAACAAAAGGTCAAAATTTAATAACTTTAGTACCCTTGGTAAAACCATCTATTTACTTGTCTTTGCTAGCTCAAACCTAGGTGTTAATGGTCTTTCTAAAAGCTGATAGAAGGAGAAAAACACAATGAAACAACACTTGTTACTGATAAAAGTGCCTTTGTATCAAGTCAGAGTTGCTGGAAACCAGACAGACAGATCAGGGCAGCCTCAGTCATTAAAATTCATTCAATTAAGCAACGTAATTCAGCAGGGAAAACCTGAGATTTGTCTGTTCTAATGAGCAGATGGAACGTGGATTTGTACAGCATTCTGTCACTGTACAACAGATTATTACAAATTCTTCCACCAAAGACGCAAAAAATCCAAATCACAGGTAAGCCTAGTGACTTAAGCACCAGGTTTCACTAAAACAGCAAGTTGCCAGACAGATCAATAATTTCCAATGTGGCAGATTGATGAGTCCAAACTTTTCATTATATTGATGACTCTGCTAAAGCTGCTTTCCGGTGTCTCCCATTCTGGAGAATTTAATTCACTATGTTTCAGATTTGCGTCCCTGGCTGATCATGTGAAGTGCCTTGTGATATAATGATGTTATATAAATGCAAGTTGTTGTTGGTTCATCTTTGATGTGCATCTGAAATTGGGGTCTCAGCAAATATGTAATCAAAAATATAACAAACACACAATGAAAGTAAATTCCGTAAAAGGGACATGAGAGTTAAATTGAAAAATAACAGATTCTTCAAAGTTAAACAGTTGGAAACAATGTGTTTAAAATGACATTGCAAAAATAGGTGGGAGGAGAATTAAGGTGAACCTCTTAAACATGTGTATACTAGCTCCCACAGCGCAAGTACATGACTAATGGATACGTTATGCCAATAACCAGTTACTAACATAACAGATTAAATGATTAATGGAAGACAAAATAATGGACTAGCCTCTATTTTTGTTTTGTTTTGTGAACAAGTTTAGGAAAAAAAAAAGAAATTAATCTAAGAAAGAGTACCAACATTTCATTAATCTGAATCAAATGATTTATGTTGGTAGCTCATTGTCACAGGGTTGTAGTGACTCATTAAAATATGAAACCTGAACTTCTACATCTGTAACATTTCCAGTTTAAAATCTTCACACTGCTTAATCTCATTAAAATTACTAATTTTCCCTCAAACTGATACCATTATAAGTCTCTTCTTTTTCCACATAAATGTAGGCATCTCATAATATAAAATTATGGTGATGAAAGAAGGCAAACAGTTGTGTGTCACCTGATACTGGAAGCATTTAATACATGGATTAAGGAAATTCCAACACTGCCCCAGTCATTCTACAATAAATACTGAATACTTGCTCAAGTGTCTGACTGCTTTTGTTTGCAAAAAATAACTTTTAGGGAGCCTTCTTTCTTTAGTTTCAAGGGCTGGGTGTACAAACCTGATTACATTGTGTGAGGTTCAGGTATAATTTACCATATATTTTAATTTTAAAAATATTGTGCGTCAATACATTTCAAAGAAAAAAAAATGCCATGCTGCAAAAATTAGTGTCAAGAAAGAAGACTGGTAAAGTTTTAGAAACCAATAAAAGATGAGTTTAAAAAAAATTAGGTGAGCGAAACTAGCAAGAAATACATAATAGTAAGTAACCCAAGAATAGAAGTCTCCATCTGTGGAAGAGAGGACATAGTCTCAGTACAAGCATTCACCAAGTTAGGACAGGAATGAGAAGGATTCTTCTCTCAGAGATTGGGTAGGGAATGTGTGGAATTCTTCACTACAAAGGATGGTAGAGGTTTGGGTTATTAAGTATATCCAAGGCTGGGAGAGACAGATTTTTAATCAGTAAAGGAATCAAGAGTTATGAGGATAAGGCAGGAAAAGAGAGTTGAGGATTTTCAGATCAGCCATGGTCTCATTGAATGGCACAGCAGACTCAATAGGCTGAATGGTTCACTTCTGCTTCTAATATCATCTGGTCCGTACAATAAAATACTCTCCATTAGCCTAGTTGAATATGGCTCTAAAAAGACTTATGAAACCTCAACACATCCAAGAATAGCAGCCTGGTTGATTGGCCCCCCACCCACCACCTTAAACATCCACACCCTACAGCACTGACTCACAGCGGCAGCAATATGCAGTACGTACGAAATGCACTGCAGCAACTCACCAAGACTTTTCAACAGCACGTCTCCAAAACCATGACCTTAATTCTCTAGAAGTATAGCTGATGCATAGGAACATAAAAGTCTGCAACTTCCCATTCATGCTTCACAAGATCCTGAGTTGGAACGATTTTGCCTTTTCTTCAATGTCACTGGCTCAGAGTCCTTCAACTCACTCCTTTAAAATGCTACAGGTGCACCTGCACCAGACAAATTGTAGAGGCATCTCAACACTACCTTTCAAAGCCAATAAGGGATGGTCAAAAAAGATTAGCCTTGCCAACAACATTTACTCCCAAAAATGAAAAATGGGACCATAAACAAGATTTGTGCAACCCATTGTCATCATTTAAACCTTGAAGCTCTGATCTTAAGTATAGTTGTGCAAAATACATTGTATGTATGTCAAGAAATGTGTCCTGGTTTGAGATGAATTCCTTCTCAATTGCCTTATGCCAACTTGTTCAATACATACATATTAATTTAGCACAAGAACAGAAAACATGGCACAGTGGCTCAGTGGTTAGTACTGCTGCCTCACAGCGCTAGGGGCCTGGGTTCGATTCCATTCTCAGGCGACTGTCTGTGTGGAGTTTGCTCATTCTCCACATATCTGCGTGAGTTTTCTCCGGGTGCTCTGGTTTCCTCCCACAGTCCAAAGATGGGCAGGCTAGGTGGATTGGCCGTGCTAAATTGCCCATAGTGTTCAGGGATGTGTAGCTTAGGTGGGTTATGCAGGGATGGGTCTGGGTGGGATGCTCTTAGGGTCGATGTGGACTTGTTGGGCGAACACTGTAGGGATTCTCTATCTTCTAAGAAAACAGTCAGCATAAAATAAATGTATTTAGCTTTCTTTTAAAACTCATTCCTGTTAAATGGGCTTTGCTGGCTGGGCCAGCATTTATTACCCATCCCTAGTTACTCTCGAGAAGGTGGTGACGAGCTGCCTTCTTGAACCACTGCAGGCTATTTGGTACAGGCACACCCACAATGCAGTTAGAAAATGAGTACCAGGCTTTTGACCCAGCAACGCAGAGAACGGCAATATATATCCAAGTCAGGATGGTGAGTAGCTTGGAGAGAAACTTGCAGGTGATGGTAATCCTATGCATCTGCTGCTGTTATCCTTCTAAATGGAAGTTGGAGTAGGTTTGGAAGCCTTCTGAGTTTTTTGTAGTGCGCATTGCTGTTACTGAGCATTGGTAGTTGACGGAGTGAAAGTTTGCAGATGTACGCCATTCAAGTGAATTACTTTGTCCTCGGTGATGTCAAGCTTCTTGAGTGTTGTTGGAGCTGCACTCATCCATGTAGGTGGGGAGTAAATCCTTCCTACTACTGACTCATCTGGTTTTATGCCTTCTGTAGAACACTTTCAGAGTTTTGACATTGATCCAGGACACGTTATCTGTGCCATGTAAACGCACTAATTATATGATGAGATAAGCCCAATTTAATGAAATATCAATGGAGTTAATCTGATACTGTAACAGGGCAACTGTAGTTTGGGGAATAAATATTTGTTAAGATTATGTTCTTAGAGTTATATCTCAGCAGTATGTAATTTATCATTTTTTTTTACAATGCTATCTCAAACTGAGATCACCTCAAAATATTTATCAACTGTTTCATGTTTCCTAATTTTCTGCCATGGAACAACATTACAAATTATTACCTCAGAGTACTCCATTATTTGAATAAGGATGACTTGTAGTGGAAAATATGTTAGCGTAATCATATGCGTTTACAAACTAAATACTCGATTGACATTGGCATGTTGGTACTGTTCTACATTCTTGTGTGAAAGATTACTTTACTGTGTTATACAAACAAAAGATCAACACTTTTAAAGCTGTCACTTAATGCATTAGGAACTTTTACAATAAAGTGCAAATTACACAAGAAATTCCTGTTTTCAAACGAATTGGTCAATTGAGATTTCAGGGAGTCAGACAGAAATATGGTTTTGTGCAAGTTTGTTCATTGTACTTTGCTAGTTCCTTTGACATCTACTTCGTTAGTCAGGACAGAAAGGAGAATTTGTGTTTATGCTGCCAATTCATCACTTTACAGCTAGTGTCACAGAAAGTTCTATTGACTAACAGCTCCAGTGAATAATATCGCTGAAATTAACTCGGCCCACACTTTCTCATGGCCAGGCAGTCAGCTGGGAGAAGCATGTGGGGGCCCTGTGGAAACCCCTTTGTAGCAGGCTGTAAAGGAATTGTCCAAGAAATTGAAGATTCTACTGGGCCATTCCCCTGAACCTAAATCTTTTCAAAGTCTTTACTTAAATCAAAGAATTTGGAGTGTTCCACTGAAGTTAACTAAATAGTTACTCTGGAAAAGTTAGATGACCAGATACCTAGTCTCACTGCTAAGTAACTATTCAACTGAATCTGAACTTACTTGACCGATCCCACCTACACTGCTTCCCAGATCCTGGCCCTCCACCTCACTGACGTGACATGCGACAACCCACGTCCTGACACCAACCTCTACCCTGTATACAAAAATTCTGCCCCCTTCCCCAGGATTTGGCTCCGCCTCCTCTCCTGCATTGCCACCAGATCTGTCCCAGCACACCCCTTCTCCCTGGGATCTTGTAAATTATAGGATACACCATTTGACCATGCGGAAAGGGAAGTGGGGGGAGGAGTGTGTTTCATGCTTGCCCTTCCTCTTTTGTGCTGCGTTATGAGGGACCTGTCAGATTGCAAGTACATCTTTGTATTTCTTAATCTGAATCTCCTGCCAGGAATGCGGAGGGCTTTCATTCTATGAGAAAGGAGCAGACTGGCACCTATGTGACTGCCACTCCTTAGGAAATCTGGCCCTAACTGTGTTTTGGGAAGCATGAGGTGAAGTAGAATCACATGCTGGAATGCAAATTAGTTAAAAGATGAATATTCTATTATTGTAACTATCAAAGAATGTACTTGAAAAATTACAAAAATAAATTTAGTGAAAGAGCTGTAACAGGCTTATTTTACAACTAATATTCACACCTGTCAAGTAGCACCTCATTGATAATTTATTCTATTCATTCGTGGAACCTGGGCATTGCTGCCTGGCCAGCATTTATTGCCCATCCTTAGACCCACAATGCCATTGAAAGAAAATTCCAGGATTTAGGCACAACTAAAGGAACAGTGATAAATTTCCCAGTCAAGATGGCGAGTGGCAATTGCCTTCTCTAAACAAATGGGGAATAGATTGATAAGTATGCTGGTGACTGCACATTGTTAAGCACTACTGGTGACTCCTCAGATACTGAAGCAGTCCATGTCCAAATTTGAGGTGGAGGGGAGCAGCTCTGAGACTATATTTTAACCTGAAATAAGGGAAATTCTGGAGACCATTGCTAGCTGAAGTGAACTGGCAAACTGGGTTGAAGGATAGATCAATACAGCTGCATTGGCCGACATTTAAGGCAATATTTCAGTATACACAGTAGATACAGTACAACAAACCAGCAAAATGCCAAAGGATAGACATGGTCTAAAGCATGGTTAACAGACAGGTTAAAGATACGATCAAACTTAAAAAATAAACATTTAACTATCTAAAGACAGCTGACAGGTCAGACGATTTCACAAAATACATATTAAAATGACTTAAACATTAATAAAATGGAAAATTTAGAATACATGAGAAAGCCAAACAGAAATACTAAAATATAGTGAAAGTTTGTGGAAATATTTAACAGAAGAATCAGTCTGACTGCCTTTTCTGACTGAAGTGAATCAACAAAAATCAGACATGTTACTTCTGACAGCCTGTTTTTTTAAAGATACTGTGACAATTTTAAAACAGCATATTTATTTTGAGTCCTAACACCAGGAAGAGACTGAAGCATACATGCATAGGAACACAGTGTTGCAGATTGTTGTCATGATTCAGTAACAGAGCACAGGAACTGCTGACGGTGTTGCCGACATAATTACGCTCATACATACTGTTTCAGTAAAGCCTTTGACAAGATTCCGCATGGTAGACTGGTTAGTAAAGTTAGATCACATTGGATTCAGGGACAGCTTGCCATTTGGATACAAAATTGGCTCGATGGTAGAAGACAGAGGGTATTGGTAGAGGGTTGTTTTCAGATTGGAGGTCTGTGACCTGCGGTGTTCCACAGATTTTGGTGCTGTGTCCATTGTTGTTTGTCATTTATGTAAATGATTTGGATGAGAATATGGGAAGCATAGTTAATAAGTTTGCGGATGACACTAAAATTGGTGGTAAAGTAGACAGTGAAGAAGGTTACCTAAGATTACAAAGGGGTCTTGATCAATTAGACCAAGGGGCTGAGGAGTGGCAAATGGAGTTTAATTTAGATAAATGCGAGGTGTTGTATTTTGGTAAGATGAATAAGGGCAGGACTTACACAAGTAATGGTAGGGCTCTAGGGACTGTTGTTGAGCAGAGAGAGCTAGGGGTTCCAGTACATAGTTCCTTGGAAGTTGCATTACAAGTAGGGTGGTAAAGAAGGTGTTTGGCATGCTTGCCGTCATCGCTTAGTTTATCGAGTACAGGAATTGGAATGTCAAGTTGCGTTTGTACAGGATGTTGGTGAGGCCACTTTTGGAGTACTATGTAGTGTTCTGGTCACCCTGCTATAGGAAGGATATTATTATTATATTGGAAAGGGTGCAGAAAAGATTTACACGGATGTAATCTGGACTGGAGTTTGAGTTATAAGAGGAGACTGGATAGATTGGGAGATTGCAAGAACTGCAGATGCTGGAGTCAGAGACATAATAGCGTGGAGCTGGAGGAACACAGCAGGCCAGGCAGCATCAGTGGAGCAGGAAAAGGGTCCCGACCCAAAACATCAACTTTCCTGCTTCTCTGATGCTGCCTGGCCTGTTGTGTTCCTCCAGCTCCACACTGGATAGACTGGGACTTCTTTCCTCCGGGAGCATATGAGTTTGAAGGGTAACGTTACAGATATTTATGAAACCATGCGGGGCACAGAAAAGGTGAAAAGCAAAGATCTTTTCCCTAGGGTACAGGAGTGTAAAACTAGAGGGCATAATTTTAAGATGAGTGGACAAAGATTTAAAAGGTACCTGAGGAGCAACTTTCTTTACAGAGTGTGGTTTGTATGTGGAATGAACTGCCAGATGCAGTATCAGTACAGGTGCTGTTATAAAGGAGAGGTTAAATGAAATGAACTCCCAACAGTCCCTCTATAATCAACAAGAAACAGTTTATTTTATCTAATTCTAACAGCGAACAAATAAACAGAACTACTAACAAACCAAACAACTCCCCCTTAACTAACTATTCGCAAATAAAACAAAATTCTAATGGTACGCTGTTCCAAAAAATACAAGTCCCACTTATATAAACCAAAATAATAAAAAATAAATTAAAACTTAAATCTCTTGAAATTACAGCCAGGATACGCCTTCCAGAACGCTCTACGCCCTCTCCATTGATCCTCCGTCAGGAATGCCTTTGTCTGTCAAATTCGTTTGTCTGGAATATTAGCTAAGAGTGCCACTGTACCTTGAGTTGAGATGATGGTTATCTGAGAGCTTAGAGGATTCTGTGAGAGCCAGTGATTCTTTCTTTGTTTCAAAATAAGAGGTTACCCACTTAAGACAGATATGAGGCAAAAAGTTCGCTAACAGAGGGTCATGAGTCTTTGGAACTATTTTCCAGTCAAGGTAGTGGATGCAGAGCAATTGAAACATTTAAGATGGAGGTGGATAGATTCCTGGTAAACAAGGGAGTGAAGGATTATCAATAGGCAGGAACATGGATTTGAGATTACTATCAGATCAGTCATGATCTTATTGAATGATAGAGCAGTCGCAAGGGTCAAATAGCTTCTTGTTTCTTTGTTTGTTAAATTTGCTATTTTCTCCCCCTCCATATTTCTCTTTTTTTCAATTCCATCAGAATTTATTGATTATGTATTCGCGTTTTAATATACCTGTTTCATAAAGTCAGATAAGGATAATAAAGTTAAGGAGGTAAGTAAATGAACTAAACTGATCAGAAAGCTTGCTGCCTGGATTCCGTGATGTGAGATCATAAATCATAGAATCCCTACAG
Organism: Rhincodon typus; assembly: GCF_021869965.1. NCBI lineage: Eukaryota > Metazoa > Chordata > Chondrichthyes > Orectolobiformes > Rhincodontidae > Rhincodon > Rhincodon typus. The sequence continues at coordinate 57,894,364 of NC_063337.1, read as the reverse complement.
CTTGGAAACAGGCCCTTCGGCCCAACAAGTTCACACCAACCTTCAAAGCATCCCATCCAGACCGATCCCCTATAACCCACCTAATCTACACATCCCTGAATACTATAGGCAATTTAGCATGGCCAATCCACCCAGCCTGCACATCTATCAACAGGATACAAGTTGCTATCATCTTCCTTTACTTGCCCTGGAGGTTTGTTCCAAACTCATCATTAACTGAGTCTGCCATTTGCTTGTTACTTCAAACCAGACTATTTAGTGATTTTGTTTTCCTTCTTGTGAGATATTATTTCAGTTTTTCTGAATTCTTGTAATGGAATATTTAAAGCTTAAACTGATCGTATGATTAAGAGGAATTGTGGTGCATTAAACAGAATGAATTATATGATTTATTTTACAGGTATTTTTAAACTTGAAAGCATCTATTAAGATGGGTAATGAAGACTGATATTTTCTCTTTTTTCAAGATTATATTTTTTCAAGTCATATTCATGTATCACACAGCAAAACTCAATCTGTATCTTCTCCAAACTCCAGCAAAGCCGGAATTGTTGGTTGGTTCACCGAGCTGACTGGTTTTCATGCAAACGTTTCGTCCCCCTTCTAGGTGACATCTTCAGTGCTGTATAACCTCTGTTGAAGTGCTGTTCTGTTTCAGTCTGAATTTATATGGTTTGGTCTGTCATGGTGGGTAGTTCTGTTTCCAGTTTTGCTTCGTAGTGCGACATAGATGGGGTCTATTTCAACATGTTTGTTTATGGCACCAGTGATTGAAAACCAGGCTGCTAGGAATTCTCTGACAAAGAAGGACATTAGTTTAACTGGGCCAACATAACAGTGCTAGGACAAGCAAAACAAAGACAAGCACAAGAATTCCTGGAAGCCTGATTTTCAACCACTGGTGCCATAAACAAACATGTTGAAATAGACCCCATCTACATAGCACAATGGAGCAAAATCGGAAACAGAACTATCCACCATGACAGATAGCACTGAAGATGTCACCTAGACGGGGTTGAAATGTTTGCATGAAAACCAGTTAGCTCGGCGAACCAACCAACAATCCAGCCACAACCCAAGCTACAGATCTTCGCTAAAACATTAAATATCCAAAGCTCTCTTAAATTGAAATGTGTTAAATGAATCTTTTAAAAGTACATACTTTAATTTGAATCTTAAGCTATGGTTAAAAAATAATTCAACTTTTCAAAATTTACTCCACCCAAAGTTGCATGAAAATGAACTGGAGACACATCATGTTTAGTTCATCAAGCAAAAAGATTAGCTGCCTTACTTCAAAGTCAATGAAACAAATAGTGTTTGCCAGTATAAAACTCAGTAAAAGTAAGCAACAGATCAATCTAGAAACCCAAGTGATTTTGGGTTGTGATTTTATAAACAAGCATGGCTGCAGCACTTTATAAGCTTCATACCCTCAATTTGCCACAATATTTTGGGCGTAACACAACGATGTTAAGATGGTATTAGGTTAAAAGAAGAAACCACAGCAGCATATACTTTTTGAGCGTGTCTATCCACTGCATTTCATAGATAACTTCTAACGCAGGGGGTGGATTATTAATTTAGCTGAATCATTGTAGTGGAGCATAATCGAGGAAGGCTATGTCATGCATCTTTGTTTAGAACATAAGAACATAAGAACATAAGAACTAGGAGCAGGAGTAGGCCATCTGGCCCCTCGAGCCTGCCCCGCCATTTAATAAGATCATAGCTGATCTTTGAGACTCTGCTCCACTTACCCGCCCACTCATCAGAACCCTTAATTCCTTTACTGTTCAAAAATGTATCTAGCCTTGCCTTAAAAACATTCAGTGAGGTAGCTTCAACCGCTTCACTGGGCAGGGAATTCCACAGATTCACAACCCTTTGGGTGAAGAAGTTCCCCCTGACCTCAGTCCTATATCTGCTTCTCTTTATTTTCAGGCGATACCCTCTAGTCCTAGTTTCACCTGCTAGCGGAAACAACCTCCCTGCCTCCACTTTATCTATTCCCTTCATAATCTTACATGTTTCTATAAGATCTCCCCTCATTCTTCTGAATTCCAATGAGTATAAGCCCAGTCTACTCAGTCTCTCCTCATAATCCAACCCTCTCAACTCTGGAATCAACTGAGTGAATCTCCTCTGCACCCCCTCCAGTGCTAGTATTTCTCTTCTCAAGTAAGGAGACCAAAACTGCACACAGTACTCCAGGTGTGGCCTCACCAAGATCCTATACAGCTGCAGCATAGCCTCCCTGTTTTTAAACTCCATCCCTCGAGCAATAGCAGACAAAATTCCATTTGCCTTTTTAATTACCTGCTGCACCTGCAATCCCACCTTCAGCAATTCGTGCACAAGGACACCCAAGTCCCTCTGCACAGCAGCACGCTGCAATTTTTTACCATTTAAAACATAGTCCATTTTGCTGTTGTTCCTACCAAAATGGATGACCTCACACTTATCAACATTGTACTCCATCTGCCAGACCTTTGCCCGCTCACTTAGACTATCTGTATCCCTCTGCAGACTTTCAGTGTCTTCTGCACACTTTGCTCTACCACTCACCTTAGTGTCATCTGCAAATTTGGACAACACCACACTTAGTCCCCAACTCCAAATCATCTATGTAAATTGTAAACAATTGCGGTCCCAACACTGATCCCTGAGGCACACCACTAGCCACTGACCGCCAACCAGGAAAACACCCATTTACCCCTACTCTTTCTTTCTACTGGTCAACCAATCCTTTATCCATGTCAATACATTACCTGTAATACCGTACAACATTATCTTATGCAGCAGCCTTTGGTATGGTACCTTGTCAAATGCCTTCTGGAAATCCAGATACACCACATCCACAGGTTCCCCATTGTCCACCATGCAAGTAATGTCCTCAAAGAATTCCACCAAATTAGTTAAACATGACCTATCCTTCATAAACCCATGCTGGGTGTTCCCAATGGGACAATTTATATCATAAGTAACTGCCATATAATTGAAGTCCATTCATTTATCAACACATTGAAAAGCAATTTAAATGACCCATAACTGTACAAAGTGTTAATGAATGCATCTGAGTCAGGTATTTGGGTAAAGAGATTGGGGGGGGAGATAAGGTCATAAGGGACAAGTTGAATAGTGTGGTAGGACAGGGAGCAGGACAGGACTAAGTCAAAACATATTAGTGATAGGGATGGTTGGCTCAGATTTTCTTGGGGGTAGGGGGAGGTGTTTGGGGGGAACGTGGCAAGAGAAAACATGCAGCCAGGTCTAGGTGGGAGATTGGGAAGAGAGTTAGATCAATGACTTGGTCACATGCTCAGGATGAGGCCCTGATCATTTAGAACAAGAGAATATGGGGAATTTCTTCACTCAAAGGGTTGTGAATTTTTGGAATTCTCTGCCCCACAGGGTCATGGAAACTCTATTGTTCAATGAATTGAACACATTTTTACTCTGTGGGAATCAAGGGATACAGCAGGAAAATGGACATGAAGCCCAAGATCAGGCAGATTTCAGTAAGGGGTTTGACAGGGTTCCTCATGGTAGACTGGTTGGCAAGGTTAGGTCACACAAAACAGAGGGAGAACTAGCTATTTGGATACAGAACTGGCTCAAAGGCAGAAGACAGAGGGTCATGGTGTAGGGTTGCTTTTCAGACAGGAGGCCTGTGACCAGCGATGTGCCATAAGGATCAGCGCTGAGACCACTGCTTTTTGTCATTTAAATAAGTGATTTGGATGTGAACATAGGAGGTATGGTTAGTAAGTTTGCAGATTACATCAAAATTGGAAGCATATTGGACAGTAAAGAACCTTACCTCACAGTACAATGGGATCTTGATCAGATGGGCCAATGGGCTGAGGAATGGCAGATGGAGTTTAATTTAGATAAATGTGAGGTGCTGCATTTTGGAAAGGCAAATCAGAGCAGGACTTATACACTTAACGATAAGGTCCTGGAGTGTGTTGCTGAACAAAGAGATCTTGGAGTGCAGGTTCATAATTCCTTGAAAGTGGAGTTGCAGGTAGATAGGATAGTGAAGAAGGCGTCTGGTATGCTTGCCTTTATTGGTCAGTGCATTGAGTATAGGACTTGGGAGGTCACGTTGCAGCTGTACAGGACATTGGTTAGGCCTCTATTGGAATACTGCGTGCATTTCTGATCTCCTTTCTTTAGGAAGGTTGTTGTGAACTTGAAAGGGTTCAGAAAAGATTTACGAGCACATTGCCAGGGCTGGAGGGTTTGAGGTATAGGAAGAGGCTGAATAGGCTGGAGCTATTTTCCCTGGGGCGTCAGAGGCTGAGGGGTGACCTTATAGAGGTTAACAAAAACTTGAGGGGCATGGACAGGATAAATAGACAAGGTGCTGTTTCCCCAGGGTGGGGAAGTCCAAAACTAGAGGGCATATATTTGAGGTGAGAGGGCAAAGATTTAAAAGGGACCGAACAGGCAACTTTTTCACGCAGTGGGTGGTTCATGTATGGAATGAGCTGCCAGAGGAAGTGGAAGAGGCTGGTACAATTACTACACTTAAAAGGTATGTAGATGGGTATATGAAAAGGAAGGGTTTAGAAGGATATGGGCCAACTCCTAACAAATGGAACTAGATTTACCTGGTCAGCATGGATGAGTTGGGCCGAAGGGTCTGTTTCTGTGATGTGTATAGCTATGACTCTATGAATGACAACTGATATTATATCTACTGGCAATAAAGCTCCACTACTCCATGAATCACACCATTAGAGTAAATGTTCCAATTCAATTACAAAAATGGCTACTGTTTCCCTCATTCACTACTATCCAGATAAAGAGAGACTGTCCATAAGACCACAAGAGTTTAACTGCCATTCAATGAGATCATGGCTGATCTGACAATCCATAACTCTACTTTCCTGCTTTATGTAACTCTTGATGATTGGAAGTGGCTATTTCAGCCTTAAATACACTTAAATGACCCAGCCCTCATAGCCCTCAGTGGTGAAGAATTCCACAGATGCACTACCCTGTGCCATCCTCACAACTTGACTTCCTACCTACTTTTGTGAAATGCACAAACCTGGTGATAGTTTATTAATTTCTGTCATATATTGTAGGTAATTGTGTCCTGGTACTGATCCCTGTGGCACTCAACTAGTTTCAAGTTGTCATCCTGAAAATTCTAATGCGTCTTTTATCAGCTAGCCAATCCTATATCCATGCTAATATATTATTCCCTGCAGTTTCCCTAGAACGCTTTCTCTGGCGACACTAGTTGTGTCGATTTCCTCCCCTCCTTTAGCCTCTATTTAGTATTTTAGTATTAGTATCTGCTGTGGTGAAGACTGATACAAAGTATTTATTCAAATCCTCTGTCACTTTCTGCCTCCCTGGTATGATTTCCCAGCCCCATTCTTTGAGGGGCTTATGTTCACCATTGTCTCTCTCTTCCTTTTATAGATTTAAAAAAGCTATTAATGTCCATTTTTATGTTTCATGCTGGATTGCCCTCTAGTTTATTTTCTCCCTTTTTTTGGCCATCTTTTGTTGTCTTTTAAAATTTTCCTAATTCTGACTTACCATTAATCTTTGCCACATTGTAATTTTCTTTTTTCATTCAATTTGATACTGTTCGTTAATTTCCTTGGTTAATCATGATTTGTTTATTTACGTTCTAGAATCCTCCTTCCTCAGTGGGATATAACTTTGCTGTGAGTCATGAACTTTTTTTTTTAAAAAGCATTTGCCATTGTTCATCAACTTGTCAGTTCTGCTAAACTCAGTCCACTCAGCCAACTCTACCCTCATTCCCATGTAATTATCCTTATTTTAGTACTGTGGTTCCGACTCCAGTTTCTCATTCTCAAACTTAGAGTGGATTCACTGAGCACTAGGCTAGATTAGCCACATACCCAAACCTTTCTATACAGTAAACAGGTTACCAGGTCACAGGTTTTTAGGCACTATAGCTCAAACACCACCATATCATATAAGAACATCTGCAAGCAAGGTATGAAGAAATCAGAAACGCATCCTGACAATGGGAAAACCATCGCTGATGAAGAAGATTGACTTTTGGAAGAGAAAACAAACAAAAACGCAATGCTCAGCCATGCAAGAAGGGAGCCCAGAGACAATAGAGGCCAGTGAATTGTGAACCTTCTTAGCTCACTCCTCTCTTCTGTCACAGATAAAGCACAAACTGTGATGCTAGAGTGAGGTTGCTGAGCCACTTCAGGTGGTGCTTAACACAAAGTTGATCACTTCTTTACAAGGAGGAAGATTGCACCAGGGTGGGGGGATGGTTCAAGAAATGATCCAGTGGAGATTTAGTCAGGTTCCAGGGATTAAGGATTTTAGTTCAATGATACATTGAAGAAACTAGGGTGTGTTCCTGGGAGCAAAAGAATGAGGTGAGATTTAAAAGAAGAGGTTGAGATAAAGCAACAGAGAAAAGCTGTTCACATTAGCTAAATGGCGTAAAGGTTAAACAGCTCAGGTATAAAGTTTTGGCATAGAAGTTAGGGTTACTTCAGAGGGAAAAATAGCAGTTAAGGCACTGCCCACACTAGAGCTCTATTTTGAGATATAAAAATTATTTGGCTAAGTATATGCAAAAGTTTAACAATTTTTTCTTCGAGGATGCAAGGAAAAGTTTGTTACACAACAAGTTGTAATGACCTTGAACTGTTTTCCTACAAGGGTGATGAAAATAGAGATGAAGAATATGTTCAAATTGAAATGGGATGGGCACGAGTGAAATAAACTTACAAAACTGCACAGTTAGAGCAGGGGAATGGGACTGAACAGATAACTCTTCAGATAGCTGGCAAGGACTTGATGGACTGAGTAGCCTCCTTCTATGTTATAGTGACTCTGACAATCAATCTGCATTGCACAGCAGCTGCTAAATCTATATTAAAGTGAGAAGTTCGGTGAGTCTGGAATGTACCCTTATTAACCATCTCTCACTGTTAGTGCATTTTCCATTGTACTGACATTCCTCATCTTGAGCAATGTGGGGAGGCTGTGGCATAGTGGCAACATCACTAGCCTAGTAATCCTGAATCCCAGCCTAATGGTCTGGAGACATGGGTTCCAGTCCCACAGTGACAGATGTCGAAATTTTAATTCAATAAAAAATCTGAAATGAAATGCTAGCCTAAGGCTGACTATATGACCATTGCCAATTGTTGTAAAAACCATCTGGTTCACTAAATGCCCTTTAGGGAAAAAATCTGCCATCCTCCCCTGGTCTAGCCTATACATGACTCCAGGCCCACAGCAATCTCTGGGTAATTAGGGACAAGTAATAAGTGCGGCCTCACAGGGGCACTCGCATCCCTTGAACAAATTTCTTTTTTAAAAACTAAATTCCACATGCACAAGCATTAGAGAGCGCACAGAAAAGATTAACAAGTGATGAAGAACTTCACTTACTTAGATATATTAGAAAAGTTACAATATTGAAGGAAAAGGTGAATGTGAGATTTTATACAGGCATTCAAAATCATGAGGTGTCTGGCAGAGTAGATCATGAAAAAATGTTCCCTTAATGTAAAGATCAAGATCAAGTGGGCACAGATGTAAGCAAATTGGCAAAAGGAGCAATTGCAGCTTGAGGACATGGTTACGTTCTGGAATGTACTGGTTGAGAGTATGATGGCAGCAAGTTCAAAAGAGGCATCCAAGAGGGAATTGAATGAATATCTGGAAAAAAATGAATGTAGAGAGTTACAGAGTGGGGTAGTAGCTATTGGTTAAATGCCCTGCAGATAGTGGCACTGCAGACAATAAAGACTAAATAGCTCCACGATAACAATATTTTCACTGTACTTTTATGAAATACCTGAAGCTGCATGTTCATATAATGAGCACGACACTGATAGGACAGATATGGCTCTCAACTCTAAATCAGGTGGCATGGATTCATACTCTACTTGAGCATGAGGATGGTGATCTTTGTTCGAGGTGTGGCCTTTTAGATCCATCAAGCTAAGGCCCTCTCAGTTTGTAATAAAAGATCCTACAGCACTAGTCAAAGAACAGCAAGAATTTTCAAACTGTCTTGCCGACACACATAACTTAACTATCTGAGTAAAAACAATTTGCTGTAGTGGGGTCTTGTAAATTGATTGCATTTTGCCTGCAAATGAACAGTGACTGCAATTCAAAACTAACTCTGCCTATAAAGTACTTTGGGATATCCTGAGGATGTGGAGTTGTGGAGTTCAAGTTCTTCATGTACAGATACATAACAAGAAAACTGAAACCTCAGAATATGCTCTCACCCTCCTCCTCTTCCAAGACATTCTCTGAAAAATTCAATAACATTTCACTTAATCTCCATCTAAACAGGTCTTATTATTTTCCATAACAGAACAGTAGACATATCAGAAAACAGATCATTTTACAGTGTGAAAAGCAGATTTCCTTCGGACAGAATCCTAGACTGTCTCTAGAGAGAATGCTAAACATAGCCGTTTATTCTCAACAATGCTCAAATACATAACATGATCCAACATTTTCACAAGAATAGCATTATTCACATATTGTTTAAGAAATCACATAGTCTGACCTGCCTTTTTCCTGTTGTAGGTTTTTCATTTTTTTTTGAAAAAAGTGATGCCAGACTTTACTTTAGACAGGTAATGCTAACAAGCCCTTAAGGACTTGGTAGAGCCACAAAGAACAAAAAGAAACCTTTCTTTGCTGGTGAGCAGGCACTGAAATTTAAAATAAAATTAATTTTCTTTTAACCTCTCCAGGGTTAAGCTTGCATATCAACTATCATTAATCTGTTCAATCATTTCTTCCAAAGGGAATTCAATAAATGTTTGAAGGGCAGAAAATTACAAGCCTACAGGAAAGAGCAAACAACAGGGACAAATTGGCCAGTTCTTTCAAAGACCAGCACAGACACGATAGGGCGAATGGGCTTCTTCTATTATGATTCCAATCTTTAAAATTCCCATCAGCATTAGGAATGCAATGGATTAGGCCTAACATACTGTGGTGGCATGGTGGCTCAGTGGTTAGAACTGCTGCCTCACAGCACTAGGACCTCAGGTGACTGAATGTGTGGAGTTTGTACATTCTCCCCAGGTCTGCCTGGGCTTCCTCTGGGTGCTCCAGTTTCCTCCTACAGTCCAAAGATACGCAGGGTAGGTGCACTGGTCATGCTAAATTACCCATAGTGTCCAGAGATGTGCAGACTAGGTGGTTTAGCCATGGGAAATGCAGTGTTACCAGGATAGGATGGGAGGGTGGGTCTGAGTGGGATATTCTTTGACAGGTCGACATGGACTTGATGGGCTGAATGGTCTACTTCCACATCGTACGGATTCTATGATAAGACCATAGAAATGGAAATCACAATCTCACACTATTTCAAAAAAACTGCAAGCTTGAAAATGGAACTGTTAACTTTTCATATTTGTTGGGAAAATGGTTCAAGTTATTATAAATTAATGATTTTATCAGGTACAACCTAATAAATTCAGAATAACACAAATTTGCAAGGCCATGATATAGTCCCATTTTTGCATTAGTTTGTACTAAGGTAAGAACAGTGTTGTTCCTGCATGGCCTACTTAAGATGGTTGCAATGAGACTCCAATTTGTTTTTTTACTAAGCTTGAAGCTATATTCATATCTTAGACCACATATATGTTTCAGTATAGAAATAAGCCATTCAACTCATAGGTGCAGAAATTCAGAACTTAACCATTACCTCAATATAATTCCATTACATTCCAATTCAAGTGCTGATCCATTTTTTTTCCTTTGAAGATGCAACGTTCTCCGCCTCAATAATTTCCTAAGACAAAGCACGTGGAAGCACAGAACGGCTAATGTTACTGAAGTGGAAGTAGCAATCTTCGTAAATTATGCATTTGGAAGTTCACCTTGTGGTCAAATGAAATATCTAGGTTTCAGTCAGGGTAAACTTGAAATACTGATGGGCAAAGGGAATGGAATTTGTGACAATTGAACTGACTTTGTGACATGTACTGTAGATAACAACATTCAGCTTCCCAATGTTTAATTGGAGAAAATTGCAGTTCGTCCAGGAATAGATATTGAGCTTGTTGAGTGGAGGAGCATGATTTTGGAAAGATAGAGCTAAGGGTCATCAGTACACATGTGGAACCCATATTTTTCAATCATATCACCAAGGGGTAACATGCCGATGAGGAAAAAGACTGAGCCAAAGACAGATCTTTGATATACTGTGGTGCTAATGAGTTAAGTGCAGGAGGGTAGGCAACTGCCAAAGACGTTCCTACTGCAATTTGATATCTAAAAGTGTAGCCAGGCTAGACAACAGGAAAATGGTAAAATGGGAGAGGAAAGCAACGGTTTATTTCAAAGTCAAAAGGTTACAGGGAGATCAAGAAGGGCAAAATGAGATATACATTATAATTTGTCACAAAGGATGCCATTTTCACTTTGATCAAGATTGCTTCAGTGATGCGGCAGGGTGAGAAATTTGAACAAGAATTTCAAACTAACTATAGGAAATAAGGGCACAAATAAAATTTCAAAAGCTGCAAAGTTGAAAGGAAATTTGAAAAAGAGATGATAGTTCATCAGTAAAGGCTCAAGGGTTGGCCTTTTGAAGAGGGAGGGAGGGATGGCTGAACTTTGAAGGGGAGTTGGTTGCTCAGTACTTTATTAAGAATGCAGTCAAGTGGACAGCCCTGTGAGTCTCTAAAATTGTCGAGTACATGAAGAGATTTAGGAGAGAAGCCAAAAGGTTACACAAATTTAAGTCTAGGTCAGGAGGAAAGATATTTACCTTGCTGAACAAGGCTGAGGAGGGAATCAGAAAAGATATTCAAATGGATGGGCTCAATCTTAGTGACATAAAGTCCACAAGCTCTTGCACACTTCATCAGTGGGATAGTGGAAGGAAGGTTTAAGGAGATAGATGCAGTTAACAAAAACAATAGGGATTATCCATACTATCCAAATGATCTCCTGCATTGAGTAGTTTATGCTGAAGAAGGCAAGGCATATCTTGCATGACATAGTCAAGCAAGATCTAGTGAAGAATGCCATTAGAGCTGTGCGTAAGACACACTCAAGATGCCACTTAAAAAGAGCTTCAGTACACATGATTTTCATGATTTCACTTGCAGAATAAATACTATTACAAACTACCTTTACAAATTACAAACTATTGCAAAGTACTTTTAATTTTTACAAAATATTATGACATCTAGATGGAGGAATTTTGTTCCGTATTGCATTGAAACATGCTTTGGTACTCTGGAAACAAATAATCAAAGGCGGCTGGGAAGGGAAATAAAGGAAATGTTGGCAGCATCAACCTCAAAACTTACTACTGCACTAGGGAGGAAAGAAACAAATGAAGGGTCAAGGCAGAATCTACTCACTTCGAATTAAGGAAACAAGAGATGTATTGCATTATTAGGTGCACACGACCTGCAATATTGAAAAAGAAATATTTGTGCAGACAAATAGAAAAACTGACAGAGCAGTTTAAATGCCTTAACATAGACTTGGATATTGACAATATAAGGGATAAAGAAGAGAGGAATGCATGAATGCATGTGTATAAGACTATTTTTAATCAGTGTATTTCTAGCTCAATAAAGGAAGGAACAATGCTGGGCTGAGATATTGAAAAAAACAGGGGGAAGTGGAGGACACTTCATTGGGACAGCATTTGAGAAACATAGATAGTAGTATCATCAGGGTTTTGAATAGTTATGGAAAGGAACAAGAAGTAATGTAGCATAAAAATACTTCAAAGGAAGGAGGTCAAATTTCAGGGAGTGAAAACGACACCTGGTTCAGGTGGAGTAAAATCAAAAAACTGGCAGGCAGTTCATCAATCATTGAATAATGGAATGTCTTCAAAGAGATGATTTAGGTACAGGCAGACATTTCCATAAGAGGTGAAGGAAGAGCATTCAAAATTAGAATCTCCTGTGTGATAGAAAATAATGTATAAATTTATATCCAAAAAGGATGCTTAGGACAAATGTAGATAGATTTTAGATTGTAAGATTAAGAATGCTTTAGACAGCATAGACAAGTTTCAAAAATCAGAAGAAGTGCAAATTTAAAAGTATGGGAGCATGCTCCAGGGGCAGCAATCACCACACATGATTCAGGGCATTACCATTATACACGTACCAGCTTCAATGCAAACTCCATGGCACAACTCCAATCCATTTACAGTATAGTTCTCAACCTGAATGCCATTCTTTGGAGTGCACCAGCAACTTCCATTGAAATGATATGCCAGGTTCGTTGCACACAAACAGACACTGACCTCGTGGAATGAACCATGAATGCACTTCTGTGCTTCTCACTTGTTCTCCTGAATTCATTCACATACACTGACTGGGTGATGACTTTGCAGAACACCTCTGTTCGATCCATAAACAAATCGCAAGCTTCTGGCCACATCATTTTAATTCTCCGCTTGATTACTTCTCTAGCCAGCTGTACTTGATCTCCTGTACTGTTCCAATAAAGATCAATTCAAGTTTGGGGAACAGAAACTAATCTTTTAATTATTCGTTTCATAGCCGATCAAACTCAGCACGGAATTTAACAACATCAGCTCGTCATTTCTATCGCCAATTTTGTTCATTTTTGTGTTTTTGGATAGCAGCTGGTGGTCATAAGGTTGCTTTTTCCACTTGCACTGCTCCTCAACCAATTTTTTGCTTCTTTAATAGCCCCATTACAATATCCTCCTGCATATCACCATCATGCAACTATTTTTGTCAGTTAACTTTAAGTGCCTTCCACCTGATCACGGATATTCCCTTTTATTCTTCTTCATATTGGCTTTCCTTAATTACAAATCATATCTGCTTTTTCCCTATGCTGACAAAACAACATCAATATGAAATGTTAATCATGCTTTACTCTCCTCAAATGCTGAAAAACTTGCTGAGCATTTCTGTTTTTAATTTTTAAAAACTGGGCATTTCTCACTTGGAACATCACATATTATAGGACAATATGTTGGAAGTGCTTAAAGTTATGTAGAAATGGAAAAGCAGAATCAGTAGCTACTGGTTTCCATTAACTCAGCAATTATGAAAAGAGGGACAATGACATTTCTTTACACAATGGTGATTTGGGAAATTCATTTCTAGAGTTCGTGAAAGAGGCTGAAGATATGTTGATATTCAAGATTCAAGATAAGACAAGGCTGAGTCCATTCCTTTGCTGGGTAGGAAAGTCTAAATTTTTAATTTGTACAAATTAAATTAAATTTGTAGTCATTCTTAAACTGAAATCTACAGTTTAGATTCTGAAAGTGCTAACCTTAAGCAACTTTGTTTTCCAAAGGTTGCAATGAAAGAACAGAGAAGACTGAGTTGCTTACTTGATGCCAGGGTCCATAGCCTTTGCTTTATCCAGTGTCTTAAGCAATTTCTTGACGTTGTGGAGTGAACAGAATTAGATAAAGACTGGCATCTGTGATTTTAGGGTTCACTGGAGGAGGCTAACAGGAATCATCCACATGGCACTTCTGGCTAAAGGTTGCTGCAAATGTTTTAGCCTTTACTTTTGCACATATTTGTGCAGCCTCCTCCTCCAGTGAGTTATTATGCTATCCATCACCATTCAGGAATGGATCTAACAAGACTGCAGACCTTAAGTTTGATCTACTGTTTTTTTGGTTTCACCAGGTTGACACCTCAATTTTAGGCTTGCTGATGGTGTTCATGACATGCTTGCCTGCATTCTTAATTGATTCTGGCTTAATGTTAATGATAGTGTAAGAGATATATTATGGCAACGAGGTTGAAGGTTGTTAGGAGTACAATTTTGCTGCCGGTGGCAGCCCATTCGTGCCTCAAGGATGCTCATTCTTGAGATGCTAGATCTGTTTGAAGTCTATCCCATTTATCACTGTGATAGTGCCACACGGCACAATGCAGGGTATTCTCAATGTGAAGATGGCAAATCATCTCCATAAGGAGATGTGTAAGGTCTGTGTCATGGTCGCTCTTACCATTACTATCATGTCAGATTGGAAACGAGGTCAAGTATGCTTGTTCCTCACTTTGATTTCATCATCACCTGTTGCAGACCCAGTCCAGCAGCTATGTCCTTTAGACCATGTCCAGCTCAGACAGGAGTGGGCCTCCCAGAGTACATTCTGCACCCGTGCCTCCCTCAGTAATTCCTCCAAGCATTGTTGAACATGGAAGAACTCAGGAAGGGTCTAAGCAACTGAGGGAAGGGTCATTGGACCAGAAATGTTAACTCTGATTTTCTCTTCACAGATGCTGCCAGACCTGCTGGGCTTTTCCAGCAACTTCTGTTTATGTTTCCGATTTATAGCATCTGCAGTTCTTTCGGTTTTTATTGCGAACTAACTTATCAGCCAGTAGGACAGTATGTGGTAATCAGCAGGAGATTTCTTTGCCCACATATGACCTGATGTCATGAGACACACAGTTAACATTGAGGACTCCCAGAGCAACACCCTCCAAGTTGAGTACCACTGTGCTGGCCCCTCTACTGGGTTTGTCCTAGTGGTGGTACAGGACATATGCAAGGATACTTTCAATGTTGTATGAGATATTGCATATAATGTACCATTTCATGACTATGTCTGTATCAAGCTGTTGCATACTTGATGCCTAGGAGCCTATCTAGTTTTACTCCTCTTTTGAGACTTTTTTTTTTTTAAAAGAGGTTCACATAACTGTATGGCTTAGCAAGTCATTACAGAGGGCAGTTAGAATCAAGCACATTTCTCCAGGTCTGGAGTCACATGTAGGGCAGACTAAGTAAAGACGCAGTTTACCTTCCTAAAAGGCATAAGTGAACCAGATGGGTTGTTGCAAGAATTGGCAATGGCTTCATAGCCATCGCTAGAGAGTTAATTTCAGATTTTTATTGCATTCAAATTCTACTATCTGCCCTGATAGAATTTCAACCCAGATCCCCATACTGTTACTTGGGAATCTGGATTACCAGACCAGCAACAGTACTACATTGACATTGCCTCAATTAGTTAGTAGAATTCAGAGAGCTGGGTTAAAGTGAGCATTTTCAGGATGGCAACCTACAACTAGTGGAGTGCCACAGAGATCAGCATTGAGGCCACAATTATTTACAATATATATTAATGCCTTGGATGAGGCAAGTGAATGTACTCTTGTCAAGTTTGCAGACGGCATGAAAATAGGCGAGAAGTCAAATTGTGGGAAAGACACATTTGCAGAACATACAGACGGGTTAAGTGAGTGGAAAAAAAAACTTGATAGGTGGAATGTAATATAGGAAATTGAGAGGTGTACTCATTCATAAGAAGAATTAAAGAACTGGATATTATTTAAATGGGTAGAGACTGCAAAAAGCTGCAGCATACAGAGATCTGGGGGTCCTCAGACAGGAATCACCAAAAGCTAGCATCCAAAATCAGTACGAAATAGGGAAGGTAAATGGAGTAAAAACAGAAGCTGCTGGAAGGGTCACCGGACCCGAAACGTTAACTCTGATTTTTCCTTCACAGATGCTGCCAGGCCTGCTGAGCTTTTCCAGTAACTTCTGTTTTTGTTCCTGATTTACAGCATCCACAGTTCTTACGGTTTTTATGAGGTAAATGGAGGGTTCTCCTTTATTTCAAAGGGAATGGAATCTAAAAATAGGGCAGTCTTGATAAAACTATACAAAGCACTAGTCAGATCCCACTTGCAAATAGTTTTGGTTCTAAGGAAAAGATATATCAGCATTAGAAGCAGTCCAGAGAACGTTCACTAGCTTCATCCTATGTTCAGAGGGATTTTCTTATGAGGAAAGGTTGAGTAGACTGGTTCTGTACTTATTGGACTTCAGAAGAATGAGAGGAGGTGTTATTGAAACATATAAGATTCTTAGGAGGGTTTGACAGGATAGATGTAGAGAAATTGCGCCCCTTTGTCAGAAATTCTAGAACCAGAGGGTTAATTTCAATGGGGCTGCCCATTTAAGACAGAGAAATTTCTTCTCTCAGACAGTAGTCAATTTGTGAACTTCTTTACCACAGAGGGCTGTTGAGGCTGGGTCATTAAGTATATTCAAGGCTGAGATCATCATATTTTCAATTAGTAAGGACATCAAGGGTTATGGGGAAATGGCAAGAAAGTGGAGTGAAGGATTGTCAGATTAGCCATGACCTTATTGAATGGTAGAACAGACTCGATGAGCTGAATGGCCTAGTGCTGCTTCTACATCTTATGATCTGAAGGTTGTGTAGGGGGATGTGAAAATAGAGTGAATCATTGTTAGTAGTCACAAGAACAACAAATGGTGCAGACCAGTTGAGCTAAATAAAAAGTATGTGTAATGCAACTTCTGTGCAAGTGGTCACAAAGCTACCTTGCTACAATGTGAAAACTACTAATGTAATCTGTACCAAATTGACAGTGGTTTGGGGAAATCTTAATTTTATAAATTGTGGAGAAATACAGCTTTAACGATTATCTATGATAATATGTTTTAAATATAAAGTAACGCACTCTGTACTGAGGTACTGTGCCAAAATAAGAGCATAAACCATTTTAGTGCTGCTTAACTGTATACCTGGAACATGGCTCACTGAAATAAAATTTTCATGTACGGTCTCTTTTCAAATCATTTCTTTTAGCTTTTCAGTTACAAGTTTCATGGTCACCAAGTATTCCTGAAACGTTTCTTATATCTTCTTCATGGAAATGAAGGCAAAGTAATTGCTTAGGTTCTCTACTATTACGCTGCTCTCCACTACAAATTCTCCAGGGCTCAATTGTAATGGGCCCACATTTATCCTTGCTAATCACTTTTTTGTCTCACATAGATGAAAGATTATATTGTCCACTTTTATGTTCCTTGCTAGATTGCATTCATATTCTTTTTTCCTTATAAGATTCTTAGCTCTTCTTTCCTGCATTCTATAAATTGCTCCCAATGAAAGTTGGATAATCCACAAGCCACAAAACCAGCTAACAGACTTTGAGAAGGGGTGGGTGAGAGCAATAAAAAGGTGTGATGAGTTGCAAGAATGTAAAATGGATCACGAAAGGAAGCAGGCAAAAACCTTGAGTGGGACTGATGGGCCATCAGCAAGTGCAATGAGCTTGTATCATGTAAGTGTAAGCAACAGGCCGTGAGGGAACAGGGGCCACAGGAGAAAGCGACAGGCCATTAGGGAAATTGGGTGAAAACTGAAATAGGGAGCGATGGGCGACAAGGAGTGGGAGAGAGAGACTGGGCAAGGCCAGAGAGCAGAAGCAACGGCTACAAGTGAGACTGACAGGTTCTTAAGGGATCTGGGCAACAGTAGCAGCAGCAGCAAAAGAGTGCAATGAATTGCAAGATGGTGCAATTGACCGTGATGGATTTTGTTTGGGAGTGGACGAGAGCTGCAAAAGAAAGTGACATGTAGGAAAAGGCACAGGGTGATAGCTGCATGAAAGAGCGAGTGAGTGCCATGAGAAGGAGCAATGGGCCATGACAGTAACAAACCATAAGAGGAAGCAGGCAAGAGTTCCAAAAGGAGCAAGCGGGTGCAAACAGGAGCAGCTGTGAGCCACGAGTGTGAGCAACAAGTCAAAGGAGAAAGCAAAGGTCTGCAAGTGAGAGCAACAGGCTATGACTGTGAGTGTTTGAGAACTGCAAGGAGGAACAGTGAGAACTAATGGGAAGGAGGTAAGAGCTGCAAGAGGGAGCAACAGTCAAGATGAAATTGATAAACAAGCCGTGAGTTAGCATTAAATGACAAGAGTGAGTGGAGGAGAGTGATAAGACACGGTGTTGGGCTGAGAGAGCGCAAGAGAGAGAGAGAGCGAGAGAGCGAGGTTACCAGTTAACTCATCATATTAAAATAACATTCTAAAAAATCAATTTCTCATTTGTATTTTCTGCAGTCATGTCTAATAAATGTCTGTCAACAGGTTTTTGGTGGGTTTGATATATTCAAGCAAATGCTTCATAAAGGTGAAGAAAGTAAGTTTTAGTGAAAATAACCTAATTTACTAAAGGGGTACAATAATTTTCTTGCTTAATTAACTGCTTTGAAAAGAACTTCAGGTCATTTAGAACTTTCTATTTTCACGTTGTTATTTATAAAAGGGATCAAAGGGACAATCTACAAAATTTCTTTCACCTCCTCTAGTTTGTTACATAATTTTAAAAAGTGGGTACTGACTACAAGACCTCAATCAGTGAGATGTAATGCATTTTAGTCATTAAAACCCCATAGAAATCATTCCAGGGCTGCTGGGACACAGGTCCCCACAGCAACAAGCAGCCTATTATCTGTGCCTGAGAACCATACGGCCACTTTCTCTCTTCTAAGCTTCCAGATGACAGGAACATGATAAACAGCAAAGGCACAGCAACATCAATGAGCTTACATGACAAAGACACGTTGTGATTGACAGAAGGAGCTGCTGGGAGAGTCCCTTCTTTCCTTCCTCAAGGGATGGCTCTGAACAGAGATGTCTGAAACTTTAGAAATTAAAAGCTTCTCCTATTACCACCTCCTCACCTAGCAGGTGAACATCTTCCTGGTTTGCTAGATTGCAGTCACAGAACTGAAACCAAACACCAAGAGAAAGCAGAAAATGGCAAGCAAAATCTTTCAATCCGTTGTACTGGTGTAATTTATGCAGTACTTGTCCAAAGGCTAAGCACTTTCCTCTCAATCTGCCTCAACAATCAACTCTTTTTGCAAAAGAAGTAATTGTCTGTTAAGCAGCAGATATGAATCATTGCTACAAGCTGTGGGTATATTTCAATTAGCACCAGGTGCTTCTCATATCTTGCCATCTGCCATATGTCTGCAAAAGAACAAGGCCAAAATCAAAATCACCTATTTCTTGCTATTGCATGTTACTGTGCTGTCAGGAGAAAAGACAATGTCTATATTCTTCTAAATGCACTAGTTGTTTTTGAAAAAAATGAAGCAAAATAAGTGGAAGCAGAGAAGCTCTCTCAGTACATTAAACTTTCAGATTTAAACAAAATCCTGCAGCACATTTAAAATTACTGCAGTCTCTTTTCTCTCATATAAAACCTTCTTCTAATAAAATACTGCAAATAGATGTTACCTGCACAATAATTTTAACATGTTTTTCCCTTTTTATTCACTCATGGGACATGGGCTGCCCAGCATTTCATTGCCCATCTGTAGCTGCCCTTGAGAAGGTATTGGTGAGCTGCCTTCTGGAACCTCTACTGTCCATGAGTTGTAGGTTAACTTACAATCAGGGAGAGAATTCCAGGATTTTGACCCACTGACATTGAGGGAACTGCAATATATTTCCAAGTCAGGATGCTGCATGGCTTGGAGGGGAACTCACAGGTGTTGGTGCTCCCATGCAGCTGCTGCCCTTGTCTTTCTAGATGGAAGTAGTCAACAGTCTGGAAAGTGCTATCTAAGGACCTTTGGTGAATTTCTGCAGTGCATCTTGTAGACAGTAGACACTGCTGCTACGGAGTATCAATGGTGAAGGGAGTGGATGCTGGTGGTTGTGGTGCCAATCTTTTGAGCTGTTTTATCCTGGATGGTGCCAGGTTTCTTGCGTGTTCCTAAAGTTGCACTCATCCAGGCAAAAGGGGAGTATTCCATCATGCTCATGATTTGTACCTCATAGATGGTGGACAGGATCTGGGGAGTCAGGAGGGGAGTTACTCCCTGCAGTATTCCTAACCTCTGACCTGCTCTTGTTTTCAAGATGGCAGATGCAGAATAGACAATGACCGGGCTCAGCCCAGGGCTCATCCTTTCTGTACGCCTCCTCTTTTTTCCTCGACTTTTTCCTTTCCTTGTTAAACTTTTTTTTAGTGATTTTTTAAAATTACCTTGGCTTGTGAAGAGAGCAGTAGCTGAGGGCACAGAAGGAGACGACCAGCAGGCCAGGGCTGAGCAGGACAGCCTGCGATCGGTAGGCCGGAGTGGAATGGGAAGGCCAATAGGCCAGGGCCAAGCAGAACAGCCAGCAGTCTGTAAGCCCAGGACAAGCGCGGTGACCAAAGGTCGCAGGGGTGGAGTGGAGCAGAGCAGCCAGCGGGCTGGGGATCCCAAGAGGGTTGGTCAACAGACTGGGACCTGGTGCAGTCACCCTTTCATAGATCTCAAACCTGGCAGTGCAGGGAGAGAGAGACCACGTGTGGAAAGCCCAGAGCGTGAAGAGACTGCAGGTTGTAGAAGGATTGTAACGTTTATCTTTAACTTTATTTATTTATCTTCCTAATTTATTCTATGAAAAACTGTAATGCTGTAATGTTTAGCTTTTCTCTCTATTTCTCTATTTTTGTACGTAATCTACTTTAGTACCTAAGTACTTTGTACCTAAGATAGCTCCTTGTGTACAATGTTGCCACACATCTCACTGTACTCCTGTACTTTATTCTTGATTATACATGACAATAAACCTAATTCTAATTCTAGGCACTGTGTTTAGGTGGTGAGTCTAGTTAAGTTTCTGGTCAATGGTAACCTCGAGGATGTTGATAGTGCGGAATTCAGTGATGGTAACATGATTGAATGTCAAGGGTCGGTAATTAGATTCTCTCTTATTGGTGATTGTCATTCATGCCAATCAAATGCCAGGCAATGTTATTTGCCACTTGTCAGTCAAAACCTGGACATTGTCCAGATCTTGTTGGATTTGAACATGGATTGCTTTAGTATCTGAGGTATCACAAATGGTGCTGAATGTTGTGCAATCATTGGCGAACATCCCGAATTCTGACGTTATGATGGAGGGAAGGTCATTGATGAAGCAGTTGAAGATGGTTGGGTCAAGGACACTACCCTGAGGAACTCCTGCAGAGCTGAGATGACTGATCTCCAACAACCATGACCATCTTCCTACATGCTAGGTATGATCACAAACAACAGAGAGTTTGCACCTTGATACCCACTGATTCCAGTTTTGCTGGGCCTCCTTGATGCCACATTCAGTCGTATGTGGCCTAATGTCAAGGGTTCCTCCTCCAGTGAGTTGCTCAATTGCCCACCATCATGGATGTGGCAGGACTGCAGAGCTTCGATCTGATCTATTGGTTGTGGGGCTGCTTAGCTCTGTTCTACTACTTGCAGCTTATGCTGTTTGACATGTAAATAGACCTGTTTGGTAGCGTCACCAGACTGACACCTCTTTTTTAGGTATGTCCTCCTGTACTCTACATTGAACCAGGGTTGATTTCCTGGTTTAATATTCATGGGTGTGAGGGGATATGTTGAGCCATGAGGTTGCAGATTGTATTGAAGTACAATTCTGCTGCTGTCAATAGCCCATAGTTCCTCATGTATGCCCAGCCTTAAGTTGCTTGATCTGTTCGAAGTCTGTCCCATTTAGCACAATAATAGTGTCATACAACAAAGTGGAGGGTATTCTCAATGTGAAGGTGGGACTTCATCTCCAAAAGGACTGTGCAATGCCCACTTTTACCAATACTGTCATGGATAGATGCATTTGCGTCCAGCAGATTGATAAGTATGAGGTCAAGTATGACTTTTCTCTCATCACCTGCTACAGATCCAGTCTAACAGCCGTGCTCTTTAGGACCTAACCAGATCAGTCAGTAGTATTATCAGGCAGCATGGTGGCTCAGTGGTTAGCACTGCTGCCTCACAGTGCCAGGGACCCGGGTTCGATTCCACCTTCGGGCGACTGTCTGTATGGAGTTTGCACATTCTCCCTGTGTCTGTGTGGGTTTCCTCCGGGTGCTCCGGTTTCATCCCACAGTCCAAAGATGTGCAGGCTAGGTGGATTGGCTATGCTAAATTGCCCATAGTGTTCAAGGATGTGTAGATTAGGTGAGTTATGCAGGGATGGGTCTGGGTGGAACGCTCTGAGGGTCAGTGTGGACTTGTTCTGTTTCCACACTGTAGGGATTCTCTATCTTCTAAGAAAACAGTCACCATAAAACAAATGTATTTAGCTTTCTTTTAAAACTCATTCCTGTTAAATGGGCTTTGCTGGCCGGGCCAGCATTTATTGCCCATCCCCAGTTACTTTCGAGAAGGTGGTGACGAGCTGCCTTCTTGAATCATTGCAGGATATTTGGTACAGGCACACCCACAAAGTGTGGATTGGGTGAGTTGTGGGGGATGGGTCTGGGTGAGATGCTCTGGGGTTGGTGTGGACTTGCTGGGCCGAAGGGCCTGTTTCCACACTGTAGGGATTCTATAACTATTACTAGTGTGCAACTCTTGGTGGTGAACACGGAAATTCTCCCACCCAGAGTATATTTTGCATCCTCGCCACTCTCGGTGCTTCCTCCAAGTGTAGTTAAACATGGAAGAGCACTGATTCATCAGCTGGGGGAGGAGGATACGTGGTAATCACTTAGAGGTATATTTGCCTATGCGTACCCTGAAGCCATGAAACCTCATGTGGTCCAGAGTTAGTGTTGGGGACTCCTAGGCCAAAACCCTCCTAACTGTATACCACTGTGCTGCCACCTCCGCTGGGTCTGTCCTGCTGGTGGGATAGGACATTTCCAGGGACGGTTACAGTGGTGCCTGGGACATTTTCTTTTAGTGAGCATGATTCTGAGAGTATGACTATATCAGGCTTTTTATTCACTTGTCTGAGAGACAGCTCTCCCAAATTTTGGCACTAACCCCCAAATGTTAGTAAAGAGGACTTTGCAGGGTCAACAGGGCTGCACCTGCCGTTGTCCTTTCCTATGCCTAGGTCAATGCCAGGTGGTCTGACTGGTCTCATTTCTTTGTTAAGACTTCTTAGCAATTGATACAACTAAGTAGCTTGCTAAGTTATTTCCGAAGGCAGTTGAGAGTCAACCACATTGCTGTGGCTCTGCAGTCACATGCAGACCAGATGAGGTGAGGATGGCAGACTTCCTTCCCTAAAGGACATCAATGAGCCAGATGGATGTTTCCGACAATTGGCAATGATTTCACGGTCATCGGTAGAATCTTAACTCCTATTTTTTCTTTAAAATTCTTATTTTTTATTGAATTCAAGTTCCACCATCTGCCATGGCAGGATTTGAAACTGGGTCCCTAGAACGCTAGCTGAGTTTCTGCATTAATAGATAATACAACTAGGCCATCACCTTCCCACAATTTAGATTATGGATTTCCTTTAGATTTTATTGAATCATTTTCAAAAAAAATATCAGAGCAAAACCTGCTACCAGTTAAGGAATAATATTCCAGCAGTTTAGCTGACTGAACTGTGTTTCTGCATCCTGGGAAGTTAGGTACACTGTACCAATTCAGACTGCACAAAATAGCAGAGGGTGAACAAGGTTAGAGAGATGAATCCACTGCTCAAAAACTAGTTTGAGAGAAATGGGTTTTGATCCAAAGGCACAGGCATCAGAATGGAGAAATTGGGAGCTGCTTCATTAGAAAGGGCTTCACATGAACCATGCTGGGATCAGTTTTCTGGCGAATCATAGCTACAGCAATGGAGAGGGTTTTAAATTGTAGGAGAAGGAATCATGAGAATAATGTGAGGTTATGCACTCTGGCAGAAAGAACAAAGGAGCTGAATATTATTGAACTGGAGAAAAACTAAAGAAATAGTACAGAACAGAGTGATTTGAGAATCTTTGTCCATGAATCACAAAAAGCTAGATTCCAAAATCAGTAGGAAACAGGGAAGGCCTTTAGTCGGCCTCTATTTCAAAGGGAGCAGTAAGTAGGATGATTTTGCTAAAACTATACAAGACATTAGTCAGACTACAGCTGGAATACTGTGATAAGTTTTGGGCCCCTTACCTAAGCCAAGATATACTGGCATTGGTGGCAGTCCAGAGCAGGTTCACTAGGTTGTTATTTGGTATGGAAGGACTACCTTAGAAATGGACCATATGTATCTTGAGCCTGAACCCATTGAACTATAAAACAATGAGAAGAAGCCTAATTAAACCATACAAGAATCTTAGAGTACTGGACATGGCTCCCTCTTGTGGGAGAGTCTAAGATCAGAGGGCATAATCTCAGAATAAAGGATCATATATTTTAGTTTAAAGGAGGAATTTCTTCTCTCAGAGGGTTGTGAATCTGTGGAATTCTTTACCACAAAGACTGGATCATTAAGTATATTCAAGACTAAAATAGACTTTTAATCAGCAAGGGAATTAAGAGTTATGAGGAAAAGACAAGAAAACAGAGTTGAGGATTATTAGATCAGCTATGATCTCATTGAATGGCATAACAGACTTGATGGGCTAAACTATCTACTTCTGTTCCTATGTCTTATGGTTTTATGAGAGAAGATGTGATAAAACAAAGAGAAACAACAAGTTAATACAGCAAGGGGGTTTGCAAGTTTGGCTAGTGATAAGTAGTGTGTGACAAGGAAAGACAATGAGCATGAATTTAAGAATATACCAGGAGATTAAGGCCAGAGATTGCAAAAATGGTCATAACACAGAATTAAAAATCTCGATAACTGAATGCACACAGCATTTGAAATTAAATGGATGAATTGCTAGCCCAGAAAAGTGGAATTGAGACCAAAGCCAGACCAGCTAATCTGTACAAGTGGATGAAGGGTCCAAAATATATGTTAGCTAAATTTGTTGATGACACCAAGATAGTTGGGAAACTAAATTGTCAATAGGAATTAGAGAATCTGCAGAAGGATATAGGCAGGTTAAAGTGAATGGATTTGGCGGATGGAGTATAATTTGTTCATTTTGTCCATTTTGGCAGGAAGAAGAGAGAAGTATACTATTTAAACAAAGAGAGATTGCAGAACTCTGAAGTACAGAGGGATTTGGGCACCATGTTACAAGAATCACAAAACATTCGGACTGTGTGCAGGTTCAACAAGTGATTGGGAAGGCAAGTGTGATGTAGGAATTTACTGAAAGGGCAATGGAATATAAAAGTATGGAAGCTTTACTGTAGTTGAAGTAACTGTATTAGGTCTTGGTTATATCGCATCAGGAGCACTGTGTGCTGTGTTGATTTCTACATTTGAAAAAAATGCATTAGAAGTAGTTCGGAGGAAAAAAAACACTCTTCATTCCTGGGATAAGGAGCTTATGTTATGCACAAAGATTGGGCATGTAACAATGAGAGATGATCTTATTAAAACATATAAGCTGCTGACAGAATATAGATGTGATAGCTGAATACAGAATGTTGAAAGATTTCTTTTATGGCAAACACTAGAACTAGGGTCCATGGGTTAAGACTAAGAGGAGAAGAATGTGGTTTTCTTTCTCTCAAACAGTTTAATATGTGTAATTCAATTCTTCACACAGTAGTGGAGGCTGGGTCTTTGAATGTATTCAAGGAAGGCTTAAAGATTGTTGTAATGAACAAGGGAATGAACAAGGGAATGAAGCGTTGGGTGAGGTTCATGGAGTTGAGACCACATCCAGGTCAGCTTTTGAATCATCCATCCAGGTTGGAAGAGTTGAATAACCTGTTCCCATTCTTAAGGCCTATGTTCCTACGGAGAATTCACATTTATTTCACAGCTCTGAGTAACATCATCAAACATTAAACCAAGGCTTTTGAGAGGAATTGATATCAATGCTTTAGCCAAGGCTTTAGAAGGCACGAAAGACAAAATCAAGGCAGAAATGGAATTGTGTTACTCTGAAATATACAATTTCTTGAAATATTCATGTAGAGCATTAAAAGCCTTTACTGAGGTAAAATCACAGACTCATTTTTTTCCAGAATTTACTGGGCCATTTGCAGAGAATGGTTAATAGTGGTCCAAATCACAGTACAACACAGATCCATAGCAGACAAGTGATAAAAAGAGTCACATACAGGCATTATAGGGACATGAAAGAGGTATATTTAAATATCTTACATGTATTTTACAAGCTGTTGTTTTGTAGCAAGTATAGTAAAACATACCATATATGTTTTAAAACCAAACGAAAGAAATAGTTAACAGCATTTGTCAAAAGAATTGTTACATCAATGCAATTTTCAAGAGACATATGGATCACCTATCTATTCTGTTGTAAGCTGAAGGATAAAATAAGAAGATCATAGTTTCTAATGCGAAAATAACAAAACACACGTTCTTCCCTTTTTTTTGGAAACCATGGATTTATTTTAAAATTTTCTTTTATCTGCTTTGAATGGACATACACATAATAAACAGCATGAGATAGTCATACTCACTGAATCATACTTTACAGCCACATGCTAATTCCTTCATCACTATGTCTGCATACATCCTGCCCGAGTGGCAGGTCAGAACCACCAGTGACGTGGTCACAATAGCATATAGTCAAAGGGAGTTGCCCTGGGAGTCCTCAACATTCACAAGTCCTCATCAAGCCTCAAGGCATTAGCTCAATTATTGGCAAGAAAGCTCCTGCTGATTACCACCTAACATCCTCAGCTCATGTATCAATCCTCTTCCATGCTGAAGACCATTTGGAAAATGCACTGAGGGCCGCAAGGGCATAGGAATGCATTCTGGTTGGGGACTTCAATATAAATCACCAAGACTAGTTTAGCAGCAAAACAATTGATTGAGCCAGCCACGTCCTGGGGGACCTAATTGCTAGACTAGTTCTGCATGAAGAAACCAAGAAAAAAGAAAACTTGCTTGACTTTACAACACCAATCCACCACCAATCAATACAGGTGCATCAATCAATGACAGTAATGATTGGAGTGACTAGAACATATTGCTTGTAGAGACATTATGTTGAGGTTACTGTGCGAAATGATATTGATTCAGAATTCACATCCAATAGCAGAAAACTACACATCCATGAGGCACTGTGTGTCAACAGCAGCAGAAATGCACTTAACCACAATTTGTAAACTCATGGACCAGCATATCCTTCACTTGAATATCAATTCTGGTTCAGTGAGAACAGAATGCCAGGAACAACAACAGGCATCCTAAACATGAGGTATCAATCTGGTGAAGTTACAACATTGGACAACCTGCATGCAGTAGTCATAGCTAAGCCAATCCTCAGTCAACAGATCAGATCAAAGTTCTGCAGATTTGCACATCTGATCATGAAGTGCAGTGGGCAATTACACAAAAAAGAGCAGGAGCTTCCACAAATACCCTAACAGTATTCAGGGAACCCAGGACATAAGTGCAAAAATCAAGGCTGAAACCATTTCCATCCAATTTCAGTCAGAAATGCCTAGTGGACGATCTGTCCTGGTCTCCTCCTGAGGGTCCATGCTTTGCAATCAATTTGATTCACTCCATAAATGTTGCCAAACCTGCTGAGTTTTTCCAGCAATTTCTGTTTCTCTAACATTTGTGCCAAACCAGTGCCGGGCACTACCACCCAATAGGTACACGCTATCCACTGTCACTGGTTCAAAGTCCTGAAATCAGCTACAATTGAAGTTGTTCCTTTTTACATCTAGTTGGTAAATTTTGCTGTACCGTTGATATTTTTTCATTCTTATACAGCTTTTGAATTTGATTTGTCAAGGTACAATTTACTGCGCTTTAGCTGTTTGTTGAAACAGAATATATGATTCTACTTGTTTTCCTGGCAAAATTAGAAAAAAGATAGCCAAGATAGCTTTGAGTTAATGAGGTGGAACAATGTAGACAAATAAAAACAATATTTGTTATTTTGTTAAAAAAAAATTCACAGCAGGATCTTGCCACAATAAACAATTGCCATGCCATAATCAATTATCATAAAATCATTTGGTCCAGCATGTTCTGGCCAGCTCTCTGCAAGAGCAACTGAACTAGTTCCACCTTGTTACCCTCAGCCTTGCAACTTTTTTTCATGCCATCAAAATTCCTTTTTTGGAAGCCATAATTAAATTGGTTTTCTCCTTGTTCTCAGTCCTTATGTTTCCGATTGTAACCACTCACAGCAAAAAGGTTTTTCTCTCATGTTTCTGTTGGTTCTTTTACTAAATTACCTGAAATTTCTGATTCTCAACACATCTACCAATAGAAATAGTTTCCGTATATTTTTGACTAAATCCCTCATCATTTTGAACACATCTGTAAATTCTCGAAGGACAGTAACTCAAGTGTCTTCAATTCTTCCACGTAACTGAAATCCCAAATCAGTAACAAGGTTTTGAGAGAATTCTGCTATAAAGATGACAAGTGTCTTTGATCAAGTATAAAGATAATCAGGATTGGAAAGGAACAATGAGATTATTGTTTTATCTGGGGAAATAAAACATATCTACATACGTTAGATCAGATGACAGACCAAAATACCAGATACCAAAGTGCTTGTGCAAGTTGGTTTAGAAAATGCCTGAACCATATTGAGGCAATCACAATTAAATTGGGCTGGCCATAGAGCCAGAATGTCTGACACTCACTTACTAAAGTGCATCTTTCATGGAAAGCTCGAGTGTATGTATGTTTTCATTGTAGCGAAAAGCCAACTTTAATTAGTTGTTTTGAAATTGACTTCAAGTCCTGGGGAAGCTTGCTGAAGATCACAGCAAGTGACAAGATTAAAAAAGCATGCAACCTCCTTTGAAAGCAAGTGCACACCAGAGGCTGAGAGAAAATGCAAGAACAGGAATTCCAAGTCAACAACTTGTCTTTTGATGTAGGTCTCACATGGCAGGCAGGTTAAGAAGCTAAAAGCTCTCGGGATCCAGGGTAATTTGACAGTTGAATTCAAAATTGATTTAGTGGTGAGAAGCAAAGGGTGATGGCGAACGGTACCCATAACTTCTTTGAAGGCAAAAAGTTTGTGACAAGTCAAGATTTGCTTGAAAGAACAGAAAATCACAGGAGAGATTTGTAATTAAATGAACCACAATAAAGACAAACCAATGTGTAGATTTCACATCTGATTTGAAATAGTAACATTTCTCACAATAAATTTGTTGATGTGTGTGATTAATTTAATGGATATAATTTGAGAATATATCAATACTTCCAACAAAATATCGTGCCTTTGTTTAAGAAGGACATAAGGAGAAGCCTGGGAACTATAGACCTGAGAGTCTGACTGCAGTGGTGGGTAAGTTGTTGGAAGTGATTCTGAAAGATAGAATATATATGCATTTGGAGAGGCAAGGAATGATTAGGGATAGTCAGCATGGTTTTGTGCAAGGGAAATCGTGTCTCATAAACTTAATTGAATTTTTTGAGGAAGTAACCAAGAAAATTGATGGGAGCAGAACAGTAGACATTGTTTACTTGGACTTTAGTAAAGCCTGTGACAAGGTTCCACACGGCAGACTAATTAGTAAATTCAGATCACATGGGATTCAGGGTGAGCTTGCCATTTGGTACAAAATCAGCATAACAGGGGACAGATAGTAATGGTGGAGGGTTTTTTTTATTGGAATGGATACCAGTGGTGTTCCACAGTGGGTCCACTTTTGTTTGTCATTTATATAAATGACTTAGATCACAACATAGAAAGCATGGTTAGTAGGCATGTGGATGACACCAAGATTGGTAGTATAGTGGACAATGACGAAGATTATCTAAGATTACAAAGAGATCTTGATTAATTGGGTCAATGAGCTGAAGAGTGGCAGATGGCGTTTAATTTGGATAAATGCGAGGTATTGCATTATAGAAAAACAAAAAAAAAGACAAGACTTATCCAATTAAAAGTAAGGCCTCGGGCAGTGTTCAGGTACATAATTCTTTGACGCTTGCATCACAAATAGATAAGGTGGTTAAGAAGGCATTTAGCATGTTTGCCTTCAGTACTCAGACCTTTGAGTGCAGGAGTTGGGACATAATGTTGAGGATGTACAGGACATTGGTGAGGCATCTTCTGAAGTACGGTGTCCAGTTCCGGTTGCCCTGTTATAGGAAGGATATTATTAAGCTGGAGAGGGTTCAGAAGAGATATACCGGGATGTTGCCAGGAATGGAGCTTTTGAGTTATAAAGAGAGGCTGCATAAGCTGGGTCACTTTTCACTGGAGTGTAGGAGGTAGAGAGATGACCCTATAGGGGTTAATAAAATAACGAGGGATATAGATAAGGTGAATGGTAGGTGTCTTTTCCCTAGGGTGGGGGACTTCAAGACTCAGAGGCATATTTTTAAGATGAGAGGAGAAAGATTTTAAAAAGACATGAGAAGCAATTTCTTTTTTTTCATGTGTGGAATGAACTTCTAGACAAATGGTGGATGTGGGTACAGTTACAATGTTTAAAAAACATTTCAATAAGTGTATGAATAAGAAAGGTTTGGAGGAATATGGGCCAAGATCAGGCAGGTAGGTCGAGTTTAGTTTGCGATTATGGATGGCATGGACTGGTTGGACCAAAGGGTCTGTTGCATGCTTTATGACTCTAAGATTTTCTTCATTTTAAATATTCCAAGTGTATATTATTTGTTGGTGTCAGAAAAAAAATGCTCTCAGCTCCTTATAGTAATCAGTGGCAGAGATGACAGTAATGCCAACTCAAAACAACTGGAGTGTGCTAGAATTTGGCTCTGCTTACATGGACCTGAACAGTTGCTAGAACAGATTTTAGTTATCTTTAATCAACCTGTTTACATATGCTACAACACATCAGCAGTAAGTGAGACTGTCACCCTGAGCTACAGACCCATAGGTGGGGAAAACAGCAAATCCATGTTAGAGATTTTTTTAAATAAATCCATTCAGACATATTCTGACACATATCCAAGGCAACAGGGACTTGAATCTGGGCCTTGTGGCTCAGAGGTCAGGATGCAACCATTTGTCACAAGACCCATGAAACATTTTAAAACTGCCCCAAAATCCTCAATCTCCTTAGAAGAACCAGCAGCCAAGGAATTTTCAACTAGAATCAGCCAATTCCTCCTTTTAAAATTGCTAGATATATAAATATACTCCACTGCCTTTCCCATTCTTCCTACTTGCTGCCACAGAACCCAAACGAATGGTGCTATTCATTGTAAATCTGAGTGTGCACTGCAAAAGACACTCTTTCAGACTGTTTATGACAGACTTAGATTTATAGTCTGCACCATAATAGTCTTGGCTCTCTGCTCACAATAGGATCAGGAGTAGCAATTTGTCCTTTGTACTTTTCTGCTTCAGTCTAATCGTAGTATAAATTTGCTCTCTGGTGGTATTTTTTTTAAAGTTATCATTTGACGTAAAGACTATAACCTAATCACTACTCTAATGGATTATCGGCAGCAATACACCCAAAGTGACATGACGCTACACAGATGTATTGTCAATTGCTAAAATGAGCTTGAAGATACAAAGTTTGAAATCACTACTAGATTGGCAGGGCACAGGAAGTCTGCTTTGCCTCATGTCAGAAGGTTATTCTCCAAGAATGCACAGAAATGTCTCAATAGGTGCAGCTGGTAACAGCACTGGGCCTTAGGAAATCAATCCAGTATCCAGGTATTGTCCTCTGCCCAGTGACCAGCACCATGTGTACCAGGTAACTGTCCTTCTTACTGGGACCATTGTTTCTCCCCACAACTCCAGCCCAGATCCAAGTAGACGGGCTCATATTGAGGTACAGCTCAGTCACTGGGACGTCAGTTAGCAAATCTCCCTTGCACCTTGATGAATACACCAATTTTTAAGATCCATTTAGTCAGCACTCCATATCCTTGAGCTCTGATTACATCATTAGAAATTAGTGACAATAAGTAAATTGATCTGTCAATGTCCAGCAACATCATACAGATAATTTAATGTCTACTGTTTTAAACAAGGGGCTTCAGCTGACAGGGGACCTCATCTGCTTGGACAAGATGCTGACACAGCATGCCACCCACATACCTCTGAGAAAAACTAAATGCTGTGTAGTACACCTCTCAGATGCCCGGTTAACAGACCAATGCTAACAGGTATCTCCGCAAAGGAACCACCGGAAAAATTGTGTGCAGGCAATACATCAGGCAACCAACATGCCATGCTGCAGCATGAATTTCAGAGCTTTCACTCCTAACTCTGTCTAATACCATTGGAGTACTGAAATACCCATAGGATACTCAGCCTGAAAATAACTCTTTTAGATAAAAGGTTTAACTTTTGCTTTTTATCCTGCAGGGTTCAATGGTAACTATTGAAAAAGTGAAATCTATTGATGGCAGGTACCCCATTGTTGAAATAATGTTTTCAAGGCCATCTTTATTTTCCAGTCTTTTAAAATTTAATCAACTTTAAAATCTTATCTTAGCATACAGTGGATCAGACATAGTCAAGTAATTAAGAATAGTGCAGCAGGGGGAGCTGGAAGACAAATTGTAAAACCGTAAAATCTCTATGTTTCAAAATCTGTTGATTCAACATTTCCAGTGGGAAGCCAGCATTCTCCTGTTAAATGATTTACATCATAAAATGACAAATATAACTATAGTGAAACATGCAATACAGACTTTAATTCTGGAATCCCTGTAACTATTCTTTTAACATCTGCACATCTGATTTTTCCAGCTGATTCAATGCTTGTAATTACTTATTACTAATGCCTATAATTTCTGTGATCATATACATAGTGTCTTTTATGCAATAAATCAACCCATGGCATTTTTACATGTCTATGACATCAACAATACCAACATTACATAAGGAGATAGTAGGTCCGATGATCAAAAGCTTGGTCGAAGAACTAAGTTTTCAGACACGTCTTAAGGAAGGGAAGCAAAGTTAGAAAAGTGTAGAGGGAATTTCAAAGCTTGGGTTCCAAGCAACTAAAGGCATGGTCACCTACATTGGAGCAGTTATGATTGGGAATGCACAAAGGATTGGAATTAGAGGGAGTGCAGATCCCTCCGAGGATGAGGGGTTGGAAAAGATTAGAGATAGGCAAGGAGAGGACCAGACAGACATTTGAAAACAAAGATGAAAATTATAAAATTAAGAAGCTGCTGGGAGCAGATGCAAGACAGTGAAAGGGGATAAGACTTGCTAGACAGGAACAGCAGAATTTTGCATTCTCTCAAGTTTACAGGGTGGTAGATTGTAGCAATCAGCCAGCAATGTAATGCAATAGTCAAGTCTAGCATCAACTAAAATCTAGTCAATGTAACAGAAGCTTGATGAGGGTTCCAGCAGATGAGCTGAGACAGGCACAGTCAACTAATATTACTAATGAATGAGGCTGGAAGTTCATCTCGATACCAAGTGTGACACCAACATCGAGAAGATGTTTTAATTTCAGACTGTTGCCAAGCAGAGTGATGGGGTCAGTAGCTGGGGAATAGAGTTCGAAGCAGGGACCAAAGGTAATGGTATTTATGAACAAAAACAGAAGTTGCTAAAAAAGCTCAGCAGGTCTGGCAGCGTCTGTGAAGAAAAATCAGAGTTAATGATTCAGGTGCAGTGACCTTTCCTCAGAACTGGTTCTTATCTTCTGAATTACTTAATTGGAAGAAATTTCGGCTCATTCAATGCTGCATGTCAGCACAGCTCAATAGACTTGTGAAGTGGCAATAAAGTAGAATTGTGTGCTGTAGGTGTACTTATGAAAACTAACAGCACCTGCAGATGATGTTGCCAAGGGTCAGCTTGTATATCCACAATAAGAAAAGGCCAAGGAGAGCACCAGAACAGAAGCAGGAAGAGAAGCCATTGTAAACGACTGTCTGGTGTTAATTAGAATGAAACCACGTGAAAGCAATCCCATCCATCTCAATGGCAGTGTAGAGGCTTTGGGGGATAGTCATACAGTGCTAAGAGGCCCTTCAGTCCGTCGAGTCTGCGTAGACCGATCTACACTAATCCCACTTATTAGCACTTGACTGTTATGACATTTCAAGTGTTTATCCAAGCATTTTTTAAAGATTGTGAGGTTTCCTGTCTCTACTACCCTCCGTGGCAGTGCATCCAGATTCCCATTACCCTCTGGGTGAAAAATGATTTCTTCAAATCCCCTCCAAACCTCCTGTCCCTTATCTTAAAATTATGAAAAAACAGAAGTAAAAACCAAAAGAACTGTGGATGCTGTAAATCAGCATCAAAACAAAGTTGCTGGAAAAGCTCAACAAGTCTGGCAGCATCCGTGAAGGAAAAAACAGTTAACGTTTCAGCTCCAATGACTTTGTTTTTGTTCCTGAGAAAACAGAAGTACTTGTTAAACACCCTACCAATGTTCTCCAGCTCCACACATGGATTGACCCATTGGTGTCCAATGGGTCTTCCTATTTCCCTGATTATCCTCTTCCCCTTATAAGATATCTTGGGGTTCGCCTGAATTTTACCTGCCTGTGTGGTTAACACTGTCACAATCTGCAAACTGACTGAGAAGGGAAAGCTTATCCTTGTCAAACACATAGGATTTCATCTGTGTGCAATGAAAATCATTTCATTACTGTCACAGGCATAGAAACTTTTAACGCAGGGATTCAAACCTAGAGTTCTGGGAAAATTAGCAATGGATTTGGAAGAGGACATTATGCTCAAGGAATCTGGAGTGTAAAGTGAGGTTTAGCATGAGAAAGCAATTTTCAAGGGCAGTAGGGTCAAGTTTCCTTTGGAGCGGGCAGCTGATTGCAGCAGATTGGGAGAGAGAGAATCATTTGCAATATCAGCAAAAATGGAGGCCAGGAGGGAAGTTAGGTGATCAGCAGTTTAACAGAAATAGGATCAAAAGAAAAAGGGTTAAAAGATGTGTCAACGAAGGCACAAGGGAAAACAGGTACGAAACTACAGAATGATGCAAGTTCACGGCTAGGGAGACCACTGAAGGAAAGTTGGCCAGGCAGACCAGCCGGAGGGAGGAATGTGGCTGAGGTAGGCAATCTTGGAGACAAAGCTGCCCATGAGTTCCTTGCATTTATTGCTGGAAGGGATGGAGGAGAGGAAAGGGAGAATAGCTGAGCAGTTTTAACAAACAACAATAGGATCTCTTTTTTTTTAAAATGTGGTCTAGCCAGATCTGGCAGTGTATGGCTAAATCATTTATACCATAGCCTATCAATTCTGCACTTCTTAGGCTTAGCGAGTAAAGATGGAAGCTATGCCTGAAGAAATAGTCAAGATAAGAGACAGTTAGCTTTTACTGGGGATTATAACCTGAAAAGGTCCAGGCAAGGGTATGGCTGAGAATATCATTAGCTGATTTCTCCCAATAATGTTGACATAAATATAGCTGTTGCACAGGTTTCACAATGCTGCATGTTATAAACAGGATCATAATAAACTAATTTATCATTAGTTGAAAATAAGTGAACGATACACCAAAATGGATCGATGCCCCTAACCTGAATATATACACAATTACCCTGAATGATCTATTTAGGGCTGTGAATCTACGGTGAATTTTCCAATGGTACGCATTATGCAGCCATGTGCTACTTGCAGCTGCTCCCTTCCTAACTTCAGGAGGATTCTGAATGCATGCTCCCTGCTCTCCATGTGCAGCCCAATACAGAACAGTAATACAAATTGCCACAAGAAATCCAAAGGCATTCTCCTTAATTTGTTAATTATAATAATCAGTTACTATTTCTGCTCCTTCACTGCATAAAGTTCTAAATCCCATTTTTTTTGCCAGATTCATTGAAAAGGTCATAAAGGTATTTTGCTTCCAATCTCACTTCCTCATTCCACGTTCTGCTAAATCCAGTGCAAGTTTCTTACACGTTATTTTGTTATCAAAATATAATCATACTTCAAGATATCTTGCCTAAAACACTACAACTGTGACCACATTTGAAACTACTTATTCAGCTGTAAAGCACATTTGGACATCCTAAAATCATGAAAAGTTATACATAAGTCCTCATTCTTTTCTTTGTTATGCTCTTACGGAGGTGTACTCATGGAGATATATAAACAAAAACAAACTTACCTAACAAGCCCATTGGAAAATCAATTAACACAACTTTGCTTCTTTTTAAAAATGTAATCTTTACTTGAACAATTAAACCAATTAGGTGCAGTCTATATACATGTTTGTTTTATCTGTGAAGAACAGGGTTCCGGCTAATCACATATGTAGCTTCCATTACATGCAAACATGCCACCACACAAGCCCGAATGGCAATATGAAATTGGCTGTCCATGAAATTCTAAATTTGGAATATGGAGTTAGCCTCAATAATGGTGACGATTATCATTGATCGCTGTAAAAACCCATCAGGTTCACTTGACAAGTTAACAAAAGGAAACAGACAGTTAAGCAGGCAGGCAGTTTGATAAAGATTTCTCATAGGCTAAAAACAGTAACAAATTTATTAGCTTGACTTGGCATCAGCAACTACCTCAAAATTCATTAGTTTGGGAGGTCCGCATTCCTGATTATAGAATTGTTAAGACGTAGAATGTGGCTGTATATTACTCAGCAGGGGACTGGTAAGACTTCTCTTAGTGACATTTGCATTTTTCTCCCATGACGGTGAGTTGAGAATAGTGTACATCATTAGTTAAACTGATGTAACTTAAAAAAACAACAAAGGCTATTAATTTGAGATAACAAGGTGTAGAGCTGGATGAACACAGCAGGCCAAGCAGCATCAGAGGAGCAGGAAAGCTGACGTTTCGGGCCTAGACCCTTCTT
>NC_063337.1:57752769-57857597 GCF_021869965.1 Rhincodon typus | reverse complement strand
TAGGACCTGCTGTGTTCATCCAGCTCTACACCTTGTTATCTCAGATTCTCCAGCATCTGCAGGTCCTACTATCTCTAAGGCTATTAATTTGACTGATGCAAGGAATTTTATTAAACATGTTGGCATTTTGGCAAAGGGTATTGGTGGAGTGGCCCAAAAATTTCAGGAAAACATAGTAAAATGCAATAATGGCCTGATGTAATAATGACAACTGTCCCTGTAATTTCTAATCCCAATTAATGCATACAAAAAATCTGTTAATTTCCCGGAAATTCCAGGCTATGGTTTTCTCTGGTTGACAAAATTATAATAAGAGCAAAAATGTGACATTACAACCTTAACTGGATTTTTTTATTTTTAACCACAAAAATCATTAAAGAAGCAGTGTCTGTGAAGTCTTTTTAAAGGGAAATTAGATATTCAGTCTTGGGAATGTGGACAGCATCTGCAAGACCAGCATTTATGCCCACCCGATTATCCTGAAGAATGTGTTGTTGAGCTGTTTCCTTAAACAATCCAGTCATTGGGGTATATGGATATTAGGAGGCGCTGTTAGGGACAGAACCCCAGGATTATGACCTGACAACAAACAGGATATGACAATATATTTCCAAATCAGGATGATGTGTGGCTTGGAGGGGAACTAGCAAGTAGTGGCATTCTTCGGCATCTGTTGTCCTTGTCCTACTAGATAGCAGGTTTAAGAAGGTGCTGTTGGAGAAGCCTTGGTGACTTACTGCAGTGCATCTTGTAGGTAATACATTTAATTGCTACTGTCGGCTGGTGGAGAACAGAGTCAGAATTGAAGGTGGTGGATTAGGTGCTAATCATGCGAGCGTCTCTATCCTGGATGATTTCACATTTCTGGAGTGCTGTTGGAGCACAGTCAGAGTCATACAGCACAGAAACAGACCCTACGGTCCAACCAGTCCATACTGAACATAATCCCAAACTAAACTAGGCCCACCTACCTGTTTCTGACCCATATCCTTCCAAACCTTTCCTATTCATATACTGATTTCAATGTCTTTTAAATATTGTAAGTGTAGCTGCATCCACCATTTGATCAGGAAGTTCGTTCCACACGCAAACCACCCTCTGAATAAAAATATTAACTCTCCCTCATGTCTTTTTAAAATCTCTCTCCCACAAGTGGAGAATATTCCACCAGACATCTGACTTGTACCTTGTAGATGGAAGACTAGCATAAGGGAAACAGGAGGTAAGTTACCCACCACAAAATTCCCAGCCTCTGACTTCTCTTGTAGTTACAGTATTTATATGGCTGATCCCTTTCAGTTTCTAGCCACAGGATGTTGATAGTGGGATGTTTATTGAGGGTAAGGCCATTGAACACCAAGGGGTGATGACTGGATTCGCTCATATTGGAGATGGTCATTGCCTGGTACTTGTGTGGCATGAATGTTACTGTCAATTATCAGTTAGAGATGCATCTTGTCCATGCCTTAATGCATATGAATATGGATCACTACGGCATCTGAGAAATAGCAAATGTTGTAAACAAACCCACTTCTGACTTTAAATTCGAAGCGAGGTCATTGGTGAAGAAGCTGAAGATATTTGTGCTTGAAGATTAGGAGGATGCAGTGGTAGTGTCCCTGCATCTGGGCCAAAAGGCCAGTGTTCAAGTTCCACCTGTTCCAGACACATGTTGTAGCATCTCTGAACAGGTGGTTTAAAAATAGCCATGAGGATGCACCTGCAGGAAGCAGCCAGTACCCTTTATGCGATATCTTGAATTGGTTCAGGCTGGTTAATTCAAACTGCCGTAGTGATTTTAGGATGTCCAAATGTGCTTTACCATCTTCATATAAAATCAGAGTCAAGAAGATAGTGAGAGAGATAGGATATATTAAAAATGGTATTAGCTGAGGAACCTGAAAATATATTGCATAGTGTAAGGAAATTCTGATCTAATTTCAGGGTAAAGGATTACTCCCAGTTACAGATGTCATTACAGCTATTACAGCCAATCACATATAACCTGAGAAATATTATATTATAGACAAAAATAGAAATTGCTGGAAAAGCTCAGCAGGTCTAGCAGCACTGTGGAGAGAAATCAGAGTTAACATTTCAGGTCGCATGAGCCTTCCTCAGAATCTGAAACGTTACTTGACCCAAAATTTTGACTCTGATTTCTCTCTACAGTGCTGCCAGACCTGCTGAGCTTTTCCAGCAATTTCTATTTTTGTCTCTGATTTATAGCATCCACAGTTCTTTCAGTTTTTAAATGTTATATTTTTGTTCATGATGAGGAAAATCTGAGCACTTTCAGTATTACTGCTATTATTGCTGCAATTTAAATGAATTGTTCCTTATTGCCAAAATTAAAGTTCTTCCTACCTCTGGGTTTATGTCCCATGTGAGTAATCCCTTTATTTTCCCACATTCCATTTACTGAAGGACAAAATAGACAACAGAAGAACAGGTATGGGGAAGAGGAGACAATTCAAATTGAGACAATGGAAATTGGAAGAAAAATACAGAAAAGACTAAAAACGCGAATTTTCATTTGATGAAGCACGCTTGATGCAGACAGTAAGCAATCAAAAGGTAGACAGATGTCACAGCTAAAGCACATAACTAAGCCATAAAAATGACAAGCAATGTCTTTATTTAACAATTTCTTCCAGTTAAACAATAACAATAATTCGTTCTTTCAGCCTTCCCTTTATTGACGAAGGACTCTTGCCATTAATTCCATGTGCCTCAGGCTGACTGTATCTCAACTTATTCTTCTGAATTAGTCATTGGGCTTGAAATACTAAGTCAGTTTCCCTCTCCACAAATATTTCTAGAC
The DNA here is from genome assembly GCF_021869965.1 of Rhincodon typus. Classification (NCBI taxonomy): domain Eukaryota; kingdom Metazoa; phylum Chordata; class Chondrichthyes; order Orectolobiformes; family Rhincodontidae; genus Rhincodon; species Rhincodon typus. Next base: position 57,854,773 of record NC_063337.1, on the reverse strand, counting down.
CCGTTGAGTTTTTTTCAGCACATTTTGTTTTTAATACCAATGTTTTACTGGCCATCCACCTGTTACCATTTATAAGCTTCAGCTTATCCAAGGTTCTGCTGTCCTATCCCAACTGATACCAAGTTCCGCTCACACATCACTTATTGCTACTTATCTGACTCCCAAACCCTCCCAATTTAAAACTCTCCTCATGCTTAAATGCCTATTATCTGTCTTTATTTCTACCGCTTCATCCAGATCTACAACACTGTTCCCACTCTGTCAAACTCTCCAGCCAATCGACTCCAACTTTATCTTAGACTCCATTTTCATAATTCCCGTTCTAAGTTTTTCAGTATTTCTGTCTTATTTACCTTTGAAACCTTTTCAGAAACACAGTTCTTTGATCAACCCTTGAGCCATCTCACCTAATACCTCTTCCATTGTTCACAGAATGTTCACTAGGATGATCCTTGGTAGGTTGGGACTCTACTCACTGGAGTTTAGAAGAATGAGAGGTGATCTCACTGAAACATACAGGATTCATAAGGGGCTGACAGGCTAATTGCTGAGGGGATGTTTCTCCTCATGGGAGTGTCTAGGACTAGAGGGATTAGTCTCAGAATAAAGGGGCGCTAACTTAAGACTGTCAGAACAAGTTCAAGGGGCTGAATGGCCTACTCTGTTTCCTGTTTCTTATGGTCTTTGACTCAGTGCCCAATTACTTAATATGCTTCCATGAAGTGTCCTGGGATATATACCACGTTAAAGATAGTATAAAAATACATGTTATTAGCCCTGCATTTTATAGACTTTGAAAAGGGGTACATAACATCAGCTGTTCTGAATAATGCATAGCTAAAGTATGCATGCTTAAAGTGAGATTTGTTATTATGGCTGTTGTGTGCCAAGCTCTTATTCATTTAAAGGTTCTTCAGCATCATGTTATCACTTTAAGGAAGATAATAACTTTATTTAATACAATTACCACAAATCTGGAATGTTTCCAAATCCATGCCATAGTATCAACACCAGATTTCTTCTTCAAGTATGTGCACCATCACAATCATAACATTTCACACAAAAGGCAGAGCTCTGATTGCCAAGGATTTCAAATTTTAGACACTGTTGTATTCTACAAATGACTCAGTACAGCTGATTTAAAATGTTGTGGAATGTTCAACAATTTGCACTTATCACAACAGCCCTCTGCAGTTCTGAGTACCACGAGAAGAACGATCAGGCAAACAGCTCTTTGTAATCTGCCATTAAGGAGTTTTAAGGAGAAAAGTTTGGCTTTACTAGTTGATGCAGTTAAATTCTAGCAACAAACATAACTTTCACGTGACTGAGGGAAAGGGAAAAATGGGTCAAATTTCTTTTCAAAACTCAATTTATAGTTAAATTTTGATTCATTTGCTTGTGAACAGAAATTTTAACTTCGATCAGAATCAATCAGCACAAAACAGTTCATCAATACTCATTTAAATAGCGAAACAAAAATCTATTCATTGGTGAGTAAAAGCTGCAGAAGTGTAGAATCTGTAGACTTTGATCCTTTTCAACCAAGATAAAAACCAATGAATATGAAAATCAAATAATCCCAACTTTCAATAATCTCTATTCATTCACACATTCAAAAGAAAGGGAACATACTTAACATAAGCCAAATTCATCTATGCAAGTATTTCACTGGGAATGAGCAGTAATTGAATTGATTAAGTAATAGGTTCTTATTGTACTGATAGCACTTGCAGCTTCATAAAATGAATTTTAGTTACAAAAATACAAAGTGCCAGAATGGAAAAGATGTGGGAAAGAATATGAAAAGGCTGGTAAGTACAAACAAGATTCAATGATCTCTTGATTAGTAAAAGCAACTTTAGCTTTTAAATCTCAATGGAATGTCAAACACAAACTTCTAACAGGTGTGTATGAATCAGCGGAAGACCAGCCCAATCGAATCTAGAATATCTTCACTAGGAAAGAGTTGTTAAAATTAAACTCCATTTCATAATTGCAGATTGGATCTGAATTAATCCGTACAAATATATAATCTGCACGAGGCCACATTTAACAACTCAGAATAGATACTAAAAGTTACCAATGGCCACAAAACCACATCAGACTGAGAGCCCAAGAATACATGTGAATTACGAATTGAATGTAAAATAATGAAGAATAAACTGTGCATTTAAATGGAAAGCAAAAAGTATCTCATCACAGTAGTTGTAACCCTTAGTTCTGCGTCAAAAGTTCCGATTCCACACCTCACCTATCCTGGATGTGTCTCATTACTTTTAATCACCTTTTTGGAAATGTTATAAGATGGAAAGCAGTCCCTGAGACAAGAATGCTGAAGGAATTACAGCGGCTTTTGTTCATAGCATTCAAATCAGACATTAAGGATCGCATATAGATGCATTCCTGAAATGTTCAATTTCATGTTTAATAACACAAGTCCTTAGAGAATTGTTTCATTGTAATTAAAATAGTAATAAGTTTGAAAGTACTGTGGATGTTTGAAATCTGAAATTAAAAAACAAATCACATAAAATGCAAGAGGAGCTAGGCAGTTCTGGCAACATCTGTGGAGAGTGAAAGACAGTTAACATTTCAAATCTGGTATGGCTCTTCTGGACTTTAACTATGTCTCTCGTTCTCCACAGATGCTGCCAGAACTGCTGAATTTCTCCAGGACTTTGTTTCTATGTAAAAAAGAAGTAAGCCTGATCTCTTTGAAACCAAGGACTTTGACCATGCTGCAGGACAATCAAACCTATAACCTTACTTTCAACTATATGCCATTCCTGCACAGCCTGCATAGAATTTTAAAGATTACAACTTGTTGAATGTACATTATTTAGCTGAATTACTTGCCCACAAACTTCAAACATGTCCTTTTCTACTCCAGAATTGGCTGGAATTTTGCGCTACACATCTGTAGGATATACAGTGTACATACGTAGGTTTCTATAGATCACTGTCTTATACTTCGATTCCTTTTCTGTAACAATCTTTGATAATTATGCATGATGAAGGAGAAATGTAGAAGTAACAGACCTAGGTCCAACTGTAGGTTTCCATGGTATTTGTTTCCACTACCATCTGAAAATGGGCTAGCAATGAACAACCCTGTTCAGACTCAAATGGAGAAGTCTCCATCATCAACTGGCTTCCATGTTTAGAAGAACAGAGGCAAAAATGTCCCAGGGTAAGCAAGCATCCACCCAACCCTCCAACACTGATTTCATATGCAACTGGTCATGCATATCGAGCCTTGGCATATCTTCACATGAGATGTCATGAAGCTAGGCAATAAAGCTGTTTTTATTTGCTGAACTCTCATCGGACAAAGCAACAGGAAAACATCAATTTGGTCCTCACTTTCCAACTTCGATTTACCTTTTGTTCAATCAAAGGAACTCTAAAAAAAAGTTTCCTCCCAAATCCCAATTTCTGCCTTTTATCCCCTTTCCTGAAAATACAAATCCACAGGTAGTGGCTACTTTTTATTACCTCAAAGAAGATGACTTTCAAACCACGTAAATCCACATGCTCACAGCCTTTCACCTTTCCTCAGCTGGCAGCTACACATGTACACCATCACCAGGGGTCACTGGATGATAATCAGGACTATGCACTATTGCCACTTCAAAATATACTGATAATTTTAACAAACTTGACCAGCTAATTCAGCATGGATTATTAACTGACTTCTTGAGGTTAAAAGTCACACTGCATTGTATATTTACAAATACAATTTTACAGTCTTCATAACCTTCAGTGTAGAAGTATGAAAATTGTTTAGGTTAAAACATACTTTACCACTGGAGCAGAGTTCATGTAACACAATTTTTTTCGTTAAAATATGAAATTGGTTTGTAGTAAAGTGACCATAAATGAAATTCACGTTAACCAAGATATAGAATGAAAAATTGCTGAAACACCAGCTTCGCTGCCTCAGTGAAGTAATTTAAGCGGAATCAGATCCACAGTAATTAAAAATAATTTCAAAAGCATGTGCAATAATTATGTGGCTGCAGAGTCAATCATACATTTGGAAATGGTATAAATCTGCTCAGCAATTCTAATACATGCCCCTCACTACCTGCACATTTTTCTTTTCTAATTAGGAAAGCATTTTAAGAAGAAGAATCCCTAAAGTGTGGAAACAGGCACTTTGGCCCAACAAGTCCACACTGAACCTCAGAGCATCCCACCCAGACCCATCCCCTTGTAACCCACCTAATCTACACATCCCTGAACACTACAGGCAATTTAGCATGGCCAATCCACCTAGCCTGCACATCTTTGTACTGTGGGAGGAAACCGGAGCACCCGGAGGAAACCCACGCAGATTCGGGGAGAATATGCAAACTCCACACACACACACACACACACACACACACAGTCGCCTGAGGCTGGAATCTAACCCAGGTCCCTGGCGCTACGAGGCAGCAGTGCTAACCATTGAGCCACTATGCCGCCTTTTTTTCCCCTTTTTTTTTAAAAAGAAGAATCCCTACAGTGTGGAAGCAGGCATTTTGGCCCAACAAGTCCACATTTGCTGACCTAAAATCCAAAAGAAGTTCTTTTTTTTTTTAAAAAGGCAGTAAAATTCTAGAGCAGTTTCTTTCCGGATACAAGGTCATTATTCTACTGAAAATCAATAATTGTTGTAAAAAGGAGGGAGGCAATCACTGTGGTTTGGATGCTAACAAGGCTGAAATGAATTCAGCCTGCTTCTTCATAAATATGTTCTCTTCCTGATGATTTCTGTTCCTCCCATTCTCTTTTCCTAAGGGTACTGACTCCTTATTATGATATATTTAATAGGAACCATAAACCATCTTCCAAGTTGGGGGCGGTTGGGAGGGGGCGGGTAAGCGTGTGGCGATAAGAGACATCACGGCACCTTACATCCACAGACAATTGCTTCCAGAATTACATAGGAACCAGGGTCTGGGAATCAATATCAGTTTTCTATTACCTAACCTGGGGTGCTGATATCAAATATAGTTTTGTTACTAACATCTTTCACAGACTGGAAATCGAACTTGTGATTTTTTTGGTCTATGTGGCTCAGCTACTCACTGGCTAAACTAGTGGAGACGGTGTACAAATTTCTTCTATCTGATACGGATTCCAAATGAAATCTTCAAGGACAAATTTAGAAGGAAGTGGCTGTTAATTTACCACATTCACCACAGGCACCAACACCCTTGCTCCCATCAATACAAATCCATTGCAGCTGTCCTAGCGATACACCAACAATAACAAAGAAACAGCTTTATCTGCTTCCCCAGCATTGCCCTTCACATCCCACTGAAGCAGGGAGGGGAAGTGAAGTCTGTTCTGCCAAACATCACAAAGGTGAAAAAAAATTAAGTTCAAATGGAAAATTTCATAATAAACAACCTACTCTCAGATTCTTACAATGCAGGTGGTGGCCAATCAGCCCATCATGTCTACATCGGCTCTCCAGAGAACATTACGATTTACAGCCATTCTTGCGGTTGTCACTATATCTTTGCAAATTATGTGAATAGAAATAATCAAAGCTTGCTTGAATGCCTCAATTGTGCTTGCCTCCCCCACCACATTTCCAGATAGTACATCACACTTGCTGTGTGAAAAAGCTTTTTCTCACATCTGCAAATAATTTTAAATCTGTGTCCTCTCATTCCCGATCCTTTTACAAGTGTGGATAGTTTCTCCCATATACCTTATCCATACCTCTCGAGATTTTGAGAATTCCTATCAGATGGGGAGGCGATGGCCTAGTGGTATTATCGCTGGACTGTTAATCCAGAGATCCAGATAACGTGCTGGGGACCCAGGTTCGAATCCTGCCATGGCAGATGGTGGAATTTGAATTCAATTAAAATATCTGGAATTAAGTACATAATGATGACTGTGAATCCATTGTCGATTGTTGGGGAAAAACCCATCTGGTTCACTAATGTCCTTGAGGGAAGGAAACTGCCATCCTTACCTGGTCTGGCCTACATGTGACTCCAGACCGACAGCAATGTGGTTGACTTCAAACTGCCCTCTGGGCAATTCGGGATGGGCAATAAATGCTGCCTGGTCAGTGATGCCCTCATCCCATGAATGAATAAAGAAAAAAATCTACTTAGCCTTCTTTTCTCCAAGGAGGACAGTCTCAAGTTCTCTAGTTTATCCTCATAATTGAAGTTTGTCATTGCTAGAGCCATTCTTGGAAATCTGCTCTGCACCTTATGTTAAAATCCTTCCCAATAGTGGGAAGTATCCATAATACTCCAGCCGAGGCCTAGTAACTATTTTGTATAGGTTGAGTGTAACCACCTTGCTCTTGTACTCTATATGCTCCTTTCCATAATGCCTGAATGCTTTGTTAACAGCTCTTTCCGCCTAGCATGTCACCTTCAATGATCTGTACATTCAGGTCCCTCCACTCGTAAACCCTCTTAAAAAAATTGCCTCCCATTTTGTACTGTCTGTCAGTGTTCTCCTAACCAAAATGCATCACCTCACGCTTCTCTGCATTGAACTTAGTCTGTCACCTAAATGCCCACTTCACCAACATTTCTTTGTTCCTTCGGAGCTCTGTATTGTCCTTGTCACAATTTTACAATGCTTCCAAGTTTTGTGTTATCGGCAAACTTTGAACTTTCAGCTGCACAAAAAGATGTAAATCATTAACATACATCAGGAAAAGCAAGGGTCCCAATACAAGCCTCTGGAGGGCTTCAAAACAAAACCCTCTTCATCCCAAAAATATCCATTGACTGCTATAAGAGATAACAAGGTGTAGAGCTGGATGAACACAGTAGACCAAGCAGTCCATTTTCTGAAGAAAGGTCCAGACCCGAAACGTCAGCTTTCCTGCTCCTCTGATGCTGCTTGGCCTGCTGTGTTCATCCAGCTCTACACCTTGTTAGCTCAGATTCTCCAGCATTGGCAGTATCCATTGACTGCTACTGTGTTTCCGATCCCTCAGTCAATCTTGTATCCATGTTGCTACTGTCTCTTCTATTGCATGAGCTGTAGCTTATCTTACATTTCTGTTGTGTGGCACAGTCACGTGCCTTTTGAAAGTGCATATACACTAAAAAAAAAACAGTATTACCCTCAATATGACTGCCCCTTTAGAAATACCTGCTGACTCTTTCTGCATAACTCTTTTTCCCTTGTGACCTGTAATTCTATCACAAATAACTGTTTTGAGAGGCTTCCACATCATTGAAGATAAACTGAGTGATCAGTAATTGCTGGGTTTTCCTTGCAACGTTTTTTGAACAATGGTGTGATATCTGCAATTCGGCAATCATCTGGCATTTCCTGTGAGTCAAGGGAAGACTAAAAGATTAGGATAGTGTCTCTGAAATTTCCACTCACATCTTTCAATAACCTTAGGTACATCTCGTTCAATTCCAATTGCCTTTTCAACTTTGAGTATCAACAACATCCAATACTTCCTCCTGATCAATTTCAAACCCTTCTAATGAGAAAATAACATAGAAGCTAAGAACATTCAGCCCTTTTGAGTCTGCTCCGCTATTCAACATGATCACAGCTGATCCTCTTTCCCACTTTCTCCTCATACCCCTCGACACCTTTAAATCTAAAATTTATCTCTTTCATGAAAACAGTCAGTCAGTTGACCCCCACAGATTTCTGTGGTAGAGAATTCCAAGGGTTCAATGGCCTTTGAGTGAAGAAATGTTTCCTCCTCTCAGTCCTAAATGACCCACCCCATGTCTTGAGATTTTGTCCCTTGGTTCTAGACTCTCCAACCAGTGAAACATCCTCCCTGCATCTAGTCTGACCAGTCCTTTTATAATTTTATACATTTCTACAAGATCCCCTATCATCCTTCTAAGTGCTAGTGGATACAGACACAGTTGAACCAATCTCTTCCTCACAAGATAGTCCTGCCATCTCCAATCTCAGCCTAGAGAACCTCTGCTGCACTTCCTCTAAATTATATCCTTTGTTAGGCAGGGAGACCAAAAGAGCACACAGTACTTCAGTGTGGTCTCGCTAAGGTCCTGTATCACTTCATGTTTTTGTCTGTGCTTTATTTCTGACCTTATCAGGTAAGGTAGTCTTGCAGTGCAGTGGTAGTGTCCCTACTCCTGGACTAGGAGGCCCAAGTTCAAATCGCACCAGCTCCAACAGGTGTTTAATAACATATCTGAACAGATTGATTAGAAAGATAGGAATTAGTGTACTTCCATAAGACATGCCTACTTCTGAACAGAAATCCTCTTGCAATGAAGGCCAATATACTGTTCGCCTTCCTAATTGCTTACTGTACCTACCTATCTACTTTCTTTAACTGGTGTACAAGGACACCTAGATACCTTTCTGCTTCTACACTTCCCAATATATCAGCATTTAAATAATACTTTCTTTCTGTTTTTCACATCGAAAGCTTCACATTTGGCTTTAATGTACTGCATCTACCAGGTGTTTGCCCGCTCACTTGACTAATCTTAAAATCAACTTGAAGCCTGCTTGCATCCTTCTCACAACTCTGAATTCTACCTAGCTTTGTGTCATTAGCAAACTTGGAAATGTTGCATTTGGCTAATTCATCCAGGTCATTTGTAGATGTTCTAAATAGTTGGGGCCCAAGTATTGATGCTTGCAGTACTTCACTAATCACTGCCTGTCGTTCAGAAAAAGACCCATTTATTCTCATACTCTGTTTCCTATCTGTCAACCAATTCTTGATCTATGCCAACATATTACCCTCATCCCATGTACTTCAACTTTGCCCACTAATTTCTTAAGTGGGACCTTATCAAAAGCATTCTGAAAATACAAATACACCACATCCACTGGTCCTCCCTTATCTATCCCAAAGTTACATCCTCAAAAAGCTCCAGCAGATTTGTTCATCAGGATTTGCCTTTCATAAATCCATGTTAACCTTTTTTGATCCCATTAATGTTTTCCAAATGTTCTGTTTTTACATGTTGTATAATAGACTCTAGCATTTTCTGGACTACTGACACCTCTTGCCTCCATGTGTAAATCCCTTTTTTGATCTCTAACTGGCCCCGCGCCTCCTTTTATCACTCTTTTACTATTGACTTGGCTACATGAGACTTTGGGATTCAAACAGTAATTGAATGTTAGTTTAATCTGGCTACATTTGTAATTTCCTTGACAATGTTTACATGGGGCAAAAACTTGGAACATTCGTGACTTTGATCTATAACTAGTTTGATGAACTAGGATTGCTTAAGAAATGTATTACTCGAGGTTTCACTTGTTTAATATCTTTTACTACCATTATCAACATGAAATTTTACATTATTTTTGCTCCTCAAGTTGCAACAAAAGTACACCAAGGTCTTGCTAAAAGAAAGAGCTTGTATTTATACTGAACCTTTCACATCCTTAGCCTGTCCCAAAGAATCCCATACCTAACTGATTTTGATAATGTGGTCACCAGTTACATAAACAAGGCAGTGTCTCATAAGCATTGAGATAAACGACCAGTTAATCTGTCTTATGGTGTTGATTGAGATATAATGTTGGCATGGATACTGGATGCAAGGGCTCTTCTGGCACAGTGAATGCATCCTTGCCTCTAGGCCAGAAGAACCAGGGTCAGGTCCCACATACCATGTCTGCATAAACTGATTCAAAATACTTGATGAATGCACTTCCTGCTTCCCTTCAAAGTTTGCCATGGGCATTTTTACAACTATCTAAGCAAGAAAACAGGGTCTCGGCTTCACGTTGATTAATCGGGTTACATTACAGACTAATACAAGGATGTAGCTGCAACTAATGGGGAATGTAAAATGCAGAATAGTCTTTTTATCAATTCAGACAGTGTTTTTAAAAATCTCAAAGTAATACTGATCACAATGTTAAACAAGAATAGATAAAGAATATTAGCTCATACTTGTGCAATTTATTAGCATTAAATGGTTTGCGGAATAGGAAAAACACTAAAAACCCCACCACATTTTTGCATTGTTTCCAAAGAAAATCTGATTGGAATTGTGAACTTTTATATAAAGCTTTTGTTTTCTTTAAATTGCTACAGCAACCAGCTAAGAAATTAAAAATACTAACGGTGGACAAAGAGCCAGTTAATCAACAGCTATCATCAGGTATTTGCAGGCACTAATGTGTGTTAGCAGGATGATTAAAAATATCTACAATTGTAGGCATAACTAGCAAACCCACCAAAAATTAGTTTACTGTTATAATAAAGTGGGTTCTTAATGAACTAACAAAATTAAAATAACTCAATTTCATAAAACGGTAAAAGCCTGGATCATTGTTCATTGTTATTCTGATTGAATTCATAAAAGACTAATGTTCCTTAGAGACAATTATAAATGTGTGTAATTTTGCTTGAATCATGATATAACTTCAAGTATTCCATAGGCCCAGCTTCATACATGCCACCAGATGATGCTCAAGAATTGCCCCAATGTAACTAGCAACCCAATTGTTGAGGATCACTTTCATAAATTAAGATCGCATCATTAGCTGCAAATGTTACAAATGTTGCTGGACACTAAATAGTCTGAATAAATCAGCGAATCCTTAACTTCTCACATTCCCTCATTCTCACATATAAATTGATGACACCCATCTCTACCTCTCGATTTATTCGCTGTTGGTAAATTATCAGACTGCTCATCCAACAGACTGTGCTGCATGAGCAGAAATTCCCTTCAACTTTGATCCTCCATATTAGGAAGATCAAAGCTATTCTCATTGGAAACCACTACAAGCTCCATTCCCTAACTACTGATTCTATTCCTCTCCCTAGCAACCGTTTAAGCTGACTAAATTGCCTGAAACATTAATGTCAATATTTGACCAAGATATGAACTTCCAAATACAAAATGCATCACCACTAAAACAGCCTATTTTGTTCTCCATAACATTGTCCAACTCCATCCCATCTTAGCTCATCCAATAAAGAAAGGATGGTGTGCGTGTGTGCGACATGCTATGTGTGGAGCCCTGAGGTTTTCTGATGTAGGGTGTGATGCACCAAAATAATTGTCACGACCTCCTGAGTTGCAGGCTAACTAAAATTCAGCAACCATAGTCCTCTGAAAAAAATGGGACAGCAAGAACCAAACTGATCAAAGTACAGTTTCCATACTGTAGGAATTCTATGATCTATGATCACCATGACTTCCGACATTGATTTGATCAATGAAACTTTGACCATCATAATCCACCAATTATAAAGAATTTTCTTTGAATCAATTCTGTAGCACTGAATTAATTATTACTGTACTGCATTTGGAACAATGTCATGTGCAGGAATGGCTGGAGGAGCAAAAATTGAAAAGTCTCAAAATTATTTAAGTACAGAAAGCTGGGAAGAGAGTGCATTCAAATTGAGGGCCCTTTTCAAAAGCTTTTGAAGGAAGTGGAGCATATTTGAAGTCTTCTTCTAGATGGCCACAGAAAAAGATTAATAAGGTGGTGGAATATCTGCGACAATAGCCTGGGACTGTACAGAACTGCCACTTCTGTCTCTGCTGCAACAACCTGATCTTCCTGTACGCCCATCTGATCATCGGTGCTAACAGCTCTCATTCAATGTAAGTCAACATTCCAACTTTCGTACAGTGAACCAATGGGCCAACTCGTCAGCTGAAACCTTCATCCAGGCCTTTACGGTTCCTAGATTGACTTTTCAAAAGACTCCTAATCAGTTTCCTACATTCTATCCTCTTCAAACTTGAGATAATCCAAATGCTGTTGCTGGTGTCCTTACTCACATCACGTCATGTTTACTCATCCAACCTCTGTTCTTTGGCCTGCATTTGTTCCCAGTTCTGTAATGCCACAATTCTGAAGTTCAAATCCTTGTTTTCAAGTTCTTCTATAGGCTCACCCAACCTTATCTGTGCAATCTCCTCTGGCACTACAACATTCAAGATATCTGTGCTCAGCTAATTCTCATCTCAAGCATTCCCATTATAATTGCTTATCCTTAGTGGCTGTGCTTTCAGTTTTCTAGGCAGAAAGCGCTGCAATTCTCTCCATCTCCACATCTCTACCCTAGTTTTCTCCTTTAAGAGACACCTTAAAATCCACCTCTTTAGCCAAGTTTTTGGTAATTTAATCTAATAATTTCCTTATGTAGCTATGTCAAATTTCGTTTTGTATTTTTCCTGTGAAGCATCATGGGATATTTTCTTTATTATTTTAATGGTGCTATGTAAATGAAAGTTGCTGTTCACATTTTACTGCATGGGTGATGTTTACAGGGCTCTTGCATTAAAAATTTTTGTGCTATGAAGAGGGGCGCAGAGGATCTTCATTAACTGTCAGAGAATGATTAGTTTAACCCTCCCTGTTGAAATGTTATAGTCAAACAAATATTACAAGGCAGTTAAAATATAAAAAATAACTCCAAGATTCTCAAGAGTCACACATGCCATTTTTGGTCAGTTTTCTCTCCCAACCTCCTCTCTTGAAAGCCACTAATTATTTCCAATGCCAACGCCTCTGGGTATTTTGGCCAACAGATGCTAAGGTTTGCAGAGGATTACTGTCAGGCTCGATTGTGCCCTCAACTAACAGACTTACCTTCAAGAGTTGAATGCCTGGCTTTGTAACCTTTCCTGAGATTTGGATACATAGCGTAATTGCAGCACCTGTATCCCAACCCTGGCAAGATCGGCAAGTTCAGCATAGACTGGAATTTGAGGCCAAAATCTTCTGGCTTGTATGTCTTGGCAATACATGGCTTTGTGAACTGAGCCATTGGGGAATGTGTGCAGGCTTCTTCCAAATCTTTTCTCAATTAAGATTTATAACAACTTGTTAATAAAACAATCTAATAACTATTCAAAATAACTACCATCATTATGCTCTTTTTTGGTAACAATTTAAGTAATTTCCAGTTTGCTTTAAAGAATTAATCAGAGCAGGATTATTTGTTTTCATGAAAGAATTACCAACTTCAAGAAACAAAAGAATAGCCACAAAGGGACAATGAAGAGCCATGAAGAACAAAGATTTTTCAATCTAAAGGAACAGGACAAGTATTATGTTTACATATTTAAATACGAGTAAAGTGCATTCCAGATCCAAGAAATTTGTTTGCCTCATTGTGGAAGAGGTGGCAGTCACATTATGTAACTATTCAGCTTCTGAAAGGATGCAAAAAAACTGAGTACGTGTACAGCACAAAGACGTTTCCAACATTATTATTAGAAAAGAAAAAGCAATGCCACTATGTTTTCCCTTGATTTGGAGAAGTATTCGTTGTATTTTAATTACAAGTGTGCACTAGAGTATCCACTATTTAGATCAGATAAAATGAAGCAAAACATTTGTGGGCCTGTGCAATAGAGAAACAGGATTAATTACCATGGCAACATCATGCTTTCTACTCTCACATCTTCACTGGTTGATCACAGGTAAGCTTTGGAACACAAAAGCTCATGTTTGTCCTTCCCATCTTATCCCACGAAGCTTTAGTGCTTAAATTAATTATATTTTCCCCACAAGATGTATTGCATTATCTTTTGAAGTCTGTTAACCTTTATTATTAAAGTCAAATATTTATTTATTTGGGATGATTAAATTGTTTGTAGTGTATGGGGACAATACTCATGTTTTGATTGCTTGCTACTATTTCAATCAAACGATAGAGGAAACGAGCAATTACCTAAAATTGTCAGCACTGCATCTTTCAATTCGAACATGTCTGTCAAAGTGCTTTGTGATTCATCAATGAACCATGATTGTACTTTACTGTGTCTTGTCTTATATGTATATGAGACTACTCCAAATGGTTTTGTTCAGAAGAAAAATGGGCTGACCTGTGGTGCCATTCTAACTGGTTCACTCTGACCAAGTCTTTTGCAAACATATTCAAACTCACTGCTCTGACCCAAAGGGCTCAAGCTTTCAAAGCTTTGTGTGCAATTCTCTTCAATGTGAATAAAATTTGAGCAAACCTCCCAATAAGTGGGAGCATTGGATCAACACACCGAAAGGCTACAGAAAACAGCAAACTCAGTAATTAAAAAGACTGAGAAATACAAAGACCATATACTTACCTGAAGAAGAACATGTACAGGGCAGCTGTGAAGCAAAACAACAGGACCTGTGCAAAACATAAAGGTAAGAGAAAAGTTATGCTAAGTGTAAAGATATGTCAACCACATTCTCTATCCTCTCAAAGTACAATGAAATGAAAATCCAGTGGGCAATGAAAATCTTAAAGTTATAGTTCAAAAGAAAGCACATCTAGTTGAAAATTCTAGTATCTGTCCTTTCTTCTGTGATAAACATCAGTGCAGGATTTCTGAGAAGTTAACTTGAACATAGATTTATTGATCAAAATAACTCCTATTTGAATGCTTTATTTTAAAATACCCATTCATGTTTCATGCAGACACAAAATACTTGGCAATGCTGATAATTCACTTTTGAAAAACAATTCATAACCAATATCCTTAAAGCTCAAAACAACCAATGCATACCATTCACTCAATGATCAGATAAATAGTTTATTTGAGGATTTAATTTTGATAACCTTATGACTCAAATATTTTCATGGTGACTTAACTATATTTAAAAGTTTTACAACAATCAGTAGGTAACACAGGATTCAAACTAAGTGCGAAAATAATTTTTATGGCCAATATCTTGTTGTTTGGTTATTTCTATAAATAAACTTCACATTTTCTCATGACTCAGACTTAAAAGAGATGGCCTTGTACTGTATTGAGCAAATCATGCTAGGAAGAAGCCAGTTTCAAGCTTGGGATCTTTGGAATCTTCTTGCTGGAGGTGAGATTGGAGGTGGGAAGGACATCTAATTAGGTGGGGTGGTGTTGTGCCTGAACATCACAGCCTTCCCATTTCAATCAAATTAAGTTCTCAGTCAGAAGGCTCATAGTTGACCTACCACCCTCACCACTAATTAAGACTCTTAAGTAGCCAATTAGGGACCATTTAAAACCTCATGCCACCATTTTTGGGATTAATTCAGCCGCATGACAGGTCAAACTGTGGGTCATTTCTCACCTCAACGGGTTGGCCAGGTATTGTCTTTTGAAGAAAGCTATCAGTAGGACCTAGACACCAGAAAGTGAGTGCCCACACTGAGCAAAAACCACACCCCACCTTTTGCTTCATCAGCAACACCTCCACAGTTCTTGACTATGGCCCTCATCTCCCATGATCCTCATACTCCAGCAGATGTTATTCTAACAACAGCACAGCCCCCTCATTGACAGAGCTGGATGCAAGAGATACTGGCCACCAACTGCTACATGGTGCTTTGGTCAGATTTTTCCTTGGAGTCTTGATTCCATGGAAGGACCTGTCAGTGGCCTTGCCTGATTGGGAAGGCTTGATTGGTGTGAGGATAGCAGGCCTTCCCGAAAATAGACACCACAGATCTCACTCAGCTCTCCAGCCAGCAGGCAATGAATGCCTCAGATAGCTTATGCTCCTGGTCTTTTCTAAATTAGATGATCAGAGACTATTGGTTTCAGCAATCACTCCATTATACAGAGAAACCACTAAAAGAAGTTAAATGTCTACTTCAGATATGTAAACATCTGTAAGGACTCCTTTTGGGTTATTCTACAGCATTCACCAATTGCTGACAGGGAGAGTTTATTTGTCCCCTCCTCATTTCGAGTGCGAGTAGCTCAGCATGCTCAGGGAAGAAATTAAAAAGTACGTGAAGCTGATGGGAAGGAAAAGTAAAGCAAATCTCACGAGATTAAATTCTTCTCAAAGTAAGCAATATAGGTGGACCATATCCAAAATATATCACCAAATTAGCTGAGAGTTTTCCTTCTAGTGTAAAATAAAGTAAGGTAGCTCCAGGTAGTGTTAATTTAATCAATGTGCTTCTGCATTGGATTGTAAACTGAAACAACAGATCGGAAACTCACAAGATTGACAGTACATGTTCCACTGTTGATATGTCGGTAATGACAGACAAGGCCTTAACCTATACCTGTGCATATCCATGTGGGTACAAACAATCCTGTAGCTCTATTCAAAAGAAGAATGGGGGAGTTCTCTTGGTGTGCTAGCAAAACACTAATTTGTTAAGAAATATCCCTTATGCAGCAAGACCAGGACAAATCCAGGCTTGGGTTGAAAGTAACATTCATGCCAAACACATGGCAGGCAATGATCATCTCAATCTAGCCATCTGCCCATGGCATTCAATGGTATGATCACGGCCTTGAAAGAAGCATATTACGCAGATTCCTGGGATGGCTAAAAAGGTTAGGCTCTTGTTCCTCAGACTTTAGAAGAACGAGGGTGATTTTATTTAAAAATGCAAAATTCTGAGTGAGCTTTGCAGATACAGTAAATTCTCTGTATCTGTGAAATCACAAATCGTGAATTCACCTATCCTTGCCAGAAAATAAGTAACAACAAAAATGAACATCCCCAGGCAAAACTCATGTAATCAGTGATTTTTTTTTTAACCATTTTAACCCAATTTTAATGAGCTCCCCCATCATTCATGGAGCAATGACTGTAGATTTTGAGATGATGTTTCCACTGGTGGAAGAACCTCAAACTGAGGGACACTACTTTGTTTCTCCCAGAGGGTACTGAATGTCTACTCCAGACAGCTGTGAAGGTCAGATTACTAAAAGTATTTAAAGAGGAAGTTGACAGATTTTGAAATATTAGAGAGTTGAGGGTTAAGAGCAGCTGGCACTCTTCATAAAGTAGTTGAGGCCTGGGCAGATTGGCTATGATCTTACTGAAAAGCAGACAGGTTTGAGGAACTGAATGGCCTACTCTTGCTCCTATTTCTTATTAGTACCATTGAATCACCCACTAGTAATATCCTGAGGGTGACCATTGATTAGAAACTAAACTGGATAGATAGATGAGTGCAGTTTCAACACTACCCAAGAAGCTTGACACCATCCAGTAAAATGCAGCCCACTTGACTAGCAACCCATCAACCACCTCCAACATTCACTCTGTTCACCACCACACACAGTGGCAGCAGTGTTCACCAAATACAAATATATTGTAGTAATTCACCAAGATTCCTTCAACAATGCCTTCCAAACCTTCTAATGTCTTGAAGGATAAGGGTGGCAGATGCATGGGGACACCATCATCTGCAATTCCCTCTCCAAGTCACACAACATCCTAAGCTGGATCAATCAAGCCTATAATGATCTACTCCTCTGGCACTAGATCAAAATCCTGGAACTGCCTTCCTAACAGTACTGTGGATATTCCTACATTCCAAAGACTACAGAAGTTTAAGGCAGCTCACCACTACTTTCTATAGGACAATCAGGGATGGGCAATAAATGTTGGCATAACCAGAGATGTCCACATACCATGCATGAAGGAAACAAAACAAGTTATTGTACTGAAAAATGTACTTTATTCATTGACGCACTTTGAAACATCATGAAAGACACGGTGTGAAGCAAATTTTTTTTTTATTTATTACTGGAGAAATTGTAATGGAATGGGACCAAAGAGATGGTTCTTTCAGAGAACCAGCGCAGGCGCAACAAGCTCAACAAAAGTATCTATAGACGCCTATTTATCTCTAAGAATAATTGCATCAAAGTCAAATGACAATCCCTGTAATATGTACTGTATTCCCAGTTAACATAACTAGGGAAATATTTCTTCAAAAACTTTTTTAGCTAATTTAAAGTAGGTAACTCATAGTTTAAATTGGACTTAGAAATAATTGCATGCAAAACCGCTTCAGATGAGAAACAGATCATTCTTACCTTTGGTAAAGCCTTTCTTCTTTCAACTGTCTACTTATGGTCATTTACATATAATATGATTTTACTCCATTATGAACCCTAAACAGTTGGAGGTAGATCTTAAAGAACATGATGGTAACCGGACATGATGAAACATGAATCTTAACAGTTCTGTGTAGTAAAGGCATTTAACCAATAATTAGCAGCTCTTGCTAAATGCATTTCAGAATCACTCAGTCAACAGTGGCTGATGTTGTGGATTTAGTTTCTGAGCACATCAGAAATTTAATTTTGCCAAGCAGCAGAATTAAATGGACGTTGTTAGACATCCATGATTGCTAAAGGATTAGTTTTAACTTTTGTTCCATGGAAAATTGTTGCAATTCCACAAGTCTCTTATTTTGTTAATGTCAAAATAGTAAGCTCTTCTAATACTGACATGGTGACACAATTATCATCACATCAGGAATTTTAAGTCTCACTATCACACTAGTCCTGAAACTAGATACCATTATTGCAGGTTAAAGCTCCATATCAAACAAAGTCCCAACTTTCATTAATCTGAAGATGTAAAACATTCCAAAGATCCGCACATGAAGAAAAATATTTCAGAACATTTTAAAGAACAGAAAGCAGGTGGGCATCATACTAGCTTACAGAAAAAAAAGGCAACACTGAAGAGAATTTTTTTTTGACAGTGAATGGAAAAGGTGAAGGATTTTGGAAAGTCCTGTAGAGGGTAGTGTGTAGTGCCCAAGAAAGTGGAAGGGCTAGTGAATATAAAATAATCCAGTATTAGAGCAGCAAACAGAGCATGCAGGGAAAACAGTAGGACCGAACTCGAGATAGTGAGAATCTGCAGAATTTTGACAAAAAAAAATCAGCATTGTTAAAAATCAGAGTGCTAGGAAATGCTAAGTAGAATAGTGTGATTGAAGAGTTGGACTTTGGGAAGGAGCAGCGTTTAAAAAAAACTATGATTGCAAGTTCCTTCTTTCTTTCCTTTTTCCTGCCTGTATGGAAAGATTAGAAATGCTGAGGGCTTAGGGCACAGAGAGTTTAAAGGACATTAATTGAGGTGCTGAAAACTATGAGAGGTTTAGTTACAGTAAATAGGAACAAAGTGTTTCCACTGGCAGCAGGATCAGTAATCAGTAGATATTACTGTAAAAAAATCTACCAGAGGACAGTTGATGTTTTAAAGTTTTACATAGCAAATTGTTAAAACCTGAATTACTCAAAATGGAATAGAAGCAGGTAAAATTGTAACTTTCACAAAGAAATTGAAATATACTTAATGAGGAGAAAAATGGAGAAAGAACAGAACTAATTGGAAACAAAGTTTTTCAACAAGCCAGCTGAAAAATAATTTAGCGCAGTGGTGTCCTCCTGTTCTGCAAGATTGATATGTGAAGCGTTCAGTACTGTAGCTTCATGAAGGGAAAAAAACATGTTCTTAAAATAAATCAAAAATGAGAGCCTGCTGAAATGACGGTACCTCACAACTGGAAAGACCAATCTCCAGTTATGAAGACTGGCTAAACTGAAAGTACAGTAAGATTTATTATAAAGATATTAGGCTGAGCTCGGTTGTAACTATCCTGGTGAACAACTGAAGACACAACACAGATCTTTGTGGGACACCACTAGTCACATCCTTAAAGCTCACTCCACCATTAAATAAGATAGTGACCATTTTGTTTATTCAGAATTCCACATTTCAATCTACCCATGATAAATGCTTACTCCATTGCCTAAAATTAATCTACTTTTTTCCTCAAAATATTTAATAACCCTGCCTACACTGCCATCTGAGGCAGAGTTCCAAAATTGCACAACCCTCAGAGACAGAATTTCTCATCTCTTTCCTGAAAATGTGATCCTTAATTGTAACACAGTGCTCCTAGATCTGGTCTGACCCACAAGAAGAACCATCCTTTCCACATCCACTTGATCAAAAAACCATTCAAGATTTTACACAGCTCAATCAAGTCACCCCTGTCAACCTGTCCTCATAAGACAACCCACTTATTTCAGGTATCAATCTAGTAAACCTTCTCTCAGTTGCCTTCAGTATAGTTACATCCTGAAAGAGATGAAAATTAGGAGACCAAAACTGTATATGGTTTGAGATGTAGTCTCAACAATGTTCTGTTTGAATCAGAACACCTTTATCTTATGTTCAATTCTTCTCATAATAAAAGGTAGATCCAATTGGCATGCATTAGTTATAGAGGTGTTCCCTTGCCATCCATCACAAGGTAGGTAATTGCAAGGATTCTCCTCAATCACCACCTCCCAGTGGATGAAGAGCTCCTACTGGGTTCACAATGGGATTATGTCTATCAAGAGGCACGGTGGACTTGATATTAATAGCAAGACAAGTCCAGAAAAATGCAGAGAGCATCAGAAATCTCTATATATGGTTTTGTTTTATCCCACAAAGCCCTTTGCCTCAATTGGTCAATTAGAGTCAATCCACCCTCCTGAAATTTGGCTACCTGTAAAAATTCATCATCATCCTCTACCAATCATAAGGCAACAAGCCAATATGCAAGCCATCGTTCTCATTAATGAATCTGCCCACTAACCGAATACAAGTGCAAGATAGGGTCAATCAACATTGCATCATTGCACTAACACTCCTTTCCAGCTCCCGCATCCATGGAGCTTCTCAATGAAGCAGAATTTATCTGTAGGACCAGTTGCAAACTGTTCAACCTATGTCATCTCCGGTCCAGAACTAAATCACCTCACCATCTGTCACCGAGCTGCAGTGTGCAGATGATACTCGTATGTCCATGCTGACAGGCTGAGCTCCAAACCATTATTGATGCATTTATGGAGTCATATAAGAGAATCGGCCTTAAGCCAAATACCCTGAAGACAAAAAAGGTCCTTTGCCAGTCTCCTCCCACAATACAATACTGGTGCTGACAATCAAGATCCACTGCAAACTACTGGACAATGTGGTTTAATTCTCATACCTTTGCTCCCTCCTTTTAGTAGGGGCCCTGGTAGTAAAATTCAACATCACCTCCAATGTGTCAGTGCAGCCTTTAGCTGTTTAAGGTCAAAGATCAAACAACACCTACCTCATGGTCTGTCTGATATGCTACCAGCATCACACACAAGAACAATATACAGTTGTCTCAAATCCCGAGGAAAATACCAGCAGTGATGCCTCCAAAAAATCTTGGCAGGATAGATGTTCCAATATCAGTGTCCTCTTTCAGTCCAACATCCCCACCATCAAGATACTGTTTACAGTCAACTGATTGCATTTGGCCGGCCACATTGTCCTGCCACTAGACTTCTAAAATAAACTCTCCACTGAAACCTCCATCATGGCAAATGCTTTCCAAGAGAGCAGAGGAACATGCAAAAACCTGATCATCCCAGGCAACAACCTGTTTGAACATCATCTGTGGACGGAAACGTGGATCCAGCAATGGACTGTTTACTCACCTCAGGATCCACAACTTTGCAATGGAATAAAGTCATCCACAGTCCAGAAGAACCGCTTAAGAAAACTATTTTGTTTGTAGTATACTCCAAACATGTGAAACGTTTTTTTAAACACGAGGGCAAAAAATGTAATGACTTCTTAAAATGCTATTCAGTCACCCTGGTTTCTACAGCATTTTACATTTACATGCAACCGAATTTTAGCAACAAAAAAATCACATCGAAAACACCAGAATGATTTTGAAATCAATATGGCCAATTTGTTCCAAAGCTGAAATTTTCTTTAACTACTAATAGATAAATTCAGGTTTTATTTTCACGCCAATTCACAATTGTGGCATTGAAAATCATTTATTTAGAGCCTTTGATAATTATTTATGTGCCAGGGAAACCCTGGGCCAGCACATTAACAATTTACAGCTAAGGGTCAGAAACAAACACTGTTGTCAACAGTTTGATATCACTTAGTATGTTAAGAACTTGTATGGTCCTCCACCACACACTGTTCTCCACTACTGACCCTCTCCCCCTACATTAGGTCAAACAAACAAACTGCCCATGCAGCATGTCATCCGACAAAAACATGCCAAGTATATATTATCAGCGAAGCCTAAGTTCAATTGCTTCAACTTCCTGTGACATTTACAAATTGTAGTATGGCTGATAGTCTGAATACCTAAACAAACTGAATATTCCTCAGGTGGGGCTATGAAACCTGACATCTCAAATCAGCTGCATACTAGCATTAAACAAGTATAACAAACGGACATACTGACTGCTTATTTGTGGGGATTATGTCACACAGAAGTGAAATTTGAGCTGCGGATGTTTAACTTTGTGAAAAAATCCAGCTGTACAAAAGATGCATTTTGCTGTACAAATAAAGGTAACACAGGCAAAATAAATTCCTTTAAATCAATTCACAATTATTAGATCACCAAATATTTCACACTAAATTAATTTAATTAGCTACTCTAAATTGGCAACAAAACAGTTTACAGATCTGAACCTGAAAAAAAATTCAGGCTAAAAGGCTGCTAGTTTGATCACACTGTTCAGTTGCCTGGGAGTTACCAGCAGTCTATTGAGTAGCCAAATAGAGGTCAGAAACCTCGCTATGTTGGGCTTGAAAGAATAAGAAGAGAGAGAAACAAATACAAGCTTGTTGGTGTATTGAATAACTAAAGAGTTGCAGTGGCAAGTTGCCCATGTAAAAATCCAGATCCAGCAAGTTCCATAGATACGAATAATTTGACCTTCAAAGGCTCAAAACATTCTTCAAAAAATGGGGTCTTCTTATAAGTATAACGGTGAAATGGTAATCATGCGCATATTTTACCACAGGTCTGTTATACATAGGCATATCTTTAAATTCCCACACAGCTTCGAACATAGCCCACAAAACTCTAAACTTCTTGGGTAACTCCGCAGGACTGAGGATGAGTTGCTTCCAAACTGGTTCAGGAGGTTATGAGATGGTTGATTAGTTCAATGTGCAGTCTACAAATTATTTCACTTGTGTGACGTGCAGAGTTCGAAGGATTGAGTAAATAGATTGTGTATAAGATTGTGCACGCTCTCTGAAACCTCGACTTCACTTCTACATGCTTCCAATCAAGTTATTTAACAAATTTAATGTTTTCTTGAATACTCAAATTTCCTCTCAGCTGATGTTGCCCAGCATGCTGAGACCTCTGGCATATTCTGTTTCATATTTCAGATTTCTAGTATATTGCTTTTAAATGTGCTTCAAGATGGTACATTTTTATCTTCAACATACTTCCAAACAAAACTCAGTTGGGTATTGACGCCAACTGTAACTCCTGGTTAAGATCAAATAAGATCCGGGCAATACAGTGGGTCAGTAATTAGCACTGCTGCCTCAACGTGCCAGGGACCTGGATTTGATTCCAGCCTCAGACGACTGTCTGTGTGGTATATGCACATTCTCCACACGTCTGCACGGGTTTCTTTCAGGTGCTCTGGTTTCTTCGCACAGTTCAAAGACGTGCAGGTTAGGTGGACTGGTCATGCTAAATTGCCCATAGTATCCAGGGATGTGCAGGCTCGGTGGGCTAGCTGTGGAAATGCAGGGCTATAGGGATACGGCAGCAGAGTGGGTCTGGGTGGGATACCCTTCAGAAGGTCATGTGGATTTGATGGGCCAAACAGCCTGCTTCCGCACTATAGGGTTTCTACTGAGGAAAAAACATACGACATCTTTTCTACATGGCTCACCAACAATGAAGTACTGCATTTTTTACTATTCTAACAAAAGAACTGTGTAATTTAGATACGTCATTGCGCTTCATAATACCTATTTCTGCAATTTCAGTGGTTTGCTATTCATCACCTAATTAGAATTGTAGAATCCCTAGAGTGCAGAAAGAGGCCATTCAGCCCATAGACCTGCATCAACCCTCCGAACAGCATCCTGCCCAGACCTGGACACCTACCATATTTCCATTACCCTACATTTACCACGGTAATCCATTTAGCTTACCCATCCAAAAACATTACAGACTTTTCTTTGGAACATGGCCAATCCACCTAACATGCAAATCTTTGGAATGTGGGAGGAAACCATAGAGTCTAGCGGAAACCCGTGCCGACATTGGGAAAACGTGCAAACTCCATACAGTCATCGAAGGTTGGAATCAAACCCAGGTCCCTGGCGCTGTGGGGCAGGAGTGCTAACCACTGAGCCACCATGCTGCCCTTAGGGCATTAGTTATAAAGGGAAATTTATTCAAAGTACTTTCCAATTTTACATAAGAATGGTATACTTGTGAATTCTGTAAACTTATGGAAAGATGATTATCTTGTTGTTACTGTTAAGCAGATGCTAAACTTCAGGTTAATCTGAAAATCAAGTCAGATCCTAAACAACAGTCCAAGTCCAGCTGTGGAGCAGCTCTCAGACCAGTGAGGGTATCGCTTCAGAATTTGGTAATGGGACCACTCCAGTATGCAAAGTCACAGTTAGAAGACGACAATATCACAGGATCTTTCATTTTCAGATGGGCAAGTTGAAAGGCAGTGAACCATTTCCTCAAATATATACCCGAATACCAGACAAGATTGTGACTCAAGTGAGATTCAAGTCCAAGGCCTTGGACTTAGATGCAAAAACACCTAAAACATTGAGTCAAACTGACAAAATAGTCTGGTGTAGAGCTGGATGAACACAGCAGGCCAAGCAGCATCAGAGAAGCTGGAAGGCTGACGTTTCGGGCCAAGACCCTTCTTCAGAAATCAGATTCTCCAGCATCTGCAGTTCCTACTATCTCGGACAAAATAGTCTCTTTGGTTTACATTTCATACAATGTACAGCACTTAGTTCTTATGCCAGATTTCCAACTGATTCCATTTGTGAATGGTGTTGCTACACCATTTTAGCCCATGAAAATCCTGTCAAAGTTTTGCAAACATGTTATGTTCCAAAGAACAATAACTAATTGTTGAAACACTTCAAAACTGTTTTATTTGCCATATAAACATGACAAATTATTAATCATTTGGTCCTGCATTTAATTTGTACATTATGGCTTCACTTGATATACTGTGAACAAGTACATGTTTTCAAATATCACTTTACAACTGTGACAAGAATCAGCAATAAAGTAAAGCTTCATTTGTACCCAGCTTTAACAGTCGCACTTTTAATGTCTCTGGCAAGAACACCCTCAGTATATCTGGGCCGTCCAGACACAAACACACCTCGGGGGTCACCCAGCCAAACCACCAAGACCATTGGGCTCTACTGCCAAAGAGTCTCCCTCCACTACAACTGCAGAACCAGGGACTACACTAAACAGAAATGGAATAGAAGGAAAGAAGAAAACCTATTGAGCGCATATTGGTGGCTCAAGTGGCAGATTTGTATAAATTTGATTACTTTGGCATTACATCTGTTTATTTGACTCTGCGCAGTCCCAAAGGTAACTGCATCCCCCATGATGACTAACTCCATGACCACACAGTATGTGCCATGGATCGATGACAGTGTTGAAAGTCTCCTGCAGCATCTCGAAGGAAGAGGAACAAGGCTTATGTAAAGCCATGGGTTCGGCTGACTCCATTGCCCATTATCTCCTATTTTTTCTCTGGCCTCTGTGTCCAAAGGTGCTGATGCAGATGAAGTCATTGGCAATGTGAGAGTCAGGGAGGCATGTAGCCACCAGGAGCTAATACATCAAAATCACCAGGGATTAGAACGCTGCAGGGTTATGGCCTGTGCACAGATCTGTGCGTAATGCTGTTTCTCTTTAAAAGGCTTCACGTTGGCAGGTCCTACAGTTCATCTTTCTCACAGGTCAAAACACTTATCCAGCCCATTCTGAGATAGCAAGAACTGGAGATGCTGGAGTCAGAGATAACACCATATTGGAGCTGGAGGAACACAGCAGGCCAGGCAGCATCAGAGGAGCAGGAAAGTTGATGTTTCAGGTCGGGACCCTTTTTCAGAAATGGGGAGGAAGAGGGAGCTGGGAAATAAATAGGAGGCGGGGGTTGGGGAAGGTAGGTGAGATGGTGATACCCACCACTCCCTATCCGCACTCGCCTATCACTCCTAAGAATTTGACGATCTCGACCACATCCACCATAGCATCGTCGATGTAGACAGGGGCGTACCTTACACCTTGCTTTGTAAAGTCAATGACCAACCCTTTTCTTTTGCTGACGTTGAGGGAGATATTGTTATCTTTATACTATACCATCAAGCACTCTATCTCTTTCCTGTATTCTGTCTTGACATTTTTTGAGATCCAGCCTACAATTGTAGTGTCATCCTCCAAACCTCCTGAGTATTTCCAGAAATTTGTATTTTTAATTCAGGTTTCCAGCCTTTGCAGAAATTCGCTTTTCTAATTCCAAAGCTTAAGTGTTCAGTTGCACTTTAGTTTGAAAAGATAAAGTTTAGCAAGTTATTCTCTCAAAATAGACTTACAAATCTCATTGAAAGTATAGGATGAAAGACCCGTAACCACTGTACTGAGTTTGTAAGTGCTCCACAGGTCATTGGATCATACTTCAGAAATACCTTCCATTCTAATCATCAAGTTCTCAGATAATATCTGAGAATTGCTGAAAAAGATATATTTTATCAAAACTTTTCACCTTCCACTCATCAGGATCTTTGCAAGAATATAAATTCAATGGGAAAATCAACATTTTTATTGTATGAAAGAAGAATGTTGACAATAGGAACATTGTCCATAACAAAGCATCTACCAAAGTTCACTTGTTAACAAATCGTTATTCTCTTCTCACATTGTATAAATGTTGGTTTTCCCCTCAGGTTGGTATTCTTATGAATTGTCGGGTGCATGCAAGACAAAAACCTGGGCAAAATGTGTCTTGTTTCAGGACTATTCAAGTTCTCTGCGACCAAATGACCATGTAATATTTGTTCTAATTTGTTAGTGATTATGACACTGTTCACTATATCGATTACTTTCCAATTCTTACCTTAAGCAAGAGAGAAGTCATTAAATAATTAGATTTATTTACACCTGCAAGCTCCTCTCCTAGCCCAACACTATCCTGACAGCACTTCCTTAAAGACTATTCTATTCTATTAACGGTTGCTGTGTAAATAAAAAACTGGAATTTCTCTCCAAACAGCATTGTGGATATATCTTTTTACCAGGGACAGCAGTGGTTTAAAAAGACAGCTCACCATCACCTTCTTACAATCACTAAGGAATACATAATGAAAGATGGACTCTGCAGTGACACCCACATTACATGTACAAACAAATGAAGAGCATTCAGCATGAAGTGTTCTGATTGACCACCATCCTTAAATTTTGCATATAGATGTGAATCATTTCCAGTTGAATAGGTTCATCAAGTTCCACATCTATTGTTACTCAAGTAAAAAATCTTTGCGATGCATAAAGTATGCATCAACTTATGTGAGAATTCCAATCCAACTGAAATCAAATTAACTTTTAGTTTCAAAGCTGTGCTGCAAATGCCAATTACAAATTCTTCCACCACTTTGTAGTTGATGTAGTTTAAATGTGTAATGAGATTCACAAATATGCCATTAAACAGCAAAATTGTTTTTGTTTCCTTAGTATCCATTTGTTCCATTTTCTTTCAATCCAATTATGGATCACCATAGCAGCAGATGCACAAAGTTTTCTACTTATTGAAAGATTAAAGATCCCAAGAAATGCAGATGATGCCTAAAACAAAAACAGAAATTGCTGGAGAAACTCAGCAGATCTGGCAGGATCTGTGGAGAGAAAGCGGAGTTAATATTTTAAGAGTTAACAAGTGACCGATCTTCAGAAATGAGTTTTTGTTATTTCAGTTTTCATTACAGATTTCCAGCATCCACAGCTCTTTGTTTTATTTCAGATGAAGCTAGAATTCATTTGTTTCTATTACCAGATAATTGCTTGCAAAAAGCAGTAAAATTACAAATTTTCAGCCTCCATCATAAGAAAATTTTAAAAAAATAGTAGTAGGTTATTCAGTTCTTTGAGCCTGCTGCATAATTCAATAATCATGGTTCTTAATTACAAATATAATTTCTTCAATTTTCTCAAGTGCCTTTTAGCACTACTGTTTTAGTCAATAAGTTAGACTTGCAGAAAACAGATCTGAATGCAAATAAAATTTACTCACTCAGTAAACAAAAAAGTAAGCATTCTATTTAAAGAGAGTCTCCAATGAACTGTATCATGCAGAATTCATAGCTGAAACTACATCAGAAGTCTCTCAATAAAAGCAGCAAATGAAGAACTACATAATACAAATCATGTTTTTTATTGAGAAAGTAGGTTTTTTATTCCTTGAGGAAATATTAGTGTTCCGATGCACAGCTCCAAATGTCAAGTCTCGACACGATCTACCCTCTCTTCTATTCACCTGGAAATGTAACAGCAGTCGTTGGCCATTTCATGCAATTTCCTGCTCTGTATGGCTCCATTAGAAAAACAGTAAATTCCTGATTAAAAGCAACTAATGTGCTATCAATAACTGGCTCAGTAACAGTGTGAACTTGGGTGAATCACGTGGTGCATTCCAATTTCAGATCATTATCTGTTAGTTGCCCAAGAAAACAAGGAAATTTGGCCTCTGCAGCTGTATGCATTTGTTCACCATCATCCAAAAGTCATTGAGACTTTGATATTCATGGTAAGAAGAGCTTCATGGAACATGCATCTCTCTATTGGCATTAATAAAGTCTAAAGAAACAAAATGTTAAAATGGCTTTTCCTCCTGCACTGTTAAAAGATGTTCTGTTGCCAAAGCCATGCCAGACCGTACCTTCTGAAGGTCACTAAAATACAAAAACATTTTGTGGTTTTATGGAGTTGCGGAACACATTTAGCCCTGACATGAAACTGGAACCACTCTGCAGTTGTGAAAAAAACTGTACTTTTGGCAGTTAAAATGCATAAATCTGAAATATTTGACGACTGACAATACCCATTTCACTAGGGAAATCCTATATGAACAAATGATAGTGACAATTGATTCAATACAATGATTAATCAGCTTTTTCTCCAATTCAAAACTAATAGAGCAATTTTGAAGCTTGTATTACATGACAATGAGTCGCTAGTTGAAGTAGAAACACTGGGACAGAAAGATCACACCTTTTAGATCACTGGAGTTTCATTTTGAAAGTATAATTTTCCACAGCACACATTTATGAAAAGTTTTCACTTAGCTCCGCAGAGATTTTTGCAAATATCTAGTCAAATGAACAATGTTCAATGAAGAGTGCAGGAGGGCATGCCAGAAGCAGCACCAGGCATACCTAAAAATTAGGTATCAACCTGATGAAGCTACAAAACAGGACTACTTGCATATCAAATAACAGAAGCAACAAGTTATAGACAAAGCTTAGCAATTCCAAAACGAACAGATCAGACATAGGCTCTGAAATCCTACCACATCTAGTCATGAAGGTGGTGAACAAATGCAACAAATCAGAAGTTGCACAACTGTGCTTGGCAGCAAAGCTGTAACCTGTAACACTCATCCCAGCTCTTCTTAAGCCTCCCAAAATGCCAGCAGGCAGGTAACATCCACTGAACTGCCCAAATACTTACTATTACCTGCAATGAGCTGATGCTACCTGTTGCTTAATAGGCATGTTGCACCCTGTGCTGTCCACTTTTTAAAGAATCCTAACTAATTTCATGGCGTATCCATGGCTGGCTCTCAACTATGGGTCTGCCTCCATGCAGCTGGACTGCTCCAGACTGCTGCTTTGTGACACAATGAAAATCACATGGCCCTTAATGAGCTCTTTAATCATCTTAATCAGCCTTCATAATGGAAAGGGTACGATTGTGGGGCCACTCCCCCCTACACATCAGTGAAGATGATTGGTGCTGGCAAACTGACTAATGTTAGCACTTCCTCCATACTCCATTTCCACCGGCTGGACCCCAAAATTTCAACCAATTATGCCTATAGATTATGACTGAGTACCGTTCTACTGTGACTGAAGGTTCACAGCATCTAATGGATGCCCAGTTTTGGGTATAAAATGCACATATTTTCAGCACTTTGTTTTTATACAAATCTTTCAATATTAGTGGCTGTTTGCTCTTATTTCTATAAAATTTGAGTTTGCAATCTATTTGTATTTTTGAATTTTCCACATTATATCTTTCACCAATTTTCAGGGATCATCATTATCACCAGTACCACGTGTCCTTTGCCTGAAGACAAGTCCTTGGCTCATACACTTTGCCAGATCCCTTGCCAGTGGTTGCATTTTCCAGTAACTTCAATTAGATTACATGAATAAATTCTACTTAATAGCCTGAACTTTTTCCAGTATTAATGACAACAAAGCCATCAGCATTTGTTCCATTACACCAGTGAGAAGCTAGCAATTTTGAGACTGCTCGCTAGGTGTGTCCCAGTTGGCTGTGTATCATTCTGCGCAGCTCCAGCGTGCTAACCTTTTACTTCAGCAATGTCAAGATCAAGAGGAAAGAAATGGTACTGATGAAGATGTGGGCTAATGGCACACTCAAAGTTTCCTCACCAATACATTTTCAGTCTAATGCATTCACGTTGACAAAGTCTCCAAGGTCAGTTAACAAGTAATTTAAAAATCCAGGTCAATTAGAACAATAATCCTGGAAGATATTGGAAAGTTACTTTGAAAAATCATCTGACTTTTTAAACTATTTAAAAGACATTTTAATATAATTCGAGAATTATTTATCTTGACTTTTTAAATGATTTAGCTCATAACATGATACCGAGATCATTTATCAGTTTACATTAAATATAAGTGACTTAAAATTAGTCTGATATCATGTCTGACTTTAAAATTGATTCAGCTCAAATATATCTACCCTTTTAATTTCTTAGCTTCAACAAATTTTAGGAGGAATACGTTATGAAAGGATTATTTTGCAGCAACTTTGATTTGAAAGACTCAGAGTATGAATTTTACTCTTAGCGTCACGTAGTCTTTATGTCCGTACAAGAGAACACTGTAGCACTATCTTGGGACCCAGGTCCACAGGAGATCCTCTTTTGTTCCAAGTCATATTCTCATTCCCACCATTATGTTCCATAAGTGACCAGTTTACAGCAAGGTCAACAGCGAGTCTTTGCTGCTGACAGCAAAATCCAGGCCAGTAAGCAGGCATCAAACCTTTTTAATGGCTTCAAGGTCTAATTATCTAAAAGCAAAAGTAAACAAGTGAATTTTGCTAAGATCAGCAACGTCAATATTTCTGCTCTAAAGTCTGAAGAGTGCACTATGACTCTTCTATGGAACTGAAGATCGTTGAAAAATGTTTGTATACACTTTGGATGGAGGTGGAGAAGGGGCAAAGGGAGCAGATAATGTGGTAGCCAGCACAAAATCAAAAAAAAATAACCATGATGAAAGTGAAAAAGAGATGTATAATAAGAGTAAACTATGGTGTGAGAGGGAGAGAATAGATTCTCTCTATTGACAGCGAAGTGAACAAGACACAAACAACACAAAACTGTGGGGGTGGGGAGGTTAGGTGCACAAAGAGTGACTGCAAGCAAAATGGAAAACAGATATCATACAGTCAGGCTTCAAAGTTCTCAAATTCAATATTGATTCCCAGGGCCGTAAAATGCCTAAACTAAAAATGAGAACTATATCAGAATATCATCTTCTAATTTGTGTTATGCTTTGTTGGAACATTGCAGCAGGCCCAAGGTGGAAATGGTTGAATAGAAGCAAAATGGTCTATTGTAATGATGAGTCACTGGAAGATCAAGGCCATTCCTACAGACATAGTGTAGGTGTTCTGCGAAGTGGTTACCCAGTTTACATTTCGTCTCACCAAGGAAAAAAAAACTGCAATGTGAGCAGTGAATGTAGTACACTAGATTGAAAGAAATACAAATAAAACACTGCTCACCTGGAAGGTGTGTTTGGGACCTTGGAAAGTGAGCAGGGAGGTGGTGAATGGGTAAGTGTTACAGTTTTTGCGATTATCTGGGAAGGTGCTATAGGGGAGTGAGGAAATGTTAGGAATAATGGAGGAGTGGACCAAGGTGTCAGGGAGGGAATGGCTCCTGCAGAACTCTCACAGTAGAGGCAGAGGGGAGGATGTGTTTGGTGATGGCTGAAATGACCAGGATGACCCTT
This sequence comes from Rhincodon typus, assembly GCF_021869965.1. NCBI lineage: Eukaryota > Metazoa > Chordata > Chondrichthyes > Orectolobiformes > Rhincodontidae > Rhincodon > Rhincodon typus. The sequence goes on along the minus strand of NC_063337.1, from coordinate 57,822,967 downwards.
TGCAGAAACCAGTGGGATGGCAAGTGAGGATGAGGGGAACCCTATCATTATTCTGGGAAGTGGAGAGAGGTGGAGTGAGGAAGAAGTGCAGGAGATAGGTCAGATGCTGAGGCTGAGTGCTCAGTCAATTACAGTGGGAGGAATTCTCAGTTGAGAAAAAGGAAGTCATGCAAGAGGCACCCTAGTGGAAGATGATATCATCAGAACAAATGCAATACCAACTAAGAAACTGGGAGAATTCAAATGGAATCTTTACAGGAAGCAGGATGTAATGTGGTGTAGTTGAAGTAACTGAGGGAGTCAGTGAAATTATAATGGATATTGGTCGACAACCTATCCCCAGAAATGGAAACAGTGAAGTCAAGGATTGGAAGGGAAGAGTCAGAATGGACCAGGTGAAGGTGAGGAAAGGATGAAAATTGGAAGAAAAACTTATTCATTGTTCCAATTCTAAACGAGAGCCGGAGCAACACCAAAGACATAATCAATGTATTTGAGAAGTTGTGGATGGGGGCCCAGGTGGAAGTAGAACAACAAATGTTCTATACACTCCACAAAGAGACAGGCACAGCTGGGACCCATTTGGGTACACATAGCGACACCTATCTCAATTCTAGAAACACTCAATAAATCCAAGAGGTTAGCAATCCTATTCCCTCATGCAATTGTAATCATTCAGTAACTCACAGGAATGAAAATCAAACAGTATGGGTTTAGTTCAATTATATTGGATTTGAAAAAGGCAAAAAAAGGGTTGATGGAGATATCCTAAACTGAGGCATGTGCAAACTTGAAGAGTCTCTTCCTGTTCATGGATATAGAAATGCACTGTTTTCACCAAAGCACAGGCGACTCTCTCAACTTGCATAGAAGTTTCTTTCAAATACAATGCTTTAAAATGTTGTCTCAAAATAGACTTTAGAAAACGACCCATCAGCAGCTTATAACAAGTATAAAGATTGCAAAGCAATGACATAACTCCCAATATTCTGGGCCGTCTAGAGATCAACTGATTAAATTGCTGCAGCGAGTCCTAATACCTCCTGACATTTTAACTGCGGTCAGCTGTATTCCTTTAAGCAATAGGATATTTTATAGCATACATTTATTAGGATTCTTTTTGGGGTTCTATTCAAACAATAAAAGAAAAACAAATCTAGATAAAATCTTCAAACAAAAAAAATAGTTTTATTTGCTTTGGGTAGTTTATGATATTTTGATCATTTTTCTATCTGTGTGATTCCGGCTATTTTTAATTTGTAACATCTGCAACATGCGTACCCAATTTCACAGTTCATTTTTGATTATTAGTGACGCCATAGTATTACGTTTGTCCTAGCTCTCAGTAAGTTAGATTTGGCCACCCTGACCTCCACCCTTTACCCTAAAGGCATCCTCACATGATGCTTCACATGAATTACTTAAACTACTACTTGTTTTGTCCCAGTGGATTCTACAAGATCTCTATTTATAGGCAAACAAAAAGATGCTTGTGTGACAAAGCTTTTCAACCATATTGATATCTTTGTAATATATTGCTCTTATGGTTAAAAAAAAACAAAGATGCGCCTATTTTAACAGCACACTTTTGAATGATAGCACATTAGAATAGTCCACTCATATTTAAAAAAAGCCACTGCCTTTTCAAGCAGATTTATATAAATGGTGATTACATTCATGAAATTAAACCAACTATTGATCTAACAGCCTGACAAGGTAACTTGCTGTTACAAATATTAATGATGGTTTTACTACTTTGCACAGTACATTGAATGCATTAAATACTGTATGGAGAGTATGCTGGGGCATCATTTAGAAAAAAATTTTACTACACAAATTCAAGAAAGTCACGAAGCAAAAGAAGCAATTCCTTCCCCATCCAACATGAATTTTGAGCAATGATTGAGGTTAGTCAATAAATCATGGAATCAATATTTTGAATTTTACCAGAAAGAGGGCACTTGCCAATTTTGAGGAGCTTCACTGCTCTCTTCTTGAGCTGAGCAAGTTATTTCATACAATTCTCCGCAGCTTGCCTTATTAGCTCTGCATCATGTCTCCATGGCATCCCGCCTGCGCTCTCTTATGCTCAGCAAAGTAAGGAACTCAACACTACCAGGATACCTGGCATCAACAAAAATTTTAAAGCCCAGCTGGGCACCCAATCAAGCACTGGTAATCAGGAGCTGCCCTTCCTAGTGCAGAGAGTGGGAAGTAAATGGAAAAGAAGCACTTCTAACGCACAAATGAAGCATGGATGACATTTCATTGCAACTACAACTCGCAATCGTAAATGTACAGCTATTTTACGTCATCACCTGTATGATCAATAGTCATTGCAACCACAGCTACAAGAACCAAGCTACATGTTATCAATCCTTAACATCATCTCACCTTAGAACTATATCTAAGGGAGTGCGACTCTTTCCCTAATGTCCAGTGTAGCCTAACATTTTCTCATGATTCAATGTGGGAGTTTCATATATGGAAAACCAAACAAACAGTCAGAATCATTCATTTTTATTTAGCAAAAGCAAAGAAATAGCAAACAAAACTGCTTGCCTTTCAATCTTCAGTAAATTTACAGTCAATAAATGATCACTGCTACCAAATGACATCTCTTGGAACCGTGTGTCAATGAAATCCTGTCTGGCTTGTTGTGCATGACACTGCTCTGCTGTATGATGCTGAAGGCGATGTTCCCCTTCTTCAATATCCTCATCTACTACCTCAGAGGAGTGTTGCCACTCTCCCAGCTCTTCAGTATCCATCGCATTCCTTCTCTGCCTGCACCAGTTATGAAAAGGACAGCGTGTTGGGGCTATGCAGCACATTCGGTCTGGACCAACATCCGCATCCCTCCCAAAAAGACTGATCGAAGCATCTTCAGCCAACTTATCATTTGCTCCATGACTGCCCATGACTATAAGAAAGAGCTGCGTAGTGTTATAATCAGCCTCATTCAGAGGGTCACATAACAGAGTCATCAGCAATGGTTGCAGAGTATAGCTCTTGTCTCCCAGTAACCATCCGTGTAAGGCTTCTGGTCTATGAGACAAAGCAGGAACATAAGAGTTCTCAAGGATATCTGCATCACAGCATCTCGGAGACTACAAGGCTGATGATCACAAATATCTGCACAAGGACTACAGCTGTTCAAGAAGTAGGTTCATCACAACTACTTTCTCAAAGGCAACCTGGGATGGGTAATAAATGCTGGCCCAGCCAGTGACATGTACATACCCATGAACAAATTAAAAAACAACTTCTTCTGTTGATGAAGTCAGTTGCATTATGATATGGCCTCACAATGTGACACGTGTACAGTCTATAGCACTCTTTACCTAGAAGAAATTAACTATGTTGGCAAAATTCATTGCCCAGGCTGCAGACTGAGCTCATCACAGGGAAAGTGTTGAAGTGGTGTGATTGATTATAAGTTGTATTGGCAATACACAGCAGTCAATTAGCTCAGTTGGTTGGACAGCAGGTTTGCCATATACAGTAACTCCAACAGTGTGGGTTCAATTCCTGCACCAGCTGAGTTCACCATGAATCCTTCTCAACATCTCCCTTTGCCTGAGGCATAGTGACCCCCTCACATTAAACCACCACGAGTCGGCTCTCTCTGATAAGAGAGCCCTATGGTTTGGTAGGACTATGGCAATGTTAACTTTGCCTTGCATTTGTGGCTCAAGGGTTGAGAGATCCCACACAAGTCACTAGTGATCTTCAGCCAATTGTATTGAAGTTTCAAACAGCTGGCACCTTGAAGGCCATTTATCCTGGTGACCACGCATCTCTTCAGGTCACAGCTTCCATTCCAGCAGAGACCATATTTCTGTGAAAATGTCCCAGAACATCCTCAGTCTGCTGCTGCACTGTGCCTTGCTAATATGAAGGAAATGGCACAGAAGATGATAGGCTCTGGGCCTCCTATACCTCCTCCGTATCCTGAGGAGAGCTTCTGCTACAATGTCTTCATGTGGAGGCTGTTTGGCAGTCAGCAGAGGTTGTTGCTAGCCCTGGGTTTGCTGATATATCTGTTCTTCCTCAATTTGTCTGCATCTTCATTGCATCGCAGCCAGAGCAATGTCAAAAGGTACACAGCTGAAGAAGGATTCACATGCAGGCCTCTAAGAACACAGAATCCCCACAGCATGGAAACAAGCCATTCAGCCCACTGAATCCACACCAACCCCCCTGAACAGCATCCAACCCAGACGAAACCCTCTACCCTAACCCCGTAACCCTGTGTTTCCCATGGCTAATCCACCTATCCTGCACATCCCTGGACACTATAGGCAATTTAACGTGGCCAATCCACCTAACTTGCACATCTTTGGATTGTGGGAGGCAACCGGAGCACCCAGAGGAAACCCACGCAAACGCGGGCAGAATGTGCAAACTCCACACAGTCACCTGAGGGTGGAATTGAACCTGAGTCCCTGGCGCTGTGAGGCAGCAGTACTAACCACTCAACCACTATGTCACCAAAGTCTTCACTCAGGACACTCCAGAGATGGCCAGGCCCTCCACCTCCACACGGCCTACATCCCTGTAAGACCCAGCCCTTGGAAATTCACACGAAGAGGGGTCAACTTAACATGTTTCTGGATGGGCCAGACACAAGTGTCCAGAGATCACCCAACCAAATTTCTAGGCCAACATGTGCTACTGCTAACAAGTTCTTTCCACCCCAATTGCAGAAGCAGGGAGTACACTAAGGCACAGTGGGAGGGTGAGAAGGAAGACAGCACATTGAGGGCACTTTTGTGGCATGGATGACAATGGCTTATACAGGATTCTGAGCTTATCTATAAATTTATGTACTTAATCATACATCTGGTTGTTAGTTTCTTTGTGTTGAGTCAAATGGTATTGTTACAGCATTAAGCATCATTCATGATCACAGACAACGTTCCATGTATGGAGATCTGTGCTGAAAGCTTACCGCATCATGTGGATGCAATACAAACAATGGCGCTCCTCATACAATGTTCCTGTTCTTTCCTGACCTCTGTGCTCAAAAGTGCAGCTGTCAATGAATTGTTGTTTAATGTCTGTGGCAGGAAAGCATAACTGTCTGTGCATGTGCGGGGCGTATGCAGGTGTTTGTGTGCGCGCACGTGAGACTTCCCACGTCTCTTGCGGAAAGCATAAAATACTGGGTGAGATGTTCCCAATGTCAGGAATGGCTCACGGCGAACTTCTCATCTGATCCTGCTACACATCTCGTCATAGTCCATGTCACTCAGACCCCTGTACAATTCCGCCCCACATTTTTATGTTGAGGAATTATACATGGCAAAAGCTTTTTGCATTTTACTTTACGTTATTTTCTTTTAAAGAAAAGTTAACATAAAAGTTAACTCCCTGCATTTTGTCTGCTGCAGAAAATGTTAGGAAAAGGAAGGTCATTGCAACCATCATTATATGACATGCTTCCCTCGACAATCAATGAGGAAACAGATATGTAGACTGTAACCAGTGTCCCCTTAACTCACCCACAAAATCCATTGTGCGTTCTGATGGTATTCTGCCAATTTAATGAAATTGCATGTTTTTATATAAATTTTAATATGATTCAATTGTCAATAATCATCAGCCAATTAAGATGACCAAGTTCCAAAAGGATTAAAAAAAATAAACTATTTGTTGTTGTGCTTTAAGTAATCCACATTAACACAATACATTTTTCCACTAACAAGGAAAAACACTGTCTTCTCTCAATGCAATGTATTCAATAAGTTAACATTCCCGCAGTTAGCTTGTACCCTGCAGCTGTGATATAAAACTTCCCTTGTAAAGGAACACTGAAACAAATCCCAAAACACTGGAAAATGTTAGATGTATGAAACATAACAATCTACATTCCCAGACCACTTTGTCTGAAGGAAGCACATGGCAATTAAAGTAAAAACTTGCATTTACACAATGTCTTTCACAATCTTGGGACATACCAAAAATACTTTGCAGCCAAGTATATATTTTTGAACTGTGGTCACTCTTGTTATATAAGGAAGTGGGCTTCCAATTTGCCCTCAGCAAATTACAACAAGCCACAATGTAACCAAAGACCAAAAACTACTTTAATAGTATTGGTCGAGGGATAAATAGATCAGGATACCAAGAGAATTATCTTTATCTTCTTCAATAAATTCTGTCACACCCACCTGAATGGGCAGACAGTGTTCTGAGATAACACAATAGGCCAGGCAGCATCAGAGGAGCAGGAAAGTTGATGTTTCAGGTCAGGACCCTTCTTCAGAAATTTCTGAAGAAGGGTCCTGACCCAAAACATCAACTTTCCTGCTCCTCTGATGCTGCCCGGCCTGCTGTGCTCCTCCAGCTCCACACTGTATTATCGCTGACTCCAGCATTTGCAGTTCTTACTATCTCTGAGACAGCGTTCTGAATTAACATTTCATCTTAAAGACAAATGCCCAGGCTCAGAAGTAAGTGTATTATCACTGATCCATGGTGAGCTTCAGCCCTATTTTTCAGAAAGCAAAGCAGCCAAGCTGGACTACATAAAATACAGTGAAACACTTTTCAGACAACTTGGCATTTAATTAGTGAAAAGCTGTAATTTAAAAATCTATAAAGTAGCACTCCCATTTAGAAACAGCACATCACACTGATATTTATAAATCTTGACATAAGTAATAGTTTGGTCTACCCGGTTTAATGCAATAACTAACAAGGTTCTACATTCTGCTTACATACTTAAATGTCGGCCACTGTTCAATCTATGGCACTTTTGTCTCTAAGTCACATGGTTGTGGGTTAAAAATCTCACGAGAACGTGAGCATAATGACCTTGGTTGACTCTCCCTTGCAGTGCTGTTGGATTACTGCATTGCCAAAGGTATCACTGTTCTCTTTTAGCTATTGGAGATCCCATGGCATTATTCTGAACAGAAATAGGAGAGTTCATCTCAGGTTTTTTGTCCTATATTTATTACTCCCTCAAACATCATAAAAACAGACTGAACACTACCACAGTTCTGCTTGAGGTACATTGTTATGTATACTAATTATTAGTTTCTTTTTCTACATTATAACATCATATATAGTTAATGGCAGAGCCCTGAACAGCATTGATGTTATACAGTTAGCAGCAGGACCCTGAACAGCATCTATGTACAGAATGATCTTGGGGTTCAAGTCCACAGCTCCCTGAAGGTGGCCACACAAGCAGATAGGGTGGTAAAGATGGCGTATGGCATGCTTGCCTTTATTGGTCAGGGAATTGAGTGGAAGAGTCAGGATGTCATATTGCAGCTTTGATTAGGCCGTACTTAAGAGTACGGCATTCAATTCTGGTCGCCAAATTACAGAAACGATGTGGAGGCTTTGGAAAGGGTGCAGAAGAGATTTACCAGGATATTGCCTAGATTAGAGAATATGAGCTGTAAGGAGAGGCTAGTAAAACTCAGGTTGTTTTCTCTAGGGCAGCTGATGCTGACGGGAGACTTGATAGAAGTCTATAAAATTATGAGGTGCATTGATAGGGTTGATGGTCAGAATCTTTTTCCCCCAGAGTTGAAATGTCTAATTCTAGGGGGCATGTGCTTAAGGTGAGGCGGTGGGGGGAGTTCAATGAAGATGTGAGGGGCAAGTTTTTTTTACACAGAGAGTGGTATGAGTCCAGAACACGCTGCCAGAGGTGGTGGTGGAGGCAGATATGTTAGGGGGGTTAAGGGACTGTTAGACAAGCACATGAATATGCAAGGAATGCAGTGATAAGGACCAAGGCAGGCAGAAGGGATTAGTTTAATTTGGTGTCATGTTCAGCACAGCATCTTGGGCTGAAGGACCCATTCCTGTGCTGCACTGTTCTATGATCTATGTTCTATCACTACACTTCAAAGAGTACTTCATTGGCTGTACAACTCTTTGGGTCATCTGGTGGTCATGAAAGGTGCTGCACAAATGCAATTTAAAACAAATCTGGAAATAAACATCCCACCTGTTTAAATGTGGAAAAAACACACATGTAAACATCAGCTAGTTATTTCAATCATCTGTAGAAAATACTTGTCAATCCACTTGAGCTAATGATGCTATGATTACACCAGTGGGTTCCTGATATATCAGCAAAAAATTGAGTTACAATATGAATGGAAAAAATGTGCAGAAATTCCACTCTGATAATTAAGAGAAGCTCTTTGTCTTTTGTCGACAGGCAGGAAGCACTAAATAACCCAGTAGTTTGTGCACAATTACATTCTGGCCTGTTTCCTGTAAGTTTACAGAACGTCTTCCTGTAAAATTTTGCTTAGTCCCAAAACTCTCATCTCTTGAGCTATGTAAAAATTAAAGGAGGCACACATTTTGGCAGCATTTTTTGCAGCTGAGCCCTTAAAGTAAACTTTTAGACAGAAAACGTATTTTCCAAATACCCTAGTAAACTGAAGGTTCCTTCAATAGGACACCTGTTTTTAGGTGAACTCCTGAATCCAAAAAGTTCTCTTTTTAACCCCAGAGCTTTTTTTCAGCATCTGCAATTCCTGTTTAACACAGTGTGTAATTCCTGCTTACGCAAATATATTTAGAAGCCACACAATTTAGTTAATATGCTTCAGTGAGAGAAAAAGAACTGGTCATACACTGGGCTAAATATGCCAAATTGAATATTTCTTCAGGCCTTACCATTAAAATGTGGGATTCCTTCTGTTCCTGCCACCAACAAACATGCCAACTTAAAAAAAACTAGAAATTGCTAGCAACTTCAAAAACAATCCAAAGGTTGACAGCCGTGTCTCTGAATGCAAACTTATAACATGTAAAATGAGTGCTCAAATAGGCTTAATAGGCTGCATTCCCCAAAATTGGAAGTACATTGAACATGCCCTCACTTGTGCTCAGCCAAAAAGTGTACATATGTGAAATAACAAAAGAAGAAACACTAACATTGAAAACATGAAACTGGTACTGTATCCCTATGAAACTCCAGAGTATTATCCCTTGGAGAAACTTTACATTATAATAATGCATTTAGGCTAATGTTAAACAGAAATCAGCCATTTTGCCCCTCGAATCTGTACTGCTATTCAGTGAGATCATTGCAATTTGGTGACCTTTGCCCTCGACCCCTTAACATCTTTGGTTAAAAAAAATCTTCAGATTTAATTTAACAATTGAACTAAAATCAACTGTCATCTGAGGAGGGGTGTTCCAAATTTTTACCACAATGTATATGTGATGTGTTTCACTTCTGAAAGGTCTGGCTTTAATTTGTAATTTATGCTCCAAGAGCTCCTGACTAAAAGTAGTTTCTATCAACGCACTTCATTTCTTTTGTTACAATGATATAAAAAGTGCACTATTGACTTTTGAGCTCCATTGGCTGATTTAAAATCTTGGACGATCACTGCCTGAAACCATTTTTAAAAAATACCAAAAACACTGACTTAAAATGGTCATAGGGGTTATCTGACCCACACAGGTTGGCCACGTTTCATGGAACATGGATTGAACAAAAGCCAGTCTGTTCTTAAATTAATAGTATATTCAAAGGCAATGAAATCAGCAAGCCTTCCTAACCATTCCCGCCTTCACCACCAGGGGTAAAAAGACCACAATCTCCTATTCTGATTTGTACTTTTACAAGAATCTTCACATGCTGGAAGTGAAACATCAAGGCGGGAAACAATGAACTCAACAGACAGAATATACAAGCAAGTTGTTCTCTCTTTAGCAAGGCAGGCAGATGGATTTTTGATCGCAGAACTGAACAGGATTGAAAGGCCTTCATTTGATCTCCTAAGTAGTAGAGTATTTGATTAAAGCACAGATTGGAAAGAAACATCAAGAAATTGTGAACTTAAAAAGAGAACTTCAATATTCTCTACTCCTGATACTTCAAAAACACAACTAACGAACCATTCTCACAAACAGTAACCAAACTCAAAACGTTAACTCTGTTTCTCTCTCCACAGATGCTGCCAGACCTGCTGAGTTTTTCTAACACTACATCTTTGTTTCAGATTTCCAACATCCACAGTTATTTGTTTTATTAATGAATTGTGGTTTCAGGTTAAAATCTTAGTGCCTCAAGGACACCTAAATGATTCTAAACCGTAAACATTCTGGTGTTTTTCTGCTCTGAACTAGAATTGAATAAGTCCTAGCAAAACTGGAGTCGGTGAGAATCAGGGAAAGCATTTATCTGGTTAGAGCGCGACCTAATATAAAGGTAGATGGTAATGGGCATTGGAATCCAATCATCTCAGCATGATTATATCACTGCAGCCATTCTTCAGGATGATATCCTAGGTCCAAACCATTTTCAACCACTTCATCACTGGTCTCCCCTCCATCATGAATTCATAGGTGAAAATATTCACTGATTATTGAACAATGTTCAGCACCATTTGCAAGTGCTCAGACTCGGAACTGGTCCATGTCCAAATGTACCAAGGCCTTGACAACATCCAGGTTTGGACTGATTAGTAGTAAGTAACAATCACACCACACCTGGCACACATCGCTAGAACACAGAATATAATTTTCACTACCGTCACTGAATCCCCCACTATTAACATTCTGGAGGTTACCATGAATGAGAAATTGAATTAGACCAGCCATATACAGGAGCACAATAAAGGTTAAGAATTCTGTGGCAAGTAACTCACCTCCTTCTCCCAAGTCCCTGTTCTTCATTCACAAGATAGAAGGCAGAAATATGATTGAATACTTTCCATTTGCCAAGATGGATGCAGCTCCAACAACACTCAAGCCTTAAAACAGTCCACTTGATGGGCATCACATCCAATTGTTCAACGTTCACAATCTTCAGTCCTGACACACAATGCCAGAAGTGCATACCATCTACTACATGCCCTGCAGTTACCCAAATATCCTTCAAAGGCACCATCCAAACCCACAGCATCTACCACATAGAAGCTAGGTGTATGGGAACACCACCTCCTGCACGTTCCCCTCCAAGATACATATCACCCTTACTTAGAATTATATATCACCGTTCCTTCATTGTAGCCGGATCAAAATGCTAGACCTCCCTTCCTAGCAACACTGTTCGTGTCCCTAGTCACAAGGGCTGCACTTGTTCAACAAAGCAGCTCTGCACCATCTTCTCCAGTACAAGTTGGGCTGGGCATTAAATGTTGGCCCAGCCACTGATGACCATATCCCACAGATGATTTTTTTTTAAAGAAGTCGAACAATCAACAGTAATACCATGCCAACAATAATAATTGTAACAGAAGCCTATAAGTAAAAAATGCAGTTGGTGAACTAAATGCCCTCGTATGTGGTAGAGATCACCAAAATTAAACATGTGGAACTTGTACCTGTTATAGACCAGACTAAACCCTCTTCAAATATATCAAAGAGATAGCCTAGAGACCGTAACTTTTACATTTTAAAGGCAAGTGTAAGGTACTATGTACCAGATGTTATTTGATTGGTTACACCACATGGCTTTAAGCAAAACACACTTTATTCTTATCCTACAGCTAAAATACAAACAAAAGAAACAAGAATCGTTATAACTTTAATTCTATTGGAAAACATAACAGAATAATAGATTACTTTAGGGTGACACGGTGGGTCAGTGGTTAGCACTGCTGCCTCAGAGCACCAGGGACCCAGGTTCGATTCCACCCTCAGGTGACTGTCTGTGTGGAGTTTGTACATTCTGCCCGTGCCTGCGTGGGTTTCCTCCGGGTGCTCCGGTTTCCTCCCACAGTCCAAAGATGTGCAAGTTAGGTGGATTGGCCATACTAAATTGCCCGTGGTGTTCAGGGATGTTTAGATTAGGTGGGTTATGGGGGATGGGTCTGGGTGGGATGCTCTGAGGTTCGGTGTGGATTTGTTGGGCCGAAGGGCCTGTTTTCACACTTTAGGGATTCTATGATCTATGATCTTTTCTAAACAGTAACTGTTCCAACACAGTAACATCCCATAAACACATCCTTGGCAAAGGAAATTCAGTAAAATAGATTGTTTCACACGTGATGTTTCTCCAGTCCAAGAGAAAAGAACACCAAGTGAAAACTCTGGTAGAGAGAGAGGGGTATGGTAGCTTCCACAATCAACTTCAAAAACCTCAATAATTGCAAGCTAAACTAAAACCATGGCTCTTTGGGTGCCTGACTCCACCCATTCATGCTACCTCTATTGTTCTAACTTTAAAAAAATCCCAAGGCCTCACAAGATGTTTACATTATTGGCTCAGAAGAGATAGCTCAACACCTACGGCTCAAAACCTCTTCTCGAAAAAAGGACAAAATACACCTCTTAAAGCCACAATATCATTACATACCATTGACATCAGATTTACTTCTTGAATTTGACCCAAATTCAGCATTTATACTTGAAATGTACTCCATTGGTTGTAAAAGTTTGGGACATCTTGGGGTCATAAAAGTCTGTATACAAATTCAAATTCAATCTACTCTTACATATTTTACACCAGACCTCCATGCTGATTTGCTTGGTTTATCCATACACTTCTGTATATATCACAATGGGGTCACATTTTATGTTTTTTTGTTAAGTTTGAGTTGCATCAACTCTTTTGGAGAGTATTTCACCACAAAACCTAATGAGCTTTTTTGTCATATCTTACCAAACCCATCCCATAAACAGCACAGCCCTCGTCTGATTCAAGCCCAATCTTACCACAGGTCATTCCCAGAACAACTCGCATTGCCCATAGAACTCAGAATTGACTGGCATCCCATAGACCTGAGAGATACCTGGTGTCTAACATGGAGATCATTTAGAGCAAGCTGTAGAAGTTGCCAGGCACCTGCTCCAACTTCCATGTCGAGAAATCGCTACATCTAGTTTCAGACATAGCAGGAACTACAGATACTGGAGAATCTGAGATAACAAGGCGTAGAGCTGGATGAACACAGCAGGCCAAGCAGCATGAGAGAAGCAGGAAGGCTGACATTTCGGGCCTAGACCTTCTTCAGAAGGGTCAATGCTCAGCAAATGCATAAGATGCTGCAACCTACTCCTGACATTTAGATAGGCCTCACCAGACCACTGGCCTGATTCTATGTTGTAGACTGTGTGGCACAGCTCACATCGTTCAGGCCTCTACAAGATTCTGCCCAGTGTTTCTTATATAGCGCACTGTAACTGATTTGCTCAAATCATTGGATAGTGTGTTTTTGCTGAAATTTAAAATTTATAACATTTAAAATTTGAATGACAAGAGAAAACATAGTTCAATAGAACCATACAGTAGGGAAACAGACCCTTCGGTCCAACTCGTCCAAGGCGCCCAAGTTTCCCAAACTAAACTAGTCCCACTTGCCTGCATTTGGCCCATAACCCTCTAAACCTTTCCTATTCATGCACCTGTCCAAACGTCTTTTAAATGTTCTAATTGTACCTACATCTACCACTTCCTCTGGTAGTTTATTCCACATTGAACCACCCTATGTGAGAAAAAGTTGCTCCTCAGGTCCCTTTTAAATCTTTCTTCGCTCACTCACAATTCTATACATTGGTGCTATCTCAGCTATTAGAACACTCTTAGAGCATCATAAATTTGTGTGTTCAATTCCACATCATGATATAACAGTACTGAGAGGGTGCTGCAGTTCTCTCTAACCTTTTTCAATAAATATTAAAGACATCATAGCATTATTCAAAGAAATAGGAAAGAAATTCCTGGTGGCTTGGCCAATATTCCTACCATCATAAACAGACTTATCTTCTTAGGACTCTTACTCAGATATTTCCATCATGGAATGATTGTTGGATTTATCTGTTAGTAGTACTAGTAATTAATGTTAATTACATTCAAACTATAGTTTTGTATCAAATGCCTTGAGATATTAGGATACGATAAAAATTGTAAATATTGTTTGTTATTCGGATTTAATTTACTGAATCTGGTTTCAAATGAACAAGTACAAGTCAGGGCATTCATCTAGTCTAATGGTTCAGATGGCAAAAATAGTCAGACTAAGCTTTTCCTGTAAAGCTAATGAAACATGTGAACCTTTCAATGGGTCTTTGCCTTTGCCAACTGTGAAAGGCATGACATAAAGATTAGTCTTTATCATTATATAATTATTTCAAAAGTCCACAACTGTTTTTACCTAATCTCCGTTTAGTACCAACAACAGTCACACCTCTTACAAAACAATAAGCAACACTACAATTCACTTGGACAGCAGAATAATTCAAGGTAGGTAGCCACCAATCCACTACCAAAACCTAAAATAAAATATGTGAGCCCACATGAGCACCAGCAATTGATAAAGGACTCAACTGTCTTAAAAATTCAGGAATGTTCTCAATGCGCTCAGTCAATACATATTATTCAGATTCTTGCTATGTATCGTGCACATATTCAAACTATTTGCATATTTATTTGAGAAATTTTGATTAAGCCCTAAATTACAATGAGGTAAGAGATGGATGCCAGACAAGCTTATGGTGTGACAAAATCTATACATTCATTTAACAAGTGGCTGCTACAGTCATGACTGACTGAGCAGGGAGGTGGAACATTAAAACCTTTTGGAATAGAAGAACCAAGATGATCCAATTGGTTTTCCTTGATCTGTTGTAATATTGTAAACTTGAGATGACTAATCTTTCAGTTTAAGGGAACAATTTTGTGGCTGTACTACTTCCATGGCAATTTGATTTGTACAGTGCTTACTATTAAGTGCACTATCACAGGCATTCAGATAGTGAATTATCTCTTAGCTCACCTCACATTTCAATAATTCAGTCTACATAAACCAAAAATGAATTTCAATATCAACTTTTCCCGACCTCCTTTTTGTCCTATAAGCAATCCTTCTCGTAAAAAGTAATGCACACTGGTTTACAATTCAAGGCCTAGCAGACTTTTGGAACTTCATCCAAGAGGATATTCTTTACACACATACCTATACAAGTAAGTGTCACCAACTGGGAGTTGGTCATGGTAGCAAATCTCAATCCTATGCTTAAGCCATTCATGAACATCTGACTTCCAAACAAATGCACTGGGTGGTAATCTGAAAAGATCTGCACCGATTACTTCCGCACTGATTTTACCTCACTGATGCTCGAGGCCAATTACAGCAGGCCCAGTGCAACCCCAGCTGAGTCTGGCTGTGCAACACATATTCATAAAACAGACTTGGAATTTCCTGATATATTTGGCAAAGTACCAACACACTATGTACGTACCCATCAGGGAGGTTATGTTTCAGACAATGTACAGAGCAGAAGAAATTAACAATAGACAGTCCAATCAAGCACACCGTGGGTTCTCAAAAAAAATGATGTAACAGGCAAAATCAATTTTTTTTAGCATATTACAAATCTCTCGACCAAAAAGACTTTTATTGCTCCGTGAAAAGTTCCTTGCTTCCTGCAGTCAGTAGTTTATTTCAGCAACACAGCACTTACATAAGTGTAAAAAATAAGCAACAGGTGAATAGACCTATAAGCAAATATAATCATATTAGTTTCACTATTGCGGAGTGATGTAAAAATACAATGCCAGGTGATAATGGTCAATGCGTATCAGTGGGTATGATCTTAACTCAAGTTGATTACTGCTGCTCGTTGTGAAGAAGAATACATTATAACATAAGAATTTTTATCCAAAACCTTAGCTTTAAAAAGAGGTAACAGGGAGGAAGGAAGGGAACTAAGGGAGCTGGAGGATTTGGAGAGTCAAAAAATGAGCTGGGGGACTGGGAAATTTCATTTTAATGAAAATGGAGCAAACATCAATATGAACAGGAAATAAAGAACATTTCACTGAGCTTACCCAAACTGGTGCACGCCCTGTAGCTTTACATAACACAGCAGTGGAAGACAACACACAGTATTGCTTGAGCAACTTTCTTCCATTTCTATGTTCAGAAAAAAGTTCCAAATCCATCAAACTGGATCATAGTTCTGAATGTGGGCTTCACCTTCATTGTACACAATAAGGAACTGTGACAAGTTCAATAGCAATGGTGGGATCAACACATTAGAAGAAGTTATAGAAAGGAATGTTTAATGCCACTGCAAATCAAATGTCAGAATTACACACAGAACTTTTCTAATTAGGTGGAAGGACAAGTTTCAGAATAATGGTGAGATAAGGTTGTTTGGCTACCAATGCTATTGTTTTGATCCCAGCTAATGACAATACTGGACTGTCGTCCTTTTACTATCAGCTAATGAGAACAAGGTTTCTTTATCAATCTTATCTAAACCTGTCATAATATTCTACGTCTTTAGAAAAACTCCCTTTCATTTACTTGGCTCCAAGGAGAATGACCTCAAGTTCTCCAAACTTCATAGCTAAATTTCCTCATCCCTGGAACTGTTACAGCAAATCTCCTCTGTACATTCACAGTGCTCCTAAAATATGACGATCAAAACTGAGTGCAATACTTTAGTTATGGCTTTACCAGAGTTTTACAAAGGTTCAGTATAACTTGCCTGTTTTCTTAACCTATTTATGAAGCCCAAGATCTCAAATATTTTCCAAGCTACTCTCTCAGTATTTCAGGTCAACTGCAAAGAGCAACACACGTGAATTTTCAGGTCAACTGCAAAGAGCAACACACGTGAATTCTCAGGTCCCTTTGTCTCTTGAAGTGTGCCTTTAAAGTTATATTGTCTCTCTCAGTCCCTTTGCCAAAATAAAGCACGAAGTTCTACTGCCATTTTTCTGAATATTTTCCTAGCCTATGTCCTACTACAGTCAATTGGAATGCAACATTTCATACTTATAGGAAAATGTACATATGAAGTACTGAAAATCCAAAATGGAGAAACAAAAGGATAACTAAGAAAGAAAATATACTGAAGAACTGCAAAAACCTCCACCGAATACAGTAACCGTTTCAGTTCTAAGTTAGGATGATAGGTGATGGTGGAGGTACTATGATACTGGAATTCAAAATCCTTGCAGAACATGCAAGAAACAACTTCCCTTATTGGTACACTTATCATCATGGAAGAAAAAAGTAATAAAGACGCACATTATTTCTTTCAAACTCAGTGTTAATAAACAGTGGCTTTCAATAACCAGGTTGTCTTGGAGAAACCAGCTGGATCTGCGATCAAAGTGCAGCTTAACAACTGAAGAAATAACTGTGTTCTTTTGGAGATTGGATTAGCACTGCTCAACATGAGGGCATCAGATGCCATCATTCCAAGTAAAACATCATTATTAGGTTAAACAATTCCTAGTCCATATTTATTTTCCTCCACTTTTCTTCCTGAATTCTTCCATTCCCGAAAGTGGTACTTCACGCTGGTATTTGGTCTCACAAGCAGCAGCTTCTCTCCAATCTAACACTCTTTAGAATATTATCTAAAAAGTACATATTCACAGAATTCCAAATGTTGGTCTGCAGCTGAAATCTCTATTTGAAAATCCTGATTTGGGGCTATGCGACTTCCCTGTCATTGCAGAATCAGTGACTATTCAAGCAATTTGTTTTTTGCCAATTAAATGTTTTTGCTGCTATAGCTTGTGTCCTCTGCTTGAAAAAGTGTTTTCTTCAAAAAAGGTCAAGACAAACATCCATATGAATTAATATTTTGGATAATACAACTTCATAATGCTGTCTTGGTATTTCTAATCCTGTGATGGATCATCCTCAGAGTGAGTGACCTCCTCTTAAGAATTTCCATCCTCCTCCTGCTCCACTTGAATACCTAAAGGGTCTGTGGGAGATGAAATCTATAAATTGGAACTGTCAAGATAAAAGGCAAAGGTCATCATTGCACATATCATTATTTTCATTGCCTGTTGACATTAAATTGACATGAATAGTGTTGCATGCCACATGATTGCACACAATTCAACTCTGTCACCCGGTGCACCAAGGTGTGGCTTACAGCGAATGCCTCCTTTCCAATAGTGGTCCAAGTAGATATGATGGAGGGCCATCTCTGGTTCTCTGTCTTTGCTGTTGTTCTGCGTCCTCTTCTGGAACGAAGGCAAGAGGAGATGTAGGAGAGGAAAATACAGAATATACCAATATGATGGAAAAACAACATTCATATAAAGTCGCTGTAAATGGTACATGTGACATTGCAGTAAGATAAGGCTAAGTATCAGTGGTGGCTGGTAAAGATGGGGATGTGAGAAAGTGGCAAGGAAACAGGTATGTTAATGAAGAGTGATGTGCAGGAGGTGGTTTGAGAATGCAGTCACGTAGTTTGGGTTAAGACACATATCAGGACATAGTGAGTATTCCATCCATTCATCTGCTCCAATTAGGTCACTGAACCTCTTCCACAACTTTATTCAGGAGCATGACATCCCACCTCTGCTTCAGACCTCTTCAGTCACTTCCAACATGATCTATTTTCTACAACAGGTTGTTTTCTCCCATCTGCAAGCAAAGGAATCTTTCTGTGGATCCTTACAGAACACAGCATTATTTGCACATACATAATCGCTGAAAGATGGCGCTGTCCTGTAAACACTGCGTCGTCATTTGTTTTTATGTGCTTTCACTTCTGCATATTCTGACACTGTATGAAGACCTTTGTGATGTTTCAAATCTGATCCTTGCAGGATCCCTTTGAAGAGTTCAGCTGAATTGTAAGCTGTCACTACATCGTATCACTTCAACTGGTTGAGAAACCACAAGTTCGATGCAGCTGCAGTGGCCAGGTTAAAAAGCCATCAACAAAACATAATACTGAAATCACCAACCTCTCTTTTGGAAGCAGGTCAAAAAGTTCAATTTCAGCACTTGTACTTCACTTAGATTTGGTAAGCTCCACTAGTACAAATCAAATTGAAGTAGTTGGAAAGCATTTTGTCACTAAACTAGGTTAATTAAAGGAAAAAGTCTGAAAAGTGATTCAATATTAAAATATTGCAGATGCTATTGCATTAGACTGAACCACTGTAATATTAGCTCTTTTTCTTGAAATGTGGAGTCAATTATTCTAATTCTCTCAAGTGGTCACATTTGTTGCTGCAATATTATAACTCAACCATGATGGAACAATCCTCACGGGAACTGATCTCTACAACCGTTCATCAATATTCCTTACTTAATTAACAGGTAAATTGAAAAAAAACATTAACCAACAGGCAAAGAAAAATGTAATTTTACTGCAATAGTAATGCTAGAAATCTCTGCACATGGCTTAAGTTAACACGAAGGAGAATTGTTCCTTGGCCACTTCAAAAAGCACATTAAACTGATACAACCAATAGTTTCAGAAAAAATTCATCCAACTTCACGACTGAGAAGCTCATCTTAGAAGAGCCATGGGCATAATCATGCCTCAACAAAATAAATCATTGTTAAATGCTGTCTGGACACAACAGAGTACTCACAATAACTACTATATAAAGATGGGCATTGTCCACTTCACTGCACCTAATCAGGTACAAATTGGGGTTCAGTATCAGTTTAATCCTTAGCTTCAAAGGAAATACCGCAATCCAATGTGAAATTCACGATTTAATCCATGCCAATTTAGCATAAAAGCCTACGCAAGAATTAACACTGAAATTGAGTGAACCATTTTCAAAAAACTCCTTACAAAATCATGTATTGTATATAAATTACCAGTAAATTACCATAAATGACTTTCTGCTTATTTGTATCTCCAGTGGAAATAATTTTGGATAAAAAAAAGGTCATTTTTGGCACTGAAGGTTAAAGATATTTGATAGAATTGTATTTCTAAAGTGACACCACAGTTCACTTTTAATTAACATAACTCCCAGAGAATAAGAGAGGCTACTGAAGTAATATAGATTGATTTTCTTTTTTATCACTTCATCATTTTACATGCGGATTCTAACACGAAGGACATTTTCAGTATTACCAACACTAATAGATAGCCCACAACACCTGGACTTGTTTGCGATGGAGTCACTTTGAAAGACAATTTATTTGCAGTTTTGACTAAGATCCATCTTTCATTCAGAGTAGCAGCACAGACAGCACCAAGGAATGAGAGTGAAAAATAGGAAGGTGAAGCAAATTTCTCTGTCATGATCAGTTATTCTAAGTGAGAAATTTTACATATCATACTTACTAAAATAGTAAAATACCCATTTGTGAATAAATCCTGTCTGTTTTATTCTGAAGTGGCTTGCCTCACATGAGATTAGGAACAAAGACTATTCACACACACACACTGCTCAGTCATGTCATTGAGACCCACAAATCAAAATGCCTGATGCGTCCCTTAACATGAGCTGCAGTTCTTCATTCTCAGGCTCTGAGATATTGTGATTCACTTGACATGCAGACTGAAAAGTTGATTTGTGGTTATAACAGGCGCAAAATATTGCACCCATGAAGTAACATCTTAGGCTAAAAGAAATTGAACTTAGTGAAGGGATGATGTAGTTGTATTGTCACTGGTCTGGTAATCCAGAGACCCAGTTAATGAGTCGGAATCCTGGTCCAAGGTTTACAATGGATTTTGAATTCATTAAAATGTGGAATTAAACAATTGTTGTAAAAGCCAGGAACAGAAACAAAGTTGCTGGAGAAGCTCAGCAGGTCTGGCAGCATTGTGAAGGAAAAAAACAGAGTTAACGTTTTGGGTCTGGTGACCCTTCCGTTAATTCCTGCATTCGTCATTGAACCAAGGTTGATCCCCTGGCTCGATGATCGTTTATAGAATGGGGGATAAATGGGCAATGAGATCACGGATTATATTGGAATACAATTCAGCTGCTGTTGCTAATTGCCCACAATGCCAGTCTCTAGTTGCTAGATCTGTTCAGCAGAGTGGGGTCAGTGTTAGGTTTGGTGATGTATGGTAATCAGCAGTCGGTTACCTTGCCTGTGTGTGACCTGAGACTTCAAGTGGCCGAAAGTCAATATCGAGAAGTTCCATTCTGCTGCTTCCTGTGCCAGTGAACTGGACAAACTCAGAGAAGGTGATGGTGCTGTGTGGAACATTGTAATGTACAATTCTGAGAGTACGAATATGTCAGGCTGTTGCTTGACTAGTCAATGAATCAGCTGTCCCAATTTTGGCACTGGCACCCAGATTTTAGTAAGAAGGACTTTGCTTGGCTGACCGGGCTGAGTTTGCAATTGTCATTTCTGGTTCCATAGTCAATGCCAGGTGGTCTTTTTGAGATTTTTTTCCAATTGAATAGTTTTCTAGGTCAGTTCAGAGGGCACATAGCACCTGGAGTTATGTTTATAGCAGACCAGATGGTTCAATGACGAATGCAGGAGTGCATGCCATGAGCAGCACTAAGCATACGTAAAAATGAGATGCAAAGCTGATGAAGGTATAAAACAGCATTACTTCTCAGTCAAACAGTGTAAGCAGCAAGTGATATGCAAAGCATACTGCTTCCACAACAAAGAGATCAGATTTAATCTCTGCAGTCCTGCTATGTTCAGTCATGAATGTTGTTGCACAATTAAAGCAACTCACTGGAGGCAGTGGCTGCACAAATATACTCACCTTCAATCATGGGGGAGCCCAGCGCATCAGTGCAAAAGAGAAGGCTAAAGCATTTGCAACAATGTTCAGCCAGAAGTAACAAGTGGATGGCCCATCTTGACGTCCTTCAGAGATTCCCCGATTCACAGATGCCAGTCTACAGCCAATTTGATTCACTCCATGTAATATCTAGAAATATCTGGAGGCAACAAATGTTGCAAATGATGCAAATCCCAGCAATAGTACTGAAGATGTATATCTCAGCTCCAGGAGATGTCTGCGGGAATTCCTCAGAGTGGTGTCTTAGGCATAATCATCTTCAGCTGCTTCATAATGAAATTTGATCCCTTGAAAAATCAGAAATGGGCATACTCACTGATGATTGCACAAATTTCAGTACCATTCACGACCCCTCAGATAACAAAGCAGTCCAAGTCAAATTACATAAAACCTGGACAATATCTTGGTTTCATCAGACAGTTGGCAATGAATCTATGTCACATAATTGCCAGGAAATGTGCAGATCCACCAAGAGAGAGTCTAAACATCATTCCATAATATTCAATGGTATTACCATAACTGAATTCCCCCACTATCAACATCCTGGAGGATTATCAATGTCTCAAAATGAACTGGACTAATCATGTACATTCTGTGGCTACAGAAGTAGGTCACAATCTAGACATTTTGCAACAAGTGGGTAAGCTTCTGACTCCCTAAAGTCTGTCTGTCATCTACAAGGCACAAGTTAGGAGTATGATGAAATAGTCTGTACTTGCCTGGAAGGAGTACAGCTCCAACAATGCTCAAGAAGCTTGACAACATTAAAGACAAAGCAGCCGGTTTGATTGAATCACATTCATTAATATTCAGTCCCTCCACCACTGAAGATTAGGGGCAGTACTGTGTACTGTTTACAAGGTCCCTTAGGTAGTTCATGCTGAATCCACAAACACCACCATCTACAGGAACAAGGGCAGCATATACATGGGAACACACCACCTGTAAAGTTCCCCTACAAGCCACTTGCCTTCCTGACTCAGAAATACATCACCACTCCTTCAGTATTGCTGGGTCAAAATCCTGGAAATCCATCTACAGCATGTGGACTGCAGCAGTTCTAAGAAGGTAGCTCAGTGCCACCATCGCAAGGATAACTAGGGATGGGTTAATGGGATAAATGTTGGCCCTGCCGGCAATACTCTCATTTCATAAATGAATTAAAAAGATGTGAGAACAGACAGAGCAGCAGGTACTGATGTTGGATAAACCAGGCTGCAGAACAAGATGCTACAGAGCGATCTAGACTGAGCAAAGCAAAACTGTGCAGTTTTTCTTTGTGGAGCAGGATTCAATTTTAACATGAGAGGACTGCATATTTCATCATTGAGGGAGAGTCTGGATTTTATTGACATTGGTTGGAACATTCAGTTTAAGTGGTTTTGATTTGTTTTTGTAGGATCAAACTCACTCAATATTTGCAGTATGTAGACCCAATTCCCCACTCCAAAAGTTTGGATGCTCGTCCTATTGTTAGGACAATCATGGATAGAGTTAGTAGATAACAAAAACTTGTCATTGTGATTGAAAAAAATATTTTAAACTAATTGCAATGTGGCATTTTGAAAGATAGGAATATACTAAAATCTTTAAAAAGATTAGTGTTGAATCTACCATCAAGGTCACAGTGACGTTGATGAATGGTCAAAAGCAGGAATATAACGAGGACGAAAATGACCTTTGTCTTTGCCTGCTGGGCAGATGTTGCAGTTCGTACGTAAAGACAAGTAGGTCAGAGGTGTCCAAGCACAGAACAGCAAGACACCAGGGTGAACTAGAAATTAGATTTTCACGGCCATTCACTAGAAATTCATGGAAAAAGCAAGCCAAACTATGACACGTTGCTCTAATTCTTGAAAATAACTTAATGATTGACTTGCTAGCTTTCATTGAAATTCAAAAAGCAGCAATGTAATAGATAATAATTGTATCTTAACTTCCTGATGGCAATGATTTCAGATGATGTCATAAAATGCATGTGTAACCAAATGATTTACAGCACCTACAGCCCATGATTTACAAAAGGTCACTGTTTCAACCCACCCATCGCCACAGAAGTACATTTCTTACGAAGTTGGAACTTCATCTTTTGACCTCTGGGATCAAAGTTACCACACACTGTTGAGAGAAGATTCCTCAATGACAAATTCAAAAATGCTCACCGAGAAAAAGAGACGCAAAGACAACTACTTTGAAGTCAAATAAATACGCTTTCAAATAAAGTTTTTTATAAGTCATATCCTCACTCAGGAAAGCAACAACTAGGGTGAATAGGAAGGTTATTTTTACAGAGTGGAGTGGTTTTCACTGGATGCAGCTAAGCCAATGAATGATGCAGTATCAGAGTTCAGAAAATATTTACATCAGCCAAAGAAATGCACACTAAATTAGTTTTTTTTCTCATATCATTGTAAATAGTTTTAAATTACTAAAGATGGTCTGAATATCTTATACTCTTACATCTTCCAAAATACTTTGGGTGTCATTATGAATGTTATGATTAGGAGGACGCAAGTAGCAGCATGCTCAGAATACTAAGCCATTAAGTGAGGTCCCTTGATAAGACCATAAGAAATAGGAGCAGAAGTAGGCTACTGCAAACACTGAGCATAATTCACTATTCAATATGAAAAGTACAAATCTGACTGCAGGATCAACTCTACTTTCTTGCCTGTGTCCCATCACCCTTGATTAAAAAAAACCTAAGTCAGACTTGAATGCACTCAATGGTCCAGTCTCCACTGTTCATTGGAGAAATACGATGACAGACCATGCTATGAAGAAAATCTTCCTCATCTCTATCTTAAAAGGGAGACTGTGAGCGCCCCAGTTCTAGATTCCTTATGAGAGGAAACATCCTCCTTGTATCTGGTTTGCTCGAGTATGTGGCCACTTCTGCCACCTACAATCTGACCCCACAACCAAAGAGATATTTCCCTACCCACCCCTATATCTACCTTTCATAGGGACCGCTCTCTCTGCAACTCTCTCGTCCATTCCATACTCCCCACTAACCCCACTACCCCCGGCACCTTTCCCTGCAACCACAGGAAGTGCTACACCTGCCCCTACACCTCCCACCCTCACAACCATTCAAGGCACAAAACAAATCTTCCATATCTGACAGGGGTTCACCTGCACATCGTCAACTTGATCTACTGTATCCACTACTCCCAATGTGGCCTCCTCTACATCGGTGAGACAAGCATAGACTCGGAGGCCATTTTGTAGAGCATCTGTGCTCTGTATGCGACAAACGACAATACCTTCTGGTTGCCAACTATTTTAACTCCCCCTCTCACTCCTTGGGTAACATGTCCATCCTGAGTCTCCTCCAGTATCAGAATGACACCACCCGCAAACCGAAGGAGCAACACTTCATATTTCGTCTCAGGAGCCTACAGTCTGATGGCCTAAACATGGAATTCACCAGTTTTAAAATCTCCCAACCCTCTGGCTGCATGCTAAGTTCAACTCTCATCCCCACCTCCTTGAACTGACACAACCTGTCCACCTTCTCTCTCACCTCTCCACCCCACCCATCCTACTGACCAATCCCCACCACTCCCAGCCTGCACTCACCTATCACCATCCCACCTACGTTCCCCAGCCCCACCCCTCCTCTCTATTTATTTTCCAGCTCCTTTCGCCTTTCCATTTCTGAAGAAGGGTCCCAACCCAAAACATCAACATTCCTGCTCCTCTGATGCTGCCTGTCCTGCTGTGTTCCTCTAGCTCCATACTGTACTGTCTCATCCTACTTGTATCTACCTTGTCAAGTCTCCTCAGAATCTTTTTATTTCAACAAAATCACTTCTCATTCTTCTAAACTCCAATATAGGCACAACTTTCTCAAGTGATTCTCATATTACTTCATTCCAGAAATCAACTTACTGCGTCTTCCCTGAACTGCCAGAAATAAAAATGACCTACCTTAAATCCTCAATTATTAAGTTCTTGTGTCAATCAGCATCAAGAATGAAATCTCCTTCGACTACTGCAGTACATTTCTTAAAAAGTCCCACTATTTCTGGACTTATATTCTGTTCTATGTCAAAGAGCTTCTAAACTGCTTCCACGAATGACTTCTTTCCCCTGCTGTTTCTCATCTCCAATCAACAGATTGTGTGTCTTTGCATTCTGATCAATGGTAATTTCTCATGACCGCATGAATGTTGCCCTTAATTAGCAGAGCTATTCTGCACCTTTTCTACTGAATCGACATTTTGATCCTTCGAACAACAGTAATTTCTCACTACTGTACTGATCTAATTCTTTATGAACAGAACCACCTCACATCATTTCCCTTTTCCTTTCCTATCCTGCCAAAATGTCAAACTCCCTTCAATATTTAAATGTGGTCATTTTCCAACCAAATCTCAGTAATAGCTATCATATCCAACTAATTTATTCTACGTGTTAACGTTTCTTACAAATGCTACAGCCATTCAGATAAAGAGACTTTTGAAACACAGAAAATAGCAGAAGTGGGTCATTCGGCCCTTTGAGCCAGCTTTGCCACATAAAATGATCATGATTGATCATCAACGCAATACCGTTACCATTTTTCCCCTTAAACGTTCATTCCTTTAGCCCAGAGAATTATATCTAATTCCTTCATGAAAACATTCAATGTTTTGAAAACAATCGCTTTCTATGGCAGAGAATTCCACAGGCTCAGCACTGAGTGAACCAATTTCTCCTCATCCCAGTCCTAAATAGCTACCCCATATCCTCAGACCGTGACCCCCTGGGGGGGCTCTAAATTCCCCAGTCATCAGGAACATCTTTTCTGTGCTTGCCTTGTGTAGTGCTGTTAGAATTTTATAGGTTTCTGTGAGAACCCCTTCATTCTTCTAAATTCCAGTATATAAAGTCCGAACTGAACGGTTTTCTCTTCGTAAGTCAATCTTACCATCCAAGGAATTAATCTGGTAAATCTTCATTGTATTCCTTCCACAGCCAGTACAGTCTTCCTCAGCTAAAGAGGCAAAAGCTGCACACAATATTCCAGGTGTGCCCTGTACAATCAGAGCAGAACATTCCTGCTTCTGTACTCAATAGCTCTCACTGTGAAGGCCAACACACCATTTCCCTTCTTCACCACCTGCTGCACCAGTAAGCTTACTTTCAGCAACTGGTGCAGAAGGACGCATATGTCTCATTACACTTTCATCTAAAATTTTGTCTTTTAACAATTTTGCCCTACTCTGACCTAAGTAACTGTTGAATTCATGTTTGTAGATGTTTTTCAATCAGACTGTTCAGATATATTGTGACACACTTCTGGAGCAGGTGGGACTTGAACCTTTTGAACTAGCTGCAGGAGCAGTGCCATTGAGCCCTCAATTCATGCTTTGCCACTTCCTGTCACATGTGGGTTATCATTACCCTTTAAAGGTAAAGCTTTGCACAAATAGTTAGGACAGACCACACCCTGAGAAGCAGAGTGAGTATATATTTCTGGGAATTTGCAGCACAATGGGCATTTGGTTCAAAGGACAGGAGATTTTTCTGATTTATTTTATGGTTTATAATTTGTAATGATTACTTTCTGCAGTGAAGAAGATCAGAGAATAACAGCCCTAGAGTAATTGATATGATTTGACATTAAGTATCTTCCAAAGAGTTTAAACCAAAGGGGTAAGTTGTGCCAGGAGAGCTCAAAGACATGGTGTGCTCTTCATGCTCTACATAGGAAGCCAGGAACAGTTCCAGTGCCCAGGGCCAGTAGGACTGCAGGAAGTACCTCCAACTATAGCTCCTGGAAGTCTGGGTTTCAGAACTGGAGCGGCGGCTAGGGAGCTGTCTAGTACCAAAGAGGTGAAGAGTGTCTTGGATAGCATGTACAGACTGTGGTATGACCACCAGACTTCAGAAGCAGGAATGGAATGGGTGACCACCAGGCAGAGTAACAGGACTAGAAAAGCAGTGCAGGATAGCACCCCCTAGCTATTCCTCTGTAAAAGAGATATACCACTTTGGATCCTGTTAAGGGGAATGGCCTCTCAGGGAAAAGTAGCATTAGCCAAATTTGTTACACCACAGTTTTCTCTCCTGCACAGGGGAGAAGTGAAAAGCGCAGGAATGCAATATTCAATTGTAAGGGGAATACGTAGGTATTTCTGTCATTGCAAACAAGACTCCAGGATGGTAATAACCAGGTGTAGAGCTGGATGAACACAGCAGGCCAAGCAGCATCAGAGGAACAGGAAAGCCGACGTTTCGGGTCCGGACCCTTCTTCAGAAATAGTTGGGGTCCAGACCAAAAACGTCAGCTTTCCTGCTCCTCTGATGCTGCTTGGCCTGCTGTGTTCATCCAGCTCTACACCTTGTTATCTCAGATTCTCCACCATCGGCAGTTCCTACGATCTCCAGGATGGTATGTTGTCTCCCTGGTGCTAGGGACAAGGATGTCTCAGAGCAGCTACAGGGCATTCTGTATGGGTAGAGATAAGAAACACCAAGGAATGAAAAAACATGAGTAGCGATAGTATATAGATCCCCCGAACTATATGGATTATGTTGGTAATGATATAAAACAGAAAATTTGAGATACATGCAAAAATGGAGCATCTATATTACAGGTGACTTTAATCTGCATATAGATTGGACAAATAAAATTTGTAATACTGTGAAGGAGAAATTCCTGGAGTGCACATGGGACGGTTTTCTGGACCAATATGTTGTGGGACCAATTGGAGAACGAGCCATCCTAGACAAGGTATATTGCAATGAGAAAGAAACAATTGGCAATTTGGTTGTGCCAGGCCCCTTGGGAATGAATGACCATAATATGATAGAATTCTTCATCAAGTTGGAGAGTGATGTCATTGATTCTGCAGCCACGGTCTTGAAACAAAATGGAAGAAACTACAATGGCATGAGGTACGAGTTGGCCATGATAGACTGGGAATATTACTTTTTTTAAAGGGATAATAGTGGACAAGCTATGGCAAAAGTTCAAAAAGCATACAGGTGAACTGCAACATTGGAGAGCTCAAAGACATGGCGTGCTCTTCATGCTCTATGTGGGAAGCCAGGAACATTTCCAGCACCCAGGGCCAGTAGCAGTGTAGGACTGCAACAACATATGGGGGTAGCACGGTGGTTCAGTGGTTAGCACTGCATCCTCACAGCACCAGGAACCCAGGTTCGATTCCACCCTCGGTCGACTGTCTGTGTAGAGTTTGCACATTCTCCCAGTGTCTGCATGGGTTTCCTTCGGGTGCTCCGGTTTCCTCCCACAGTCCAAAGATGTGCAGGCTAGGTGGATCGGCAGTGATAAATTGCCCATTGTGTACAGGGATGTGTAAGTTAGCTGGGTTATAGTGGGATGGGTCTGGGTGGGATGCTCTGAGGGTCGGTGTGGACTTGTTGGGCTGAAGGACCTGTTTCCACACTGTAGGGGCTCTATGATTCTATGAACAATCGTTCATTCTCATGCACAGGTCAAAGATGTGGCCATGGGTACCCACAAGTAGCCCAGTTATATTTGTCTCTTTGTGGGCACATGGAACATTATTTACTGTAAACTTAATCAGGTCCTTCCTCACAACTCTATCTCTTTCTTTCATCTAATTCTTTCTCTTTCATCAATCTTTCATTGAAGAAGTCTTCGGTGTTGCTTCCCTCTCTCATTCGGAATTGAAAAATTGATCAATTTTGCTTCCAATTTTCACCCTGCTCTTACCTTCACCTGGTCCATTTCCAACTCCTCTCTTCCCTTCCTCGACATCTCTGTCTCCATTTCTGGGGAAAGGCTGGCCACGGATATACACTACAAACTCACCGACTCCCACAGTTACATTGACTATACATCCTCACACCGTTTCCTTTGACTCTATCCCATTCTCCTAGTTTCTCTGTCTTCTCCATCACATCTATTCTTGCTATGCCACCTTCCACCAGGGGCCTCCAAAATGTCGACTTTCTTCCTTTATCGAGGATTCCACGCCACCGTCGTTGATAGGGCCCTCAGTCTCGTCGAATCCATCTCCCGCCCTTCTGCCTTCATCCCTTCCCTACCTTCCCACAACAATGAAACGGTTCCTCTAGTCTTCACTTACCATCACACCAGCCATTGCATCCAAAAGGATTGTGAGACACAATTTCCATAAAATCCACTGGGATGCCACAACCAGACACACATTCTTTTCCCCTCTGTTGTCAGAATTCTGCTAGGACCTTTCTCTCCAGGACACTCTGGTCCACTTCCAACAGCTCCCCACATCCCCATGGCACCTTCCCCTGCGATTGCTGAAGACATAAAAATTGCCAGCTTACCACCTTCCTCCTCACTATCCAAGGCTGCAGACATATCTTCCAGGTGAAGCAGTGATTTACCTGCACTTCACTCAATCTACTATATTCACTGTTGATAACATGGTCTCCTTGACACAGAAGCTGGCCACTTTGCAGAACACCTACACTCTATCCGCAAAGATGACGCAAGCTTCCAGTTGCCTGCCACTTCAACACACCACCATTTTCCCTAGCCAACATTTCTGTCGCACCCATGTTGCAGTGCTCCAATGAGACTCAGCCCAAGCTCAAAAGAAAGCATCTCATTTTCTGCTTGGGGACCCAGCAGCCTTTAAGACTCGACATGGAGTTCAATAACTTTACAGCCTGATTCTATCCTTCCATGTTTTTTACCCACCCCATACCCAGTCCTGGTATGACATGGAGTGCACTCAGCAGAGCTAACCCATTTTCTCACTCTTAACATTTATTATCTGTTATTCAGCTTTTCTTCTATCCTGGCTCGCAATCCATTATCTCCTTTCATTATCCCTTTCATATCCTTCTCCCTGGGTTCCATCTGCTCCAATTCATTAACCACTCACCACTCTCCCTCCTTCCACCACCACCACCATAAACTCCCAACATTTAGCTACAGCATAAATACCACTTTTTCCTAGCTACTAACTGATGAAGTCACTGGACTAGAAACGTTAACTCTGCTCCCACCATCCCCACGCAACAAATGCTGTCAGACCTGCTAAGTTTCTCCAGCAATTTCCATTTCATGTCAAAGTAAAGCTTGTTGCTGCCAATGTTGGGGAATGAAATAAATTTCACCAGAATCAACTGCATGGACAAATTCAGCACAGTTTTATATTGTAGAACCAAGGTAAATATAATCTTAACTAGACTTTTAAGATGCCGTTTTATATAGTAAATGATGTACATTGAAAGCTAAAGTAAATTGTCCCTTGTGGAAATTTGTATAATACATAGGTGAAGGTCACAATGACTTTGTTATTTGTGAGGGAATAGATAGTGCATTAACCCTTACCCAGCTGAACAAATAGGAGCTCCATATGGTTAGCATGCAAAAACAACAGATTAGAGTTAAAGAAAAACAAGATGACAACTGACTGAGGTAAGAAGTTCATCATCCAGCTCATACTGCATTAGTTGGCTGAAAAACAATTTGAAAGAAAATAGCCTAAGGTGCATGTTTCACCGAATCCAGATGCAATAATCAGCTCAACATTAGCTTAATTTATATTTAGTGAAAACCTGCAGTGCAACATGGCACCAAATGAAAAAAAAACCATGTAAAAGCTACTGCGTTTTTTTTAAAAAATAACATCATCAGCCAGTTTGGAAGTATTGGTTTGAAAAATAAAGCAGGCTGTTTTGTCCTGCATAGCATCCAGTTTCTTGAATAGATGAGCTGTATACATCTAGCCCTCTAGAAATTATTCATTGCATTCCTGACTTAAACCTTGTGGAAGGTGGACTAGCTTTAAGTAGACAGGAGGGAGTTCCTTGCCACAGACTTGCTCTTGTATTCATACTCAAGTTTTGGTTTTGGATGCCAAGCCAGTGGTGGTTAGTGTCATGGGGTGGGGACTCTCCAAATTTAGAAGTAGCTGGTGCCATGTTGGCCGGAACAAACCTCTCCATCATGGTCAGCTTGGTTTTGGGGGCAGCAGTGGCCTCTTGGGGTGAGGGGAGAGTACTGCTGCTGAATGTTGGCTGTGCCATGGCTGGAGGAAATCTTGCAGCTACAGCAGGTGGTCTGGGGGTCCCTAGTGAAGACTTAAAGCAGCAATGTAAACTTGGAGGGGCTGCACGTTGGCTGGCAGGGAGTGATAGTCATAGAGTCATAGAAATACACAGCACGGAAACAGACCCTTCGGTCCAACTCGTTCATGCCAACCAGATATCCTATATAAATCTAACCCCATCTGCCAGCATTTGGCCCATGTCTCTCTAAACCCTTCTTATTCACATACCCATCTAGATGCCTCTTAAATGTTGCAATTGTTACAGCCTCCACCATTTCTTCTGGTAGCTAATTCCACAGATGCACCACCCTCTGCATGAAAAAGTTGCCCCTTGGGTCCCTTTCAAATCTGTAACGATTCACCTTAAACCTATCCGCTCTAGTTCTGGAATCCCACCCCATGCTGGAGAAACTTAGCAGGTCTGACAGCATTTGTTGCGGGGGGATGGTGGGAGCAGAGTTAACGTTTCTAGTCCAGACCTCAAGATTTTATAAACCTCCGTAAGGTCACCCCTCAGTCTCCAATACTCCAGGGAAAATAGCCCTAGTCTTGGCTCAGTGGTTAGCACTGCTGCCTCACCACACCAGGGACCCGGGTTCAATTCCACCTTTGGGTGACTGTCTGTGTGGTGTTTGCACGTTCTGTCCGTGTCTGTGGGGGTTTCCTCCGGGCGCTCTGGTTTCCTTCCACAGTCTAAAGATGTGCAGGCTAGGTGGATTGGCCATGCTAAATTGCCCGTAGTATTCAGGGATGTGTAGATTAGGTGGGTTATTGGGTTATAGGATTATAGGGGGATGGGTCTGGGTGGGATGCTCCGAGGGTCAGTGTGGACTGGTTGGGCTGAAGGGCCTGTTTCCACACTGTAGGGATTCTATGATTCATGATTCTATTCAGCCTCTCTCTATAGCTCAAACCCTCTAACCCTGGCAACATGCTTGTAAATCTTTCTTGAACCCTTTCAAGTTTCACAACATCCTTCCTATACCAGGGAGACCAAATGTGCATGCAGTAGTTCAACAGTGGCCTAAACAATGTCTTGTACCACCACAATGTGACTTCCCAACTCCTACACTCAACGCACTGACTAATAAAGGCAAGTATATCAATGCCTTTTTCACTATCCTATCTACCTGCAACTCCACTTTGAAGGAACTATGAACCTGCACTCCAAAGTCTCTTTGTTCAGCAACACTCCCCAGGACCTTACCATTAGGTGTATAAATCCTGCCCTGATGTGCCTTTCCAAAATGCAGCACCTCACATTTATCAATTAAACTCCATCTGCCACTCCTTGGCCCAGAGGTCCATCTGATCACGGTGGTACTCAGGTTACTCTGAGGTAACCTCCTTCACTGTCCACTACACCTCCAGTTTTGCTATCATTCTGCAAACTTACTAACCATACCTCCTATGTTCACATCCAAATCATTTGTATAAATGACAAAAAGCAGTGAACCCTGCACTAATGCTTGGGGCACACTGCTGGTCACAGGCCTCCATTCTGAAAAGCAACCGTCCAACACCATCCTCCGTCTTCCACCTTAGAACCAAACCGGTATCCAAATAGTTAGTTCTCCCTCTATTCCGTGTGATCTAACCTTGCGAACCAGTCTGCCATGAGTAACCTTGTCAAACGCCTTACTGAAGTCCACATAGATTACAATCCACCGCTCTGCTCGCATCAATCCTCTTCATTACTTCAAAAAACTCAATCAAGTTCATGAGACATGATTTCCCAGGAATATCCTCCCTAAGCACAGCCGTAATGTTATTCCTAATCAAAAACACCACTCCCACTCCTCTCTTGCTCTTGCTTGCAACCCCCCACCCAACTTCTATCTTTCCTAAAGCATCTATACCCTAGAACATTAAGCTGCCAGTTCTGCCCATCCTGAGCCACGTTTCTGTTATTGCTACGATATCCCTATCCCATGTTCCTAACCATGCTCTGAGTTCATCTGCCTTACCTATTAGGCCTCTTGCACTGAAATAAATGCAGGTTAAGTTATTAGTCCTACCTCGTTCCCTGCCTTGTTCCTGCCTGCCCTGACTGCTTGACTTACTCCTTTTCCCAACTGTACCAATCTCAGACTGATCTCTTTCTTCAGTATCTCCCTATCCTTCCTACGCCACTACCCCCACCCCACCAATGCAACCACCCCACCCTCCTCCCATTAGTTTAAACCCTCCTGAGCAGCTCTAGCAAATCTCCACACCAGTTTATCAGTCCCCTTACAATTCAGGTACAACCGATTTTTCTTAAACAGGTCACTTCTACACAGAAGAGATTCTAATGATCCAAAAATGTGAATCCTTCTTCCCTGCACCAGCTCCTCAGCCATGCATTCATCTGCTCTATGCTCCTATTCCTACCCTCACTAGTTCATGGCACCAGGAGTAATCCAGATGTTACTACCCTCAAGGACCTACTTTTTAAACTTGCTGCCTAACTTCCTATATTGTCTGCACAGAAGTTCTTTTTTTTTCTTCCTCTGTTGTCAGTGCCAATGTGTATAATGACCTCCTGCTGGTCCCTCTTCCCGATGAGATTATTCTGCACTCTCTGAGATATCCTCGATCCTGGCTCCAGGGAGGCAACACACCATTCCGATGTTTTGCTGTCGATGCAAAGATGGCATTTAGTAGAATGAAGGGCTCTTCCTATTGGATTTGGGAGATTAGGGAGAGTTTTCACATCACTGTTGATTCTGTCTGCAGGAAATGTTTTTGGTTGCGAATCCTATAGGATTGCATGGATCAGTTGGAGCAGCAGTTAGTGGCAATGAGGAAATTACAGGAGCTAAGGGGTGTGATGGATGGCAGTTGCAGGAAGGGAGATAAACCGAAAATACAGTTAGGTGGATGGGTGACACCTAGGAAAGGTAGAAGAGCGAGGCAGGTAGTGCTGGAGTCTCCTGTGGCTATCCCATCTCAAACAAGTATGCTGTTTTGGAAAATGTAGGTGGTGAGGGACTCCCAGGGGAATGTAGCACTAACAGCCAGGTTTCTGGTACTGAGATTGGGTATACTAAAACGAGGGGTACGCCAGGTTCCAAGTGATCAATTGCGGTAGGGAACTCTCTCATCAGAGGCACAGACAGACATTTCTGCAGTCTCTCTGGCTCGAGAAGGGGAAAGGGAGTGCCAAAATAGCATTAATCAGGTTAGGTAATGTACTGCAGTAAAAAACAATCTTTAAATCTTGTGATGCCCAATAAAATTTCCACTCTCAGTAATTTATCAACCTTAAAGCAAATTAATGTTAAACAGATTACTTTAAATGTAGGTTCCTTGCAAGGCTGACCCAGTTAAGGTTCTGGCCTCTGCTAGCCTATAGATATTGATGTTATGAAAT
This sequence comes from Rhincodon typus, assembly GCF_021869965.1. Classification (NCBI taxonomy): domain Eukaryota; kingdom Metazoa; phylum Chordata; class Chondrichthyes; order Orectolobiformes; family Rhincodontidae; genus Rhincodon; species Rhincodon typus. Next base: position 57,788,137 of record NC_063337.1, on the reverse strand, counting down.
TCAGCAATTGTATTGTCATTAAATGACAAGAAAGGTAGTTTGATTCTCTCATGTTGGAAATGGTTGCTGTTTGTCACTTGTGCAACATGAATTTTCCTTGCCAATTTATTACCCTAAACCTAAATGCAGTCCAGGCTTGCTGCATCTGAGAAATAACTATGCATAAATGAGCAGGTAATTGCTGAGCAAGTTTGGATTGATGGATTTTTGACTGCATTAAGAAAGGAAATATTTTATTTTAAATGGACGAGTATTCATAATATTTCCAGCAATTACTTTGGTCACTTAAAGGAAAAGCATATTAAATGACCACTGCCTGTAGCATCTGCAAAAGTCATTCACAGCGGGGTATTTGCAATTATTTATTCCCCAAATAAGACTTACATACTGGATACTCCTCCTTGAGATTACAGATTACATGCTAAGTCTGTCAATAACAATAAAAGAAAATTGGCTCAAAAGAATAGAATTTTCTCACAGCTCTGGACAGTTCAACAAGTGTATTTTTGGCCTACATCAATGAACATCCAGCTCCATAGTTACTGTGCCCAGTTCTTGATTACAAAGAAACAATTTGGACAGTCCCAAGAGGAGGAATAGGGCTGATCTATAATGTAAGAGATCTGAGTTGTAAGGGAGGAGTAGAGGTGGCTGGAGTTTTTCTATGGAGAAGTTGTCACATATGGGCAGAGAGTGGGTTAATGTCCATTCAGGTGGTGCCCGGTGTTTGGATTGGGGGCAGTGAGAGTGATTGGAGGTTCACTGTAAGTGATTAACGGGGCTTCAGTGCGAGTGATTGGCAGGGGTTCAATGTGAGCAATTGGCAGGAATTCAGTGCGGATCACTTGCGGGGTGTCAGTGTGACATTCCTCCCCCCCCCCGCCCCCCCCGATTTAAATGCCCAACATCTGATCCACCCTATCTTTTCACCCACTTAGCTGGTAGCTGATCTCTTCATGCGCTTACCAGCTGTCTAACCCCCTCATTTATTTACCCTCCCATTTGCGAGCCTATCCATATCACCCAATTACACACTTGTTTTACACACTTACATTATCTCTTCATTAAAGAGGCTTTGAACTCTAAACCCAGGATTAAGACAGTTACTGCTATGAAAAGGGGACAGTTTGGCCTCCAATGCTGATCCTGCTTTGCACTGGAAAGCTTCCTGAACAGATCTGCATTTTATTTCTCGATAGGCCGGAAACATGGAGCTCTGTTACAGATTAAGTGAAAAGGACTGGAGTGGTAATCTGACCAAGTTAATCTTTTATGGCAATGCAAATATTAGAATACTTTAAAACTGTAAGTGTGTTTACAAACTTCAATCAATGCATTCCATTACTTGCCAATACTAAGTTGATTATTTCCACAACCTTTGCAGTAACTAACTGAAAATATTTTCATGAACAATATCTCATTTTTAGAGCTGTGACTGTGTTCTCAATGACCAATATCTCTTTTTAAAATTACTATCATATTTTAACTGAACCACCTAGAGTTTCTTTACAAATATCAACACTGTAAAATGGAATTATATAGATTACTCAGAAATAAGTGTTTTATAATGTTGCATCTTACAACCAAGACAATTTGTACATTTTGTATTGAGTAGTAAGTTGAAACATATGGTACTCACATGATCCAGCAACAGGTTAAATATACATCATACTTACCTTTTTGCTACATCATCATTACTCTTTGCACTAAGCCAAAATCTGTTCATGGACAAAGGAGTGTGCTTACTTACTTAAAAAGATTGGGTGCACCATTTTGTTTACACTTTTATTGACAACACAATTGATAAATTCACTGAAGAACAGTATGGGTAAACAGAAAGTTAACCTGCAAATTTAAATTTACCTGTGGGTCAAGCAAAGAAATGTAACCTGGAGAAAGCAAAGTATCAACTGGGACTAGTAGTATTTCATGAGAGATTAAAAGATCCAGCCAAGCTGATGAAGAAATCGTTTTGTTTAAACATTCATGATTCTGTTTTTGCTGAGGACCGCGGCCTTATGAAACTGCACAATACCAGGGCCTGTCAAAACTGCACCGGACCTAAATTGTAGTGTCATCCACAAGCTTACTTGTTGCGGTGGGGTGGGGGGGCGGAGTCTGAGGAAGGGTCTAAAACATCAACTCTGTTTTCCTTCACAGATGCTGCCAGACCGGCTGAGCTTTTCCAGCAACTTTGTTTCTGTTCCTGATTTACAGCATCTGTAGTTCTTTCGATTTTTATTCTATAATGTTTGTTGACTGCTTTATGGGTAGAGAACCATGCCTCCAGGAATTCCCATGCATGTCTATGTTTGGCTTGGGCTACAATGGTTATCTTGTCCCAGTTAAACTGATGGCCTTCATTGTCTGAGTGTACCGATATTAAGGAGAGTTTGTTGAGCTGTTTTGCTGCGAGCTGACGTTTGTGTCTTCTGATGGCTAGTTTCCTTCCTGTCTGACTAATGTAATGTTTATGGCAGTTGTCGCATGGTATTTTGTAAACCACACTGGTTCTGCATGTTTTGGAAATGGCGTGTTTACTCCTTGTGAGTGTTTGTCGTAGAGTGGCTATGGGCTTGTGGGCTACTATGATTCCTAGTGGTCTTAGGAGTCTTGTTATCAGTTCCGCTATGTTCTCAATGTAGGGCAGCGTGGCCAGTGTGTTAGGGCGTACAGATCCAACTGTTGTCCACCTTCCAAACCCACAACAATGCCTTCCATTTAGAAGGAAAGGGAAGATACATGGGAACACTACCAACTGCAAGCTCCTCACCAAGCCACTCACCATCCTGAAGTGGAAATATGTTGCCGTCCCTTCATTGCTGTTGGGCAAAATCGTGGAATTCCCTCCCATAGTGACTGCAGTGTTCAAGAAGGCAGCTCATCACCACAGTGTCAAGGGCAATAAGGGAACAAGCAATAAATGCTGCCTAGCCATTCAGCAACATCTACATCCCAAGAAAAACAAAACAATTGAGGCAACAGGCTGGGATATTCCACTAAATATGGTTTACCCCTCACCAAATTATTATTGCACAAATTTCTGTCAAAGCAGAGTTTTTGACACTGGCTGAGACCTTAAAGCAAAAAAAAAATTAGTGTAGGTATGAACATTTTGTAAATGTACAATTGTTTTTCTAAAAATTTTTTAGACATTTGTGAGGGAAATGCAGTAGACCTTTGGTCTCAGAAAGCAGTAAATGGTTCATCAAAAGCAGCAGAGAATTGTCAAAGTACAGTTTGTCAATTGACATGTTTACATCCAGTTTTCTATTATATATAATTACATGATAACTATGGTTGTGGTAAAGAAGAGAATGCAATACACAAAATTCTTAATATTGTCAATTCAGTCAGAGAATTCTAAGAGTAACAATCACCAATTTTGTTCTCGTATTCTTGCCTGAAAAATTTAATTGCCCTGATACAAAAACCTTCATGTTATACATCAGGCACTCTCCTTTAATTTACAAGGACAGTTGTCTATTCTGGTTCTTTACATTCATAGAAGCATTCCTTTCCATGTCAATTGCATGGCAGCTTCTTTCTTCAGTTAATGACACTTATTCTCCTGCTCTCTTATTCTCCCAATTAATTAAAGCATGCTTTACTCTCCCCCATTTACCTAGAGAGGCATTCTCAGCTTTTCCAAAAAGCACGTGACTTTAATCAAGCAACTGGATAGTAATTTGCTGAATATTTACAAAGCTGAATTTTATGATATAGGCAGGAGCTATTAATAGACTGAGTTCAGAAGAAAAAAAAAATCTTGGCACAAGGGCAGTTCAGTTGTTTGTAAAAGTCTGCACAGACTTTAGTTAGTAGCAATCGCTAAGTTCAGAGTTGGTGGAAATCTCCAGACTGTTAGAATTGGAATGAGGTCTTCAGGTTTTCAGAACTGAAAAGTCTTGAGCTGTTCCAGCAGTTCAAGGAAGAAGGCTGGAGCCAGTCATTTCAGCAAAAAATTACAGAAAAGACACTTCACCAGGATTTAGTGTCTGTAAAGCACATTGTTGAAATAGTTTTTTTTTGCTATTTACGTTAACACCTTTCTAAATTATGTCATGTAGATAGCTGTTTTATTTTGAAAGTCTCATATAACAAACTTGTGTTTTGTTTAATGATCATAGACTACTTCATATGAATATGTTCAGTGATTGACCGCCGTGGTAGCAAAACTGCAAAAATACAACTTTTGATGGATCAAGCTTGATTTCATGCTGTGATCTGACTTTATTATCAGCTGGGATCAGAATTGTACTGGTTGGAATTTTTGATCACATCTGAATGAACTCAATGTCAATATAAACACAACTCAATATTAGGGCCTGGGTTCAAGTCCCACTGCTCAAGAAGTGTGCAAACAACAACATCTCTAATAAAACCAAATAGAAAAGAAAATCTATGAATCAATATCATACAACTGAAGAAAATGATATGAAACAGTTGATGGTATTATTCTGAAGTATTATTCCCCAATAATAACGTAAAAGACTTCAGTTTCTCAAATCTTCCAATTCAATCAAAATGATAATTGCATCAGGATGCAGCAACAAGATTTTATTGTCATTAACTACTCTCAATACAATAATTCTCCATCCTTCAGGGAAACATCTTTAAATTATAAAATTCTGATAAACACCACCTGGTTCGGTGTTATTATAAAACCTACTTTTTTGAGAAGATTTGTAGCTCAGGTTATGAATGAGGTTGTAGACTTGCTCACCATGCCAGTGTGTTTGATTGCAGATATTTCACCACCCTGCTAGGTAATATCGTCACTGCGCCTCTGGTGAAGCGTTGGTGTTCCGTCCCACTTGTTATTTATATATCTCGGTTTGCTGGGGTGGTTGGTATTATTTACAGTTTTGTTCTTCAGTGAAGACCTTTTCACCAGAGGCGCACTGATGATGTTACCTAGCAGGGTGCTGAAATCTTTGCAATCAAACACATCGGCTCATCGAGCAAGTCTGTAACCTCATAAACCTACATACATAGAAAGATCTTGATGCTTACTGCATGTCGACATGAAGCATATGCTACATCTGCTTTGTTTAGTGTCCCTGAGAGAATCCATTATTCAGTCAGTTCTACTGCTCGGACCTGAAGCCCATTGCTTGGCTGCAAAGATCACAAACAGCAACCTGGTAGTTGACTCAAGTGATGAAATCCTACATTTCAACATTTGATGGAAAATCCAAACAACCCTCAGCTGCCTAAAGACAAGGCAGCAAAAGTGCAGCATATGCTCCACAATTGGAACATAAGAACCAGCTCAACGTGTGACTGTGGCCTTCTAAATCATATCATTGCCAACTATTGAACTGTTGCCCTGAAGTATTCACTTTTGATGGCATCACAGCAGTTATGCTCTATCAGCTGAAGCTACTGAATGGATTATTCGCCTTGACATTAAACTATAAACTTCTTCCCTAACCATATCAATTAAGAAAAAAGGTAAAATGTCATTAAGTATCAGCATTAATTCACTACCAATGATGGTATTATGTGAAGAAATATCAAGTAATAACTAAAACTACCGATCATCAAGCTCAAAGATTCACCAATGAAAAGTCAATAATTAGGCTCAGAAATTGCTCAAGTACCTTTTCATACTGGCCTTGGCATTAACTTGAGTAGTCTCAATGCAGGACAAAATATAAATCAGGAAATAATGGATGCCTGTAAGAGGGGTACTGTAGTTGTCATGGGTGATTTTAATCTGCATATTTAGTGGACAATTCAAACGGGCAAGGGTAATATGGAAGATGAATTTGTAGAGTACAGCAGGATTTTCTTCTTCAAGCAGTACACCGCACAGACCAGGAACAGGCTGTTTAGATCTAGTAATCTTTAATGAGGTAGAATTAATAAGAGATTGCATAGTTAAGGATCCTCTTGGGTGTAGCGATCACAATATGGTAGAATTTCAAATTCAGTTTGAGGGAGAGCAATTCTGGTCTCAAACTAATGTGCTCAAGTTAAATAAGAGCAATTACAGCACTCCTCTGAGGAGCGAGCTGTCTAAAGCTCGCTGGGAACATAGAATTAGGGGAAGAAGGTCAACACATGGGCAGTGGCAGACAATTAAGCAGATACTTCACAATGCTTAGCTAAAATTTATTCCGGTCAAAAACAAGGATTTGATGAGGAGGATGAACCACTTGTGATGAACACAGGCAGTCAAGAAGAATATCCAATTGAAAGCAAAGGCATTCAAAGCTGCAAAAACTAATGACAGGTCAGAGGATCACGGTCAATACAGTGTGGAGCTGGAGGAACACAGCAGGTCCGGCTGCATCAGAGGAGCAGGAAAGTTGACGTTTTGGGTCAGGACCCTTTATCAGGACTGATGTTGCCTGACCTGCTGTGTTCCTCCAGGTCCACACTGTATTGACTGATTCTAGCATCTGCAATTCTTGCTATATCCCAGAGGATCAGGAATTTTTGTTTTTTTAGGAACCAGCAGGGGATGACTAAACATCTAACAATGGAGGAGAAAATTTATTATGAAAATTACCTTCTAAACCTACAACCACTTCCATCTAGAAGGACAAGGTTAGCAGATATATGGAAACACCACCACCTTCAAGTTCCCCTGCAAGCCACTCACCATCCTGACTTGTCGTTGGGTCCAAATCCTGGAATTCCCTTCCTAATGACATCGTGGGTCAACCCACACAGTAGGTGGCCTGCAGCAATTCGAGAAGGCAGCTCACCATCACCTTCTCAAGGGCAACTAGGGTTGAGCAATAAACGTTGGCCAGCCAGTGGCATCCACATCTCACAAAAAGAATTTTAAAAAAGACAAAGAAATAAAGAAAGAATTATAATGTACATAACAACCAATTGTTTGTGAGGCTAAAATTGAACAGTTCAGACTCAAAAAGAAACTATTGTTGTCTTAAGTGCATAATGCTTGAAAGAAAATGGAGAGAATTCAATTTCCAGTTTATTTTGAACGGTTTCATGAGAAGCAAGAAAATTCACAAATTTCCATATCCTAAGATTGTCTTCTGCTTGCTAGTATGAATGCCTCAGCCTGTCACTTTGGAGACCAAAAGTCTTTTCTCCAAATGAAGTTTGCATTTGAAGTGTCCCGAGATATTTCACTATGTAAAAGGCACTATACAAACATGCTGGCATTGCTGAATTAAGAAAAGGAGGGCATTTTCCATAACTATTAATGAAAAAATTGAGGCAAGACGTACTCACACTCTATCCCTAACAGTTTATCTTTCCGTGTAGATATCGCTAACCCATTACTCAATCCACATCTTTGAAACACTGCACAGGTCCGTCTGCATATACATTTATAATTTCTTCTGCATTCATATTTTTCATAGTTACACCATTTCTCTTTTTCTTTGTATATGCCTTGTTTCTCCTCTTCCATTTTCTCATCAGGTCTGCAGCCAGACTCCAGGCTCTGATCCTCCTGCCATACTAGATGTGAACTCATGATCCCTTTTGCACTTGACTACTTAAAGGAGCCACTCAACATGTAAAGGCTGGCCAAAGAGCAGGTGCAGGCCAGAAGTGCACAAAATCAACTCCTGTGGCCACACAATTAGAAGGAAGTAATCTTGAAACCATTTGAAGTTAGATTTAATACTCCAATATTTAGGATAGATGAGCCAAAAGATGACAATGGAATTTAGATGGCTATGTGTTTACAAAATCTTATGTTTGATTAAACAGTGACTGTCTTTGCACTTCCCTTAGAAATGTACTAAAACTTGTAAAATTTAATTTGAAGCTTACCTTGCTGTATCAAAGACACAGTACATTATATGGAATAAAGAATCTAGTTAGTTCTTTAACACATTCTTAGCTCTTATTACATTGACAAAACAGTTTAAAGACATTTATCATTTTCCCTCAGTTCATAGTAATCTCACGTAATATTATTTGCTTTCACCCACAAAAACAACATTGTTTTATCATAACCGGCAATGTACATTAACTTGTCTATTCAGAGTAAACTGTACTACAGGATATACATTACTATTTAATATACAGCTCTGAATTGTAAGGACTACCTTTTATAGAACACAACTAACAAGGCTCTACTCCAGAGACTTAATATACAAGAAATTATTCACAAGGGACAAGAAATTTGGACAGAAGACTAGAAATTGGAGATGCTTCACAACCCATGTGAACAGAACTTTTGAACTCTTGGCAATAATAACATCTTTGTAATTTGAAGGCAAGGGAAAATTGTACGGCTGGTATCACATCGCTATTTTCTACATAACGTGCCTGTGAGTGATTATGCCTGGCATGCCCGTAGGCTGAAATCATAGGAAGCAACTGCGTCCAAATGACACTAATTGCAATGAAACTGGAAGATCACAGTTTTAAATCTCATTTAGGTCTGTCACCCCTTCTTTCATACATTGTTCAAGTAATGTACTTTATGAACTCTATCTTTCCTACTTTGACATTTTCTCAGGCTCTCTGCGTTGTTTGTCTGTTAAGCTTTAATCTAGTAAAGTGCACAGCACACTAACTATTTGGGGTAATAAAGACCATGAGTGCTTACTTCATGGCTCCTTGCTGAAATAAAATTATATCAAACAATTTGCAATTAAAGGAGTGATTAAAACAAACAATGGGAAAACACAAAAAAAAAAGCTTTTCTGAAAAATAGATCAAAAAAGTTGAAACTGAGAAACATTTGCTTTTAAACTCATAGGTACTTGGCAGAATATTTGTGGAACAAAAGTCTTGGATGACTTAACTACGTTGTACAAGCATTGCACTATGAACATTAGGTTTAGTAATACATTACTTATATTGCTTACCTTTATAGCAATTAAGTTTTTTGAAAATAAATTATTTTAACATCTACTGACCAATCTACTATGGACCGCAAACTAGAGTTACAGTTCTGTATTAATACTCAAACACTATCAAATTGGATTGAAATATATTCTTTATTCCAAAGGTTGGTAGAATTTGTAATACTCCAAATTTTCGTACTTCTAGTGCTACTAAAAGCATATTTCAATTCTGAAGGGCATCATGCATCGTTTCTGAGTAATCAGTAAGTTCTCGGTTAATTCTACAAATTACACCGTACCACAATTCTGTCAACATTCAAAAAAAAAATTGCATACTATTCATATGATATCCCTCTTACATCCTCTTGCATCATGCATCTTTTAGTCAAAGGCATAGTGTCCTACAGCACGGAGACAGGCCGTTCGGCCCAAACTGGTCCATGCCAACCAAGATGTTCATCCACTCTAAACCCATTTCCCTGCATTTGGCCTATATCCTTCTAAACCTTTCCTATCCATGCATTATTCAAATGCCTTTTAAATGCTGTTAAAGTATCCGCCTCAACAACTTCGGCTGGCAGCTCATTCCATATGCCTGCCACCCTCTGTGTAAAAATAAAAGTTGCCCATCAGGTTCCCGTTTATTCTTTCCCCTCTTACATTAAACTGATGCCTTTGAGTCCTTGATTCCCCCACCCAAGGAAAAAGACCGAGTGCATTCTCCCTATCCATGCCTATCACGATCTTGTACACTTCTATAAGATCCTCCCTCAGACTCCTATGCTCTAAAGAAAAAAGTCCTAGCTTGTCCAACCTCTCCCAATAACTCAGTCACTTGAGTCCTGGCAACATTTTTGTAAATTTCTTCTAAACTCTTTCCAGTTTAATAACATCCTTCCTATAGCAAGGTGACCAAAACTGAACACAATACTCCAAGTGAGGCCTCACAAATGTCCTGTACAACTGCAACATAACTTCCCAACTTCTGTATTCGTTACCCTGACTGATGAAGGCCAATGTGCCAAAAGCCTTCTTCACTGCCCCGTCTACCTGCGACTCCACTTTCAGAGAACCATGCACCTGAACTCCAAGGTCCCTTTGTTCCACTACGTTTCCTAAGGCCCTACCATTACCCATGAAACCTCTACCTTGATTTGACTTTCCAAAATGTAATACCTCACACTTACCTATATTAAACTCCATTTGCCATTTCTTGGCTCACTTCTCCAGCTGATCAAGATCCTGCTGCAATTTCCTCACTATCCACGATACCACCTATTTTAGTGTCATCTGAAAACTTACCAATTGTGCCTTGTACATTCTCATCCAAATCATTGGTACAGATAACAAACAGCAATGAGGCAGTCCAGTACACTACTGAGTTAGAGAGACCCCTTTTATTCCTTGCAGTTATGATTTAAGAATGGTACACAATTATGGAACAAGTCTGTTGCTGTGGCAGAAATGAGCCTTCATTGATCTAACAAGGATCGACTGATTTGAAGGAACTTCTTTGTTGTAATTCTGAGCCACAAGCAAACAGGGAGCAGCTACTAAGATCTAGGAGTTGAGGATGGTCATGGGTGGGAAATCCCTGCATCTGTGTAGCAGAGCTTGGGCTACACTATTCCCAACTATTCCTGCCAGTGGACAAAATTCCCCAGCAAGACCGTGTGTAGTTGGGAGTGCAATAGCCACCCCGCGTTGAAAGAACTCATACACAGGCATCTTCCACCACCTCAAAATAAAAGTTCAGGACATAGAGCATCAGAGTCTTTGTGGAAAATCCTAGTAGTAACAGACTTCAACATCACACCGATATCATAAGCCAGATACTCTAGTGTTACGACATTGGCATCACTGTTCTGAACGAGAGACTGTAGACAGGAGAAGGTCAGCTCAAAGAAAAAAGTGGTAGGTACACCTGCTTCTGGAAGAGTAAAGCTCAGGAAGAATGCTAACTCTATGGGGTTGGTTTCATCATAAAAGCAAATTTGTTGACTGTCTTAGTAAGCCCCTGAGGGATAAACAAATGTCTCATGACCTAACTATTCACTAACCAAGAAGGAGTGCATCAGTGATTCATGCATACATCTCAACCCTAGAAAGATCAAATGAGGACAAAGAAGGATTCTACTCCAGTCTTGATCAGTCACTGTCTGTATCCCAAAGATAGACCAGCAAATTCTCTTCAGTGATTTTAATGCCGGAGTTAGGAAGGCCACAAATCTCTGAAAAGGCAGGATTGGCATAGAATGGGTCAGGAAGGCAACCAGCAAAAAAGTCCTTCTCTTGAGAAAACACCGAGAACAGGAAGTGGCATTACAAAGAAGGCTGGTGTGCACTATAGCCTTAGGCTAAACATCCTGTAGAGTTTGCTCCTGCCATGTAACAATATCCCCCTGACTATCTGTTCATACGTTCATGGTCTGACAGTGAATTGTAATGATATTTTAACCAAATTATAAAACTAAAAATTGTGTACAAGTAACTCATTTTCCATTCATAATAACTTCCATTATTTCATAACTGTAAACCATAATGGAGATATCTTTCTGCAATTTTAGAATACATCACAATAATTACCTGAACTAATCATCTTAATATTGCTATTTCCTGTAAATGGTAATTACCTAAACACACACACATTAGTGGAAACCTGGAAGACTCGCACACAAAAGACAGATGTTGGGTCACTTTAAATTTTCAATACTGAGATAAGTAACTTTTTGTTCCACACAACAATTAGGGGTTAGGAGCAAAAAAGACCAGTTAATGAAGACGAGGGACAGCTTAACCATGATCTGCTTGAATAGCAGATCAAGTTGAAGGCGAAATGGCCTCTCCTTTCCTTTTAGGCAGTCCCCGGAGGTCACAGATTACTTTACCCGACTCTGGAGTTGTCTCTCTTCAGGTAACTGACGTGCCCAGCACCAGATCCTCAAACCCTGTTTCGATGGAACAGAAGGTGTCTGAACAAGAGATGCTCAGTTTTACGTACCCTGCTTCTGCTTTTCACGCTTGGCCTCCAATGTGCCTTTTAAAGAGGTTTGAGATGGTTGGCATCTTTACAGAATCGTCTTCTCCAGATTGGGCAGTCTTGGGCAAGGGATTTTCACATGTTACTGGAGAATTACGTTTTACAAAGTGGTTCAAAGGTGACCTTGAACCATTTTCTGTGCACTCCTGCTAACCACTTGCCTTGAGAGAGCACAGAGTACAGCGCTTCTTTCGGGACTCTTGTGTCAAGCTTGCAGATGATGTGGCCCATCCAAAGCAGTGACTGATAGTAACCAGTGCCTTGACACTGCTGGCCTGATAGAGGATGAGTGAACACCCTGCCATTGTAATTGCAGGATTTCACAGAGGCATTGCTGATGATATTTCTCTAGGGATGTAAGGTGTCTGCAATATATTATCCATGTCTCTAATGCATATTGAAGGGCAGGTCACGCAGCTGCCCTTGAATGTAAGATTTGAGGTCTTTGTCATCAAGCACTTTGTTCCTCAGACAGTCAAAGATTATGCTGGTATATTTCATGCAATGTTGAATTATTATTTATTCATTCGTGGGATATGGGCATTGCTGGCCAGGCCAGTATTTCTTGTCTGTCTCTAGCTGCCTTTCAGAAGATGGTGGTGAGCTGCCTTCTTGAACCTCTCCAGTCCATGTGCCTTTAGGGAGGAAATTCCAGGATTTTGACCCAACAATAGTGAAGAAATGGCAACAGATTTCCAAATCAGGATGATGAATCGCTTGGAGGGAGACTTACAACTGGAGATGTTCCCATGTATCTATTGTCCTTGTATTTCTAGAGGGGAGTGGCACTGGGTTTTGAAGGAGTTTCTAGTGATCTTCAGTGAATTTTATTGTTCATGTCTGCCTTTGATGAAAGGAGGTTCACACAGTATGAGAATTGATCTACGTGGTTAAGTGGCTCAATGTGGATCTTGATAGTTGGGAGGACATTGTTGCACGTTAGTAGACTTCAGAGGTTGTGTGTGTTCTGGAAGTTTAGCCTAAGGCCTATTTCATGAATGTTTTTCTAATAGTATGAAGCGCAATTTCCCCAAGTACTTCAAATTAATGACAAAAGGGAGGGTGACTTTAGTCTTAGACCTGAGACGACGCAGGTTGAAAACTTTTCCACTCATCCTAAAGAGAAGCTCCACACCAGTAGGAACCATCATGGGTATTTGGTGGATTGTTACATCAAGGAAGATGATGAAGAGCATTAGTGTGATTACACAGCTTTGCTTATCTTACTGTGCACACGTATTGGACTTTTGGTGGATCTCTTGGCAAGGATCATGAGTTGGATATCATCATACAGCCTACAACGGATGGCGACAGATTTAGACTGCCAGCCAATTTTGAGAAGCATGTTCAACAATCCCTCCCATTCAACAGAGTTGGAACCGTTTGAGAGGTTGAAGGAGACCATGTATACAAAACGAAGAACAGAAAGTGTTGGAGAAACTCAGCACATCTGGAGAGAGAAAAAAAGGATGTTTAATGTTGCCTTTAGTCACTGGACTCAAAACATTAACTCTGTTTCTTTCCCTGTAGAGCTGCCAGGCTTACCAAGTTTCCCTAGCATTTTGTATTTTTGCTTCAGATTTCCAACGTCCACAGTTTTGATGTTGTAGACATGCTCGCTGAGCCGGTGGGTTTGGTTGCAAACGTTTTGTCATCCTGCTAGGTAACATCGTCAGTGCGCCTCTGGTGAAGCGTCAGTGTTCTGTCCTGTTTGTTATTTATATGCCTCGGTTTGCTAGGGCAATTGGTATTATTTCCACAGTTTTGTTTTATTCCCATGTATAGAAAGGTTACTGCTGCTCTCTTCATTTTTCCTGTACTTGTCTTGAAGATCATGCCCATTGTGCATTTTGATGGATGGAACCTGCATTGCATTCTGACTCTGATAGGAGTTCTTCAGCCACTGGCTAGAGAGGAGGATTTATGCAATGGCAATCTGGTGACTAATTGCTCTGTAGTTGAGCAGTATGAAATAAAGTGACAAAATATTTTTCCAAAGGGTCTTCCCTTGCATCTCTAAATAACTTCCATCAGATTCTCTTAAATGATGACCTCTGTCATGGGTTTCAAAAGATAAAGTTTAGTTTTAAAAATCACTATACATGAAAGTTACTTGTTTCCATAAACGTTTAATATTTTGACACCAGTGAATTAATCTCCTATTCTAAAGCTTCCTTTAATTCATTGTATACCAGTGCAAATCAGGAAAGTCCAACAGCATGAGCTGATGCAATGATTGTGGAAAGGACAGCATCTCAGGCCACAGAGTGCAGTTTACTGATTGTGTGTAGTTAGAACAAGGAACTGTAAAGCACAGGCACCCACAATGTTGTGCCGAACATGATGCCAATTAAAGTAATCCCTTCTGCCAGGCCTTGGTCCATATCCCTCCAATCACGAGCTTATCTAAAAGTCTCTTAAATGCTTCTATCGTATCTGCCTCCACTACCATCCCTGGCAGCGTGTTTCAGACTCCTACCACTCTCTGTGTAAAAAAAACTTGCCTTTCACATCTCCTTTGAACTTTCCCCCTCTCACCTTAAATGTATGCCCCCTAGTTTTAGACATTTCAACTCTGGGAAAAAGATTTTAACCATCAGCCATATCTAAGCATCTCAATTTTATACACTTCTATCAAGTCTCCCCTCAGCCTTAGCTGTTCCAGAAAACACAACCCGAGTCTTTCTAGCCTCTCCTTATAGCTCATACTGCCGGGATAACAGGGTATCCTGGTAAACCCCTTCTGCACCGTCCCCAAAACCCCAACATCCTTCTTGTAATGTGGCATCCAGAATTGAATGCAAAACTCTAAGTGTGGCCTAACCAAAGTGTTATAAAGCTGCAACATGACATCCTGTCTCTTGTACTCAATTACCCGAACAATAAAGGCAAACATGCCATATGTCATCTTTACCAACCCATTTCCTTGTGTGGCCATTTTCAGGGAACTTTGGATTTGAACCCCAAGATCCCTCTGTATATCAATACTGTTCAGGGTCCTGACATTAACTGTATACTTTCCTTTAACATTTGATCTCCTAATGTGCAGCACTTCACACTTAGCCGGATTAAATTCCATCTGCCATTTCTCCACCCATATCTGCAACTGATGTATATCCCGCTGTATTCTTTGACAACCTTCTACACTATCCACAATGCCACCAATCTTTGTGCTGTCTGCAAACTTACTAACTCACCCATCTACGTTTTCACCCAAGTCATTTACATATATCACAAACAACAGAGATCCCTATAGAACACTACTAGTCACAGACCTTCAGCCAAAAAAAATTCCTTCCACTACTACCCTTTGTCTTCCATGGACAAGCCAATTCTGAATGCACATGGCCAAGTCACCATGGATCCCATGCATCTTAATCTTTTGGATGAGCCTACCATGAGGAACTTTGCCTCTACTCTTATTCCACAACTGTTTCCACTTTGTTCTAGTACTCACCATTCAGCTGTTGCCCTCATACTTCCACAGCCTAATGTCCCTTTTCTACCAATTGTTAATGCATTTGATCTTAATTCTTCTCTCCATGCAGTCTTTCTTGTTTCCCCTCTTCTCACCACATTGCCGCTGTCTCTACATTATTTTTCCATCTCATGTTCCTACTGAACATCTCCTCCCTCCCACCCTTTATCCTGAACGCCCCCACCTTGCTTCTGCACCCGACATCACCGAGTCCCATCTATTTCGATCGTTCCTTTATAGCTTTGAGAAGTTGGAATCTGTGGCAAGCACAAACAACATCAAACGTTTCATAAATATTAAAACTTGCATAATCAAGTTTATGAAGTTTGTGGAACAAAATTTCCTGAAAACAAGCTCATAAAAATATCATACCTATTGCGTAATGCCAATTTCTAGTTTTAAGAGAGAAAATTTTGATTTTAATGACTTGCAAGTTTTCAAAACTATATCCAAGTTTCCTCGATTTTGTTTGGCAATTCTGCAAAATCTCCATTGAAACTGCCTACCATGGTCATCAACATTGATCCTGTGTATCAGAACTTACAAATTTCCTGAGCTTAGTCCTAAACAAGCTATAAATGTAAGCCTTCAATGTTAGCTGCAATAGAGCCCAAAATCATATTTATGGCAATCACCTCATCATTAAAGATTCCAGTTACTGAGTAAAACAAACTACAGATGAAAACATTTCCCTGATTTATCAGAACAGAGTGGCCAGATTATACAATCCTAAAATGATAGGCTAAACACAAAACAGAATCAAGAGGCCAAGAAAGGGAAGTCTACCACTTTTAACATTGAAAAAAAAACATAGTGTCACCTATAGCAGTCACAGAGGTTGCAAGAATTTAAAGAGCTTTCAATGAAATTCAGGCACAACATATCAAATTTTATGTATAATAGATTGAAGTAACTCAGATCAACATCAAGAATTACTATTTCCATGAGGTACTGGGGCGATTACTAGAAAGTCATACCCCAGCAAGAGTGAAGGGCTGAAACTTCTAAGGAAAAATGGCTCTTGCAAGGGCAGTTGAGTTAGTCACACTACCATATCCTCTCCCTGAAAGCGTGCAAATATTTTTCTTTTCCATGTTTATCCTTTGAAACTTGTGAATTAAACTACCCTCACCACCCTTTCAGGCAGTATATTGTAAGAGATGCTGTTCTCCTGTTTCTCACTGAAAATGCACTAAATATTTCAAGTCCCATATGGCTCAGTGACAGGCCATCGAAGGCCTTATGAATTTCAGCAACCATCAAGGAAGAACCTTCAGCTGGAGATTTGAGCTGCAAATAATCAGCTACACAAAACATTCTTGATCAAGTGTAGTTTGTTTAGCATTGCTGTCAATATTATGAAATCTAGCCCACACTAAAAGCAGCAATACAGAGGGCATGAATTAATCCCAAAAACCAATAAACACAATTTGACATTAATAATATGCCTGTGCATAAAACTTGGCACAACTCTATTTCTAATAAGCATATTTTATCAAATGATGTAAATGACAGTACACTTGCACCATGACAAACAGAAAGTAGAGAATAATGAGGAACAGCTGAATATGCAAGTGCTTTCCCAGGAGAAGACGTCATGACATTAGAATGAGAAAGTTGTTCATAGTGGACTTTTAAATCATAACTCGAGTAGTTCAATATTCCTGGGAAGAACTGAATACTTGCTTGATAGAAAAATATTTATAATCAATCAAGCAGATATAATGGGACATGTTACTTGGCTTCTTTCAACATTTTTCGCAATTGAAAAATTTGAATCAAAACAGTATTCTCCTGCCCTTCCCTTTCAGGCAACATATAAAAGGGTGCAGTCAACATAATTAAAAGGAAAACCAACTAGCCAAGACAAATATATAGACTACAGAGAAATGAAACAGTTACTTAAAAACTGAATCTCTTTATACCAGTATAAATAAAACTGGGTGGCTGCAAGGAATATGACAAATGTTTTACAAAATCCTCACAAATTTACAAAAGGAAAGCTTAGCGTCATCTCTTAAGTTCATCTAAAAAAGGTTACTTTCTTTAACAGCTTCCGACACAGCTCTTTCAGGCCGTTAGCATTTTTCAGACAAGAGCACACAAAGTGCAGATAGTACTGACTTACACAGACATAAGGAAATGACGGATAAAGCCTAGCAATACATATGTGGTTGCCAAACCTACCCAGATGGCTAGAATTTATTCCAACCTTTAATTCATTTCATTTCAAGTATAAAGCATCAAAGTGAGAAAACAATGTAGGATAAAGTGAAAACTGGTTAACAAAAAAATGTTGTGCTCATTTATATGTCCAAGATAATTTGAAAGACCACAATAATAAAATGATTAAACTGCTATTGTCAATCTTCATTTTATTCTGTGTTTAAAATTCAGCTCCCCTTCCAACAAATAAGACTTGCCAAGTTATTTTCTTGTTCTCAAAGTTCCTGATTAACAATATACTAAATAACAATATACTTCATATCAAACATTGCAGATCAACATGAACACAAAATATGATCTTTGCACGTTTTCTCACAAGCTGCATTCCTATTCATCACATTATACTAACAGCAAGTGACAACATTCATCACTTTTGCAGGGAATATCAAATTCTTTGCTTCAGGTTCTAATCTAATCCCGCTATGTTTAATTGTTACTAACCCAAGGTTATGTAAGACTTCTTCCGGACGATGTCTTCAACTCAAATTTACTCGAATTTTACTATAAACAAATTTTTGTATCAATGTTCAATATCAAAACAAGAACCATGTGAAGGCTGTTTTAATTGCGGGTTTTAAAGAGTGAAAAGAGAGATGAGAGAGGAAGTAATTCGAGGATAGAGGGGAAAGAACTCAAATTATCAAAGACTTCAAGCTGATTTGTCTAATCATTAAACAGATGTCAGACGGCCAGTGATTGGTGATGCAAATATGACCATTTCCAGGTCACATAATTCATGTGATTCACATAATTCAATTCAAAGGATAGACAACTTGGTGTGTATTATCCAATGGTAAGAATTTGGCCGAGTAAGTACTTTCATTACCCAACATGGTTAAATGTTCCACTATTGTGCCTGCATTAGCAGACAATAAATACTGTTTTATGGCACATTAGCCAAAGTGATTTCCCTAACTATTTGTTCTATAACAAATTAACCACTGCACTGGTATTAAGACAATCATATGAATAAAAAGTTCAGTCTGTTGAAATGCTACACGTCAAAAATCTGTGGGAGATGTGAACAGTCTGGGCCAGATCTGGCAAAGAACAGACTTACCATCAAATTAGCAGTTAATGCAACAGGCTAATATTACTGTCCTTAAGATGCCAGGGTAGTCCAACTTAACTGATTCCCAATCTACTCATATTTTCACCTCTTAACACCCCTCAACATCCTCTGGAATAAAGATGGAAGACAGTGTCAATAGATGGTGAATCTTAATACAATTAAATGTTTTATAAAAAATGCTACCTGCAGTGAATGATTTAATTTAGATTCAAAGGTAGTGTCCCTACTCCTGAACTGAGACACCTGGGTTCAAATCCCACGTACTCCAGAGAAGAGACATAACATCCCTGAACAAGTTGTTTAGAAAACTAAGTGATTTCTATTATCTGAAGAAAACTGGGGACCCCTCGTGTGGTGCAGTGGTAGTGTTCCTATCCCTGGACCAGGAGACCTGGGCTCAAGTTCCATCTGCTCCAGAGATGTGTTATAACATTGCTGATCAGGTTAATTAGGAAAACAGAATAAATGGAAAAAAAAGAACCAACATGAATTCAATTGTATTTCAGCAGACTATGGCACTTTGGCAGCTAAAGAATCCTTGTAAATTAGTGCAAAATTAAATGTAATTAATGAAGACTTGTAGCAAGAACTGTACATTGAAATGGTGAACATATAATCTCCAAAACGGAGATATAAATGTGCTAGCATTTTAGGTCAGGTGGCAACTAAATGTTAGACATCATCAGGACTTGTACCTAACTTCACTGTTACTGTTTATAAGCAATTTCACAGGCACATAAGATCAGGGTGGGAGGTAGTAATGGATGTAGGGATGAGAGGAAGCACATATTAGAATGAGTGAGTGAGAGAAACTAATGGACATCGACAGGCAAAAGATAGATAACACACTCAAAGCATACCAACTACGGATTTAAATCTAGTAGTACAAATACTACATTAGCAAGCTCATCTACACCCTAATTCAGTTAATCTCACAATTGCCTTTGGGTGCACTTTCACACTAATTTAAATTCCCTTGTATTATGCAACCACAGAACTTTACAGTCTTCAAACGGCTATTTGGCAGACTCACCAGTATTCCGAGCTAGTGGGGCACAAGCTCTAGAGACACTGCCTGCAAATAAGAACCAATGTATTACTTCGAGAAACCCTCCATTTCTGATGCCTTCAATTTTAAGCATCAGATCACTTTCATATTCTCAAAAGACAAATGTCAATCAAGATTAACTGTGCAGGATTTTGGGTTGAGAGGCACGATACGTTATAATACAATATGCAGCCAAATATAGTCATCAACTGTTTGTTCTGAATCTATTCCTCATGCAGTAAGTTATAAATTCTACATGCCACTTTCTTGACAAAAAAAGAATCATAGGTACACTGAAGTGATTAAAACCGGGTATTTTGGGACTGTAGACACATTAAACTCTATGTTTTCTAGCTGTAAGTTCGATTTTAAATATGGAAGAAAATTAATCAAATTTCATTACTGAGCGATTAATTACTCATGCTAAGGAACTACTTTCTACTTCATTAATCCAAAGATATATTCTAATTGCTGTATACAATGGAAAACAAATGGGCACAAGCTCCAGTGCAAACTGTTTTACTATAAAATGGGTCTAACTTAACATATCAGAAATACAATGGTACCAAGTCTCTGCAATTATTTGCCTTCAATATTTAGAAATTAACAACAGTGCTTTTTGCCTCTAAACAGTTGGTCAGTACGTTTTCCCTATACCATTGCTTAATTTTTAATGATATCAACACCAGTCTAACGAAAAACATGTGCCCCTACCATTGTTAGTTTGCTAAAGGCACGAGCATGACTCATTCTATAATGTATTTGCTTCCTTATTTGAAAGGGCATAAGCCTACACACTATGTCCTAGCCTCCACATTTAACTCAGATCATGAAGTCACACAAGTAATTTTGGGCAGGTAGCTCAGGGTGTACAGCGACCAGCAGCCCACTTTTTCCAAAAATCTCATTGTACCGCTTTGTAATCAGGCAGCCATGCAATCCTCCACTGGATCTGCAGCAAATCGTTATACTAAAGAACAAACTTGCTCTTACTCTGCATATTAATGTTCCTATTGCGTTCTGTCCCTTCCAGATATTGTGGGAAGACGAACTTGACATAATAATATAAATCTACAAAATATTGTATTGAAAGGTAATTTATCGATATTCTGAAGAAACATCTGTCCTGAATTCCTTTAAATATGCATTAGAAGATCACTACTGAATTCTAACTCAATATTACTGCATCCATCACCAGTTGCCCTCTATCCACCCTACCTCCAATGTTTCAAATGAAAACAAAACACAGTTCTGTTAGATTTAAATAAAATTAAGTCTATGGAACATGATGTATGGCTCCTTTGACAAATAATTAGCTCCACGAGCAGAAAAAGACCAATTTGTTTGTATAGGATTAAAGAAATGCTACTCACCTTCCACAAAACACGAGACAAATTAAACCAAGAGACACTTTTCCTTTTGAACCTAAACAGACTGAATTTTCTCAGAATATATAAACCAAAGGAACTGATTGAAACATTATGTGAGGCATCATAAATCTGCATTATTATATTTTTTGTGAAGAAAGTTCATCTGTCTTTAAAACAGACATGAGGATTCTCAAAATCAACCCTTAAGCAAAATGATCCACTTGTAGATGTACTACAGCAGCTAAAAACAAACTGTTATCTTAACAGACAATTCCTAAAGGTCTTTCAATCATTTGAGAATTCCAAGACTGCCAATTTGTGATGATACTACGGTTTTAAGAGGTACATTTTGTCTTGGTTTTTGTTTTGAGGAGAGGTTTCAAGATAGAGGTGTCAAGTTGGCTATTTGATTCCAATAAAGTAAACAGCTTGAGGCACCTTGGAATATTTTTATTTAATTGGAACAATAGAAGCAGCCTGAATGGGTTGGGCAAGCTCCCCCAGAACCAGGACTTTTAGTTTTCAATTGCAGTTGCTGGGGTCTTCAAGCTAGGTTTGGAAGCTGCACTACATCTCTTCCTGCTACCTACCTACCTGCCCACCCACTCAGTCATGAGTTTTCACGTGATGTTTTTTTCTTTTTGGACTGGAGAATTGCCTGTGAGACAATCTATTTTACGGAATTTGCCTTTGCTAAGGATGCATTTATGAGATGCTAGTATATTGGAACAGTTACTATTTAGTAGTTAAATAATCTATTATTTTATTAAGTTTTCCAATAAAGTTTTTTTTCCAATTCATTCTTCCTTTTGTTGTATTTTAACTACAGTATATGAATAAAGTGAGTTTATCTTCAAAACTGGTAGTTTGACCAATTGATTTGTATCCAAAATGCAAAGCCTGGCACTTGCCTTTAAAATAAGATAAAGTTAGGATCTAAGCTATCTTCTTAATATATTTTGAGAGTTTTAGCTGGTCCATAACATGCTGAAACCTCAAAATGTGTGAAGAGTCAAAAAGATTTGATAGTGCTGAAAAACAGGAGATGAGAGGAACACCACCAAACATATCAACATAATGAACTATGTGGAACTATGAAAACTCAAAATTACTATGCTGCAGTCATTTCATTGGATTAAGATACAACAGCCATTTTAAGGCATCTTAAAAGAAAGCTACTGTTTCTCAACAGAGAGGGGTAGCCAGGATTGCTGTACTGAATGAGAAAGAGCGAGAGAGTATGTACACATACGTATACATGCATTTTGAATTACTCACAGGGGTCAACACTTACATTTTCATATTATCTAGTTACTAATCAATTCTGCATTTTCATTGAATGGATTAACACATCAATATTTTTGAGTTTGCTAAAGAAATCCAGCTGATGGATCTTTTCATTCTAAGTCTAATATAAAGAAAACATACAATTAACCACATCAGGATTGAGTAATACATTGTTATTTTATGTTGCAAGCCATGGAGTACTAGGATTAGAGTGACAATGCACTCTTAACATATTGATTGTAACACTTGTTCCAAGTATAAAGCTATGTGCTGGTTACTTTCACATTGAATCACTCAAACTAAAACAGGGCTGTATACATGCTTGTATAAATTTTTAGTTCACGAACCGCTTGGAAAACATGCCTGCTACATGGTCATGACAAAAATGTTACTTAACCACATTAATGAAACAATATAGAAGTTTCACATAATCACTATCACTCTCCTAGTATATAATGTTTTTTACAAGATCATGCCAGCAATAATTGACTAATGTTCCTGATTGATACAATTAGTCGATGTTGTGGAACAGACATGAGTAACCTAATTCCATTTACAGTTACAAACTGAGACACTGGTGTGACTCACTGTTGGCTGCTGACATAAGCCCAAAGTCCACTACCTCAATTACACACAAAACGCATAGCAGTGTGATGAGGCCATTATAACAGCAGTCACAGCCACCCAAAGATAATGGTAAAATTAAATTTTAAAGATAAATTTTCTCAGCTGCTAAAACTTTGGTCATTTACATCTGGTACTCCACTTACTAGCATTAATGAAACACTATATTAATAGAGATAACAAGGTGTAGAGCTGGATGAACACAGCAGGCCAAGCAGCGTCAGAGCAGCAGGAAAGCTGACGTTTCCGGCCTAGACCCTTCTTCAGAAATGGGGGAGGGGGAGGGGAAGGGGATTGGGATTCTGAAATAAATAGGGAGAGAGGGGGAGGTGGATAGAAGATGGGTTAAGGAGAAGATAGGTGGAGAGGAGACAGACAGGTCAAGAGGCGGGAGTAGAGCCAGTAAAGGTGAGTGCAGGTGGGGAGTTAGGGAGGGGATAGGTCGGTTCAGGGAGGACGGACCGGTCAAGGAGGCGGGATGAGGCTAGTATGTAGGAGATGGGGGTGGGACTTGAAGTGGGAGGAGTGGATAGGTGGGAGGACAGGTTAGGGAGACGGGTACGAGCTGGGCTGGTTTTGGGATGCGGTCAGGGGAGGGGAGATTTTGAAGCTTGTGAAGTCCACATTGATACCATTGGGCGAAATATGAGATGCTGTTCCTGCAACCTTCGGGTGGCATCGTTGTGGCACTGCAGCAGGCCCAGGATGGCCATGTCGTCCAAGGAGTGGGAGGGGGAGTTGAAATGGTTTGCGACTGGGAGGTGCAGTTGTTTGTTGCAAACCGAGCGTAGGTGTTCCACAAAGCAGTCCCCAAACCTCCGCTTGGTTTCCCCGATGTAGAGGAGACCAATCCCCCTCCCACTCCTTGGACGACATGTCCATCCTGGGCCTCCTGCAGTGCCACAACAATGCCACCCGAACGTTGCAAGAACAGCATCACATATTTCACTTGGGAACCCTACAGCCCAATGGTATCAATGTGGACTTCACAAGCTTCAAAATCTCCCCTCCCCCGACCGCATCCCAAAACCAGCCCAGTTTGTACCCGCCTCCCTAACCTGTCCTCCCACCTATCCATTCCTCCCACCTCAAGCCCCACCCCCATCTCCTACCTACTAGCGTCATCCCACCTCCTTGACCTGTCAGTCCTCCCTGGACCGACCTATCCCCTCCCTAACTCCCCACCTGCACTCACCTTTACTGGCTCCACCCACGCCTCCTTGACCTGTCTGTCTCCTCTCCACCTATCTTCTCCTTTATCCATCTTCTATCCACTTCACCCTCTCTCCCTATTTATTTCAGAATCCCCTTCCCTTCCCCTCCCCCTCCCCCATTTCTGAAGAAGTGTCTGGACCTGAAACGTCAGCTTTCCTGCTCCTCTGATCCTGCGTGGCCTGCTGTGTTCATCTAGCTCTACACCTTGTTATCTCAGATTCTCCAGCATTGGCAGTTCCTACTATACCTATATTAATAGGTTCCACCTGGGACTAATATCAGAAAATAATTAAGGGTCTAAAATAATGGTCCATATTTTGAAATAATTGAAATGAAAATTGGTGCACAACTTGAGGTGACTGTAGATGCAGAGTTAAAACTAGAAATCAGGAAACTCCTGTCTGAGTTGTCCTACTGCTCAGATGCTTTACTGCGATCAGAAATTCAAGAAAAGAGTCAGCATGAAATGTATACGTGAAGCTGCTCTATTTATATTACTAATTCTCACAAGCATGTAAAAAAAAGTTAAGGTTTGTGTCAGTAAATTTTAACTTCCATAATTGTAAACTCTCATTTCCTGGGATGTTGTTTATTATTGAACATATTAAGTGTAAACTGAACATTTTTGTTGGCTTTTCTCTTTCTCTATGCCACGTTCTGTATACAATTTGGCATTGTATTTTTTTCTCTAACGTGTAGGATGGGAACAGAGATTGGCAGGCAAGGTAGCTTGTCAGGTCAATTAAGAGATATCAAAGTCTTTAATCAGGGGTCAACAGGGTCCAGTTGGCCTGCTGGCCTCCTGTGGCATCAGGAACATGGCATACGCCTGAAGGTCATGGTCTCCTGATGACAGACTGGGGAGACCTCTGTCAGGGTCTCTTTGAGGTTCCACTGTTTAGCTGACCACAGCTGCAGCCACAAACTGCCTTCACTTGCAATAGTGACCATTTTTATTTTAAATACATTAACAGTACGGAGGAGGGATCTCAAAATAGAGACATTCTTTCTCTCCCTCTCTCCTTATCTGTAACTACAGGTTGCACCTCCTTCAGTGATGCAGGATGTCCAAATGACCATTCCTCCAGTTTCAATACCTGATTGCTATCCTTAATTGATGGCAAGTGCACCTTTGAGTCATTCATTAGCCAATGCATTCAAAATCTTGCCTATACTTTATAGTTCAGACTCAGTGCTGCAAAAGTAAGAATTCTTCACGCTGATCAACAAAATACATTGCTGCTTGAAAATGCTCAGCATGTTTTGCAGCATATGTTCCAGATGTTACCAGGCTTGCAGAGTATTTACAATACTTTCTGTTTTCATTTCAGATTTACAGCACCTGCTCTATTTTGCTTTTATGAACAGTTGCTTGTCATGTTCACACATGTCTTAGTTCTCTTCTGGAGGGCTGCACACCAAAATAGCTTTACAATCACAGCAAGTTCATAGTCAAAACTTCATGAAAAGTTTGCAGGTAACAGTAAATGGCTTGCAACACTCACCGATGACAGCATATTCATGACAGACTGTGAAATTCAGCCAGAATGACTGTGGTCAACTATGGAGTTAATTAGTGAGACCACCATGTATGCAACAAGTTCATTTCATAATCTATAAACTGACATCTCCTTGGAAGAACTTAATGGTTGTTTTATAGGAAAGCTCTAACTTATCCTATATTCATAAATACATGTAAATATTTATTTCAAGCAATGTCTCAAATTTAAATTAGATTTTTACATTTTGCTTCCTGATTACAAGAATTATACTGCTCTCTTAACATAATACATTAAGTAATTTCATAATTTATTAATACTACAACAAGCTAAACAATGAAAAATGGTAGGTCCTAACCACTGTTCTTCGAGCTAATGCTAATTTTAGTGAAATATTATTCAAGTACATAACATAAAAATAATGAAACATAAATTAAGCTCATAGAAACAGCATATTATATGGTCCTTCAGCACATTTTTTTTGGAAAAAACATAGGGTTCTTACGAGTGCAATTGTGAAGTGCAAGGCAGGAATCTAAAATTTGTGGTTCCTTTCATAGATTTGTGGGTGTTTTTTTAATGTATGTCTGCGGGAGGCGATGGCCGAGTGCTATTATCATTGGACTGTTAATCCAGAGACCCAGACAACATGCTGGGGACCCGGGTTTGAATCCCGCCACAGCAGATGGTGGATTTGAATTCAATAAATATCTGGAATTAAGAATCCAATGATGACTGTGAATCCATTGTCGATTGTTAGAAAAACCCATCTGGTTCACTAATGTCCTATTGAGAAGGACACTGCCATCTTTACCTGGTCTGGCTTAAATGTGACTCCAGACCAACAGCAACGTGGTTCACTCTTAACTGCCCTCTGATGGGCAATAAATGCTGCCTAGCCAGCAACACCCTCATCCCATAAACAAATAAAGAAAAAAAGAGCAGCAGTTGAAGTTGCCAGTTCAGAAAGCCTCAGAAAATGAAACAAGTGTATCAAAAAAAAGCCTTACAGGCAGCAGGCAAAACAGCGGTCTTGTTTTGATAACAAAGTGTGGAGCTGGAGGAACACAGCAGGCCAGGCAGCAGAGGAACAGGAACATTGTGTCGAAATTTCTGAAGAAGGATCCCAGAGAAGGGAATGGTGCCAGGTGGCAGGTTCGGCTGTGCTCTGAGGCTTCTTGTGAAGAATCAGACAGTGGTGAGAAATGGATAGAGGCCACAAGTCAGGAGGCAGGGAGTGGCTTGAGAGGCACAGGCTGCTCCAAAACAGCACCAATTGGATCAGGTAAGGTATTGCAAGAGATGAAATTACATTAATACAAATCTCACAATATTCGCAGAGATTTCTGGTCTTGTTGGTGTATAGCAACAGGGGTGTAGCTATTTCTGCATCACATTTTCAGTACTATTGACAGAACGTGATCAGTGCCAAAAGCTTTTGCAGCATCCTGTGTCTTAAGCCATTTCTTGATAGCTCATGGAGTATATTGAATTTGCTGAAAGACTGACATCTGTAATGCTGGCATCTCCATGGGAGGTTGAGCTGGATTATCTACTTGGCAATTCTGGCTGAAGATGTATACAAATGTTTCAGCTCTGTCTTTTGCACTGATGTGCTGAGCTCCTCCATTATTGAGAACCGGGGTATTTATGGAGCCTTCACCTCCAATTTGTTTTTTTTTTAAGTTGTTCTCCACCATTCACAACTGAACATCGCAGAATGGCAGACTTGAAATCTGATCCATTGGTGGTACAATCACTTAGCCCTATCTCTTGCGTGCTCCTTGCTCTGCTTGGCACGCAAGTAGTCTCATGTTGTAGCTTTACAAGGTTGACACATCATTTTTAAATCTGCCTGGTACTGCTCCTGGCATGACCTCCTGCACTCTTCATTGAATCATTACTTGCTGGTAATTGAGTGGAAGATATGTCAGGCCTTGAGGTTATGGATTGCGGTTGAATACAATTCCACAAGCTCATGCATGCACAATATTGAGTTGTTCCATCTATTCAAACGTGTCCCAATCTAGCACAGTGATACTGCCACATTACGTCATGAAGGTTCTCCTCAATATAAAGGTGTGACTTCATCTCAAGGACTTTGTAGTATTCACTCCTATTCATATTGCCATAGATCAATGCATCTGCGCCAGGTAGATTGGTGGGAACAGATCAAGTAGATTTTTCCTTCATCACCTCCTGCAGACCCACTCCTTCGGCCATATCTGGTACTACAGCCAGAGGCTGTCACATTTAAACAGTACTACAAATCTACCCATATTTGTATTTTGATGATGTCTATTAATAATTCAAACTAATCATTTTTATATCCATCTTGTACATAAGTCATTCAGGGACTTGAATAGCACAAGACTCTGGGTTAAGGGAAGTCTGATAGCCAAGAGCATTTACCTTAATAAATACTTAAAACAAAAAAAGTGGTGCACTCTTAACTTAAGTTACCTCAAAAAATATGGGCATCCATTTATTGCCTGCGAGATTTCCAGTGTAACTCACATTTATTGTTCTCTTTGGAAGCCAAAAGAGTTTTGTTCATTCAGGATTGAATTGAAAACATGCTGCACAAACTGACTAACTTGATACATAAAATGATCACACAAAATACAGTTTGAGGAAGGCCTTAATGTGAAAACCCACCCAATCAGGCAGAAAAGGATTAGGTGAGTATCAAAATCTTAAAAATCAAAGTTGTAGCCCCAAATCATCACATTCCTCACCACAATAGTATTAACATAGCCCTCAATTTTTTTATGGAGGCAATTTTGTCAACCTACTTTGCGATTTACCTCAGTCAATAGTGCATGTTCATTGGCGGATAAAAATAATTCCATTTTAATATTCAATGACACTAAAACAGATTGTGATAAATTCTTACCTCTCCGTGTTTAACTGATGTGATAAGACCCCTTGTTACTGCCATTCGAAATATACTTTCAGTTGCCTGTAAAGAAAGACAATTTTAAGAATACAGAAAATGAGGACCATTCTAAAGTAGTGCCCATAGCACTGGAATTTTTTTTTCCTATAGCTGGTACTTAATATAAGTCTCAAAAACAAATATCTCAGGAGCAGAGTTCTCATTTGTAGACCTGTCAGCCCTTAAACGATACTAAAAAATATTTTTGAAATTCCCACACTATTCAATAGCTGAAGGATAAACCAGATTCTATAAGCTGTAAAAACTTCCCTTCACACAGCCCTCCACATTTTCTGTAAACCTCAAACAAGAATTTTAAACCAACTTGAAATGATTCCTCTTCTCTTCAACTAGCAATCTCGACTAACAATACTAAATCTACACAACTATCAGAGCAACATTCCCTACATCAATCTGCCTTTCTCACAAGAGGATTTAAATACAGGAACAAAGAAATGTTGCTTCAATTGTACAGAACTGTACTGGTGAGACGGCACCTTAAGTATCCATTCAGTAATGGCCCTTAAGAAAGGAAATACTTGCCGTACGGGGAGTGCAGTGAGACTTACCAGACTGATTCTTGGGACTGTGGGACTGTCCTATAAGGAGAGATTGTGGAGAATGGCCTGTACTTTCTGGAGTACGAGAGGTGATCTCATAGAAACATCACAACATTCTTCAAGGGACAGTGGAGATGCATAAAGGATGTTTTCCCCAGCTGTGGTGTCCAACAACAGGGGAGAAAAACTCAGAATAAAACATGAGTCATTTAGGACTGAGCGGAGAAAGCAATCAGACAGTGATGAAACTTTGGAATTCTCCTCTCCACACAGCTGTGGAACTCAGTCATTAAGTAAGTTCAAGATAGAAATTGATAGCTTTCTAGTAAATAATGATGTCAAGGGAAATGGGGATAGTACAGAAATATGGCACTGCAGTGGATGATTGTCAATGACTTAGAACGGCAGACCAAGCTCAAGAGGCTAAGGGGCCTAATCCTGGCCCCATGTTTCAATGTTCCTAGGCCATTGCAAAGGACATTTAAGTATCAACCATTTGGCTGCGGATATGGAGTCATGGCAGATTCCTTCTTTAAAAAGGACATTACTGAAGCAGATGTTTGTTTTACAACAATCCAGTGGTTTCATGTTCATGAGACTAGCATTTTATTTCAAATATATAAACTGAATTTAAATTTCATCAGAATTTTTCAAAACAATGGTTGATGACAGTCTCATGGCCACCACTGAGGCTAGGTTTCAATTCTAGACTTTATTAAATTAATTAAATTTAAGTTCTGAAATCTCTTTGTCTACAGAGCAGTAGCTTGGGCCTCTGGGTTTCTAGTCAAATTACAATGCCATTAACTAGTAAGGAACAAAGAAAGCAACAGGGAGATTGATTAACTAATCAGATTGAAGAATTCTTACAAAATATAGTTCGGTATACAGAAAGCAAAGACTAAGACTGTAACAAACACTATAGGGAAGTTATAACTCAAAATTGCCAAAATTATATATGACACCCAAAGAAGAAATTATCGACAAGATTGTACTTTTCATTGCTCTTAATTTAATATGAATCAGAACCAATGCAAATTATACATGAATTAACATGGCAAAATAAAACATGGAGTGTTTGATATAAAGAACATCAAGAATTTGGTCATATTTCAGGAGTCCCAAATATTTGAGAAAAATATGAAGAAAAAAAAAATTATTTGGAACCCATTGTTTGCACCATGATATCAAAATTAATCAGGTGTCATAAGCCCAGTTGGAAATACCACCTCATCTCAACAGTGATTGTGGTAATTATCATTAAATTAATGACAATTAGCCTCAGATATTTGTGTGAATAGGCCTGGATTAGGTAAATCAAACCGATGCTCTGCAGTATTAATTTGATGGGGAAACAAAGTGTAACAAGGTCCATGCAAAGCTGGTGTTGATAGGCAGAATATAATCTGGGAAATTGCAGCTAATATCAGGCAAGACTGGTGTACCAGCTTTCAAATGGCAAGTTAGGATCAAGGAGGAGGGCAAGTTGGGCTCAGATGTGCATACTGTCAGTAACACTGAAGGATGAGCCAAAATAGAACTTATACAACCAGTGACTGCAACTAGACTAAGCTGTGCACAATTGGTATGTACATGAGCAGGCACAAGGAACACCCATCTCAGGTCCCAGTGTAAAAGCCCAGGTGACAAGTACAGCAATGAATTGAATGGTCAGACAGAGTTCCTGGCTAGTATTATCTGTCTCAATAGACTCAAAAGATGGCCTGGATACAACAGTTCAAGATCTTTTAAGAGATTCAGGTCAGCAAAGTGAACGTCTAGTTCAAGTACAAGGGCTTTACACCACAGCAAATGTATAATGCAAATGAGACAGGCCTGTTTGACAAGAATCTGCCTGATGCCATCTTGGCAGCAAAGACTGAGACCACTAATAATTAAGCAAAAAAAAAGGATTTAGAGCACGAAAGTACCAAGAGACATTCTGTTAGCCAGTAACAAGACAAGAAAGCATAAATTATCTCCGGCTCTTCTTCATGTGACTTTTCTTTGTGTTTGCAGCTCTTCTTTAGACTTTCTTAACTTCCTTCTGTTAGTTGTGCTTTTAAGTCAAGGCTTAGCCAGTCACATTGACCATTAATATCCAATAAAATAAGTGATCCCTTTATTACAATTGATGTAAACTCTTGGAGTCATTTTCAAACATTTTTAATAGAATTACAGACTCTACAAACAAATTTTCTTTGCTGTACTACTTCTGAACCAAAGGTCATTACAAGACATAACATGAGAAAAAAATTAGAAACTGAAGTCTCAAAACCAAACACGAAGAATCACTTTTAAAGAAAATCTATAAAATGTAACTTTTTTTGAGGGAATGAGATTGTATATTTGCAGAGTCAGAGAAATTGTTCATCTGCCCTACTCCTGATAAAACAAGGCTTAACGTTTTAAGAGATAGTAAGAACTGCTGATGCTGGAGTCAGAGATAACACAGTGTGGAGCTGGAGGAACCCAGCAGGCCAGGCAGCATCAGAGGAGCAGGAGAGTTGACTTTTCCGGTCAGGACCCTTCTTCAGAAATGCTTGGAGTTTAGAATTTAATTTAGAAATGCTAACGTTTTAATCAGTCCTTACAGCGAGAACATAACATCAGATCATTAGTTCAAGTTCATGCCTTAGTAGTGATTCCAATTCTGATTCCATCATCACAAACTACAACAGCCCACTCATATAGGAGCAGGTGACTTATAGCACAACTTCTGGATCCCCATGTTAAACTGCATACATGCAAATGCCATAAGGTGCCTTCAGTCTCACCCAGTTAATAATGGTGAATGCTCACAGCCTTGCCATTACTACAACTGGAAACTCCAGGGCAGTATGTTAAAAATCTTTCTTGAGCCTTCTGTGCTTCAGTGGAAATACCACAAATATTTCAACTTGTTCCCATTCATCTTATGGCTTAAATGGTCTTTCTATAATGGACCAATGAAATCTAAACAATGCACTAAAACTATGGTCTAAACCATTGCTTTTTACCATTATATGCTTGAACTTTGACTGTCAGTTTGGCAGTTTTTATGTTTCAACTTGCAATTTGTGTTTGACAGGTTAGGTGAAGGGAGAGGTGAGGTGAACCAATAAAAATATACATGAAATGTTCACATTTTTGAACAATGCAGAAAACCAGTCATGATTCAACATCTGCATTTAAAATGTCCAGTACATACATATTTGTTATTAAGTTGGTTTAGGGCCTCCAAAGAACTTATTTTTTGTGTTTTTTGATTATACAATTCCTACACCCTCAGAAATTATGCTTCCACTTCTAACAAATGATTTTCTGACTATTTAACAGCTAGCTTCTCAAGAATAGATATAAATAACAACTTTTTCATTGTCAGTTAGATAAAAAATAATTTAAATACATCTATACGTATTTGTATTTGTAACGTTACACATTTATAAATGAACAAATTTATTCTGCATCATAATTGAAGTTGAAGTGTTCCTAATTTAGATTCAGAATCAAATCAATAAATGTGACCATCATTATCAGAACCCAGTTAAAAGCATAAATCTGAAAAGTCATTGCAGTCCCACCAGACCACAAGGCTGCTCTTTCATTAGACAGACATAGCTGGTGATGGTTTAGTCTGAGGGTCGCAACACCTCAGCTGAGGGGAGAGGTTGAGAAGTACAGTCCTTCATAGTAACCTTAATTGGTGCAGGAATTGAACCCATGCTGTTGGCGTCACTGTGCATTGCAAACCAGCAAGCCTGCCAACCAAGCTAACCAACAACCTTCCCCCAGATAAAAACCAAAAGAACTGCGGATGCTGTAAATCAGGAACAAAAACAAAGTTATTGGAAAAGTTCAGCAGGTCTGGCAGCATCTGTGGAGGAGAAAACAGAGTTAACGTTTCGCGTCCGGTGACCCTTCCTCAGAACCTCCACCCAGACACCAATCTGTGGGATGGGGGAATGCAAACACAAATCTGAACAAAAATCTTGACAAGCAATCATACTTTGGAATCACCAAGAAGGGAAAATTGTCATCATGAAGTAATTCTTGAACAATTTCCACAAGAGGTCCAGAGGATGATCCAACATACAACAGTACAAATTAAGTAGAGGAGAAAATACAGAAAAATTATTGAGGTGTACAATACCGAGGCGTACAATAATTACATTGTTAATTAAGTATTCTACTTGCAGCTCTTCAGAAGTTAACACACATCACAAGGGATCACAAAAAGCTTGACTAATTCTTTAAGGTCACGTTCCTAGATTTGTCTAACAAGGTTCATTCGTTCTCTTTAATTGTAACGACGCCATAAACAACCTTACAACTAAAAACAAATCAGATATAAATAGGGTTCACACCAAGTAAATGCAGCAACTGAAAATAGAAGAACAATTATTTCCTACTGAATCTAAACAACATAACACAAGTAATTATACACCTGTTTGAGGGTAGGGCACTGCTTGTACAAAGGCATTTAATCTTAATGGGCCTGATGTGAACTCTCTTAAATTATCTAACATCCATGGCAACATCAAGCTCTTTTTCTCTTACACACCCTCTGCAACAGAAAAGGGGAGGGAACATGTTATACAAGTTTTTGTATTCCTTGGAATTGCTTTCTTTCATCAGTCTTCCCACCAACATTTTTAAGAATGTTTCAGCCAAACAGAATAGACTGAGAATCCAGTTAAGCTTCTTTTTTCTATTGAGAATCACTCATGTGTGGACTTTTCTTTCTCTACAAGCAAGAGATCTTTTTAATACACTGGTACTTATACAACTACACCACATGTCAAAACCATTCAAATACAAGACAAATCTGCAGACTTTGAAAGGTTGGTACCACAGATCCTTGACAGAAACGGCACACTTGATATGTTCCGTGTCACTAAGAAGATTAACACAACAAGTACAGCTTCCTTTCTGAAAAGAAAGGGAGAAGAGACCACCTGGACCTATCACAAACTGACAAAGGATAAGTTTCTAATGGCTGTGATAACTTCATTGGGTCAAAGGGAGTGGCAAGAGAAAATTCCAACATGTGGAAAATAAGCAAAAAAAAATGTACGTGATAAAACTTTACTACATTGAAATGGTCAGCAATATTTATGTCATGCAACTTCAGAGAATTTCCTGTTTAGAAACTTTTAAATAAGAAAAAATTGATTTTGAAAGGGGAAGGAATGATAATTCAACAATAACTAGGTAATTTTCTTCAACCATATTTTATTTACCTTTTTTGATTCAGTCATGCACAGTTAAGCCTGTAGTTCAGCAATAAAAATACCTTGAAGCAATTTCAGACCATCTCATTATTACAAATAATCACCATCTATCTTTGTATATAAGCTTGATCATAAACAAAAGGAAGCATTTTTTGTTAACAACTATTTGTAATAAGGTGAATAGAGCAGTTAACACTGTATGGGACAAATCATATCAAAATCTGAAAGAGAGCCTGTACAGAATACAAACATACTGATTTGATTGTCTAGTGTGATTCAGGTGAAATGATGAATACTTCTTCAACAACAACCAAATGTATTTCTATCAAATTATTAAAATAATAAACTATCCCAAGGTACTGTGCGGAAGAACTATCAAGCAAAATTTGACACCAAATCGCATCTGAAGATAGATGATGAAAAACTTGGTCAAAAGAGGTAGGTTATAAGGATTGTCTTGAAATTGCTAGTAGCATAGAGAAGCAGAGATTTAGGAGAGAATTCCAGAGAAAAGGATTTGGAGAACTAAAAGCACAGCCAGCAATGATGGAGTGATTAAAATTGGGGATGCTAAAGAGGCTCAAACAGGAGGAGAATGGATATCACAGAGGGCTGCAAAACTGCAAAGATATAAGGATTAGAAAGATAGAGGGCAGAATCTTACCACTTTCAACTCTGGAACCACAGTGAATGCAATTCCAGGTAACAAATCTGCCTCCCCAATTAAGGGCCTTCCAGGTACCCTTTCCCAGAGCTGAGCAATTAGCAGTCTGCCTCAGGGCTCGCTTTCCAATTATGAGGAAAAAGATGGGATAACCCTTCAGCAACAGTCATAAAGGTTCTCTACTTAAAGAGACCCAACAATGCTCTCAATGGCAGCATTGTCTGGTTTGATCCACTTAGTGTGGAGTGCAAAAGAGAGAAATGAAAAACGTGGATAGGCAGAGCCCTGGTTCCCTGATGATAATGTTAAAAGCAGTCAGTTCAAGCAGACAAGTTGGGGTTGGGT
>NC_063337.1:57743636-57747769 GCF_021869965.1 Rhincodon typus | reverse complement strand
CTCTATTTATTTCAGAGCTCCTTTCCCCCTCCCCCATTTCTGAAGAAGGGTCCTGACCCGAAACATCAGCTTTCCTGCTCCTCTGATGCTGCCTGGCCTGCTGTGTTCCTCCGGCTCCACATCGTGTTATCTCTGACTCCAGCATCGGCAGTTCTTACTATCTCTACTGACTATACCAACCAGATTGTGCTTGTGAAACTTGCAATAGTTTCCAAAATTATCTTTGATTCTGTGATTGAACAATTTTTGTCAAATAATCTGTGTCAATGAAAACTTATGCTGACAACCAATTTATGATTGTCAATTCACCTCACACTGTGGCACTAGAAGCTAAAAGTATTAATATTTAGGGTTCTACTGTTTGCAGAAAGAAAGAATAAGTACACACACTGTTTGCCATTTGTTCTCAAATTAAAGTAATTATCAAACTTCGCAGAACTTCTTTATAAGAGTCTGTGCCTTCTTTTATGTTTTGACAATTTATAATGTCAACAATTGTTGATCCTATTAAATGCACTGCAAGGTCATGGACTATTTCAGCTCAGAAAGAGCCCTTCAGCACATTATGTCCACCTTGGCCAAGAATCTATCAACTCTAATCCCATTTTCCAACTCTGGGCCTGTAGCCCTGCATGCTGTGACGTTTCAAGTATTCATCTAAATACTACTTAAATATTGTGATGGCTCCTACCTCTACCACTATTTCAGGCAGCAAATCACAGGTAACCCACAAAAACCTTTCTTTAAATCTCCTCTAAACCTCCTGCTCTTCACATCTTTGACCCCTGTTTATTGATTCATCCACTAAGAGGAAAGGTTCTTTCTTATCCACCCTTTTTATGCTCCAGATAATTTTGTAGACCCAAGTCAGGTTTCTCCCACCACCCCCAGCCTTCTCTGCTCCGAGGAAAATTACCCAGGTTATCGAGTCTTTCCTGTTAGCTGAAACATTCCAGCTCAGGGAACACCCTGGTAAATCTCTTCTGCTGTCTCTCCAGTACAATCACATCCTTCCTATAACATAGACAGCAGAGTGCACACAAAACACCATCATAATTTCCATGTCTTGTATTCGTGGCCTTGACTAACAAAAGCAGGTATCCTATATGGGGATAGCAAGAACTGCAGATGCTGGAGTCAGAGATAACACAGTGTGGAGCTGGAGGAACACAGTAAGCCAGGCAGTATCAGAGGAGGAGGCGAGTTGACGTTTTGGGTCAGGACCCTTCTTCAGAAATGGGTATCCTATATTCCTTCTTAACACACTGTACATCTGTACTGTTGCCTTCAAGGGTCAGTGCACATATACACCTCTGATCTGGAGTACTTCACAGGATGCTACAGTTCATCAGGTACTCCCTATCCTTGTTAATCCTACCAAAATGCATCATCTCACACTTATCAGTACATGAGACACAGGAGCAAAATTAGGCCATTTGGCCCATCAAGTCTGCTCTGCCATTCGATCATGGCGCTGATAAACGTTGCTTCGGATTAAGCTCAACCCCTGCCACTGTTCTATTCATCTGATCAGCCTATCTATATCATCCTTTAGTGCAACTTTTCCTCCGTGCAATTTGCCATTTCAGCAATTTTTGTCTCATCTGTGAAAGTACTGCTCAATCCTCCTAAATTCATTTTGAGATCATTAATCATGTTGAGATCATACAACAGCAAGAGGACCAGCACTGAATCCTGGTGGTATGCTACTGAACACAGGTTTCCACTCACAAAAACAAACAATCTTCGATCATCACCCTCTGCCTCCTGCCATGAAGCCAATTTTGGATTCAATTTGTCAAATTGCCCTGGATCCCATGGACTCTTCAGTTCCTGACCACTCTTCAATGCAACCTTCATTGCTGTGCAAGCCTTACAGATATCCATGTGGACAACATCAACTACACTACCATCATCTACACATCTAGACACCTTCTCAGTAAATTCAATCAAATTTGTAAGACATGATTTCCCTCTGACAAAGCCACGTCAATCATCCTTGATAAATCGTTATCTCTCCAAGCAGAGATTAACATTAGACAGAATTAGAGTTATTGGCCTATGATTTCCCAGTTTATCCCTACCACACTTTTTGAATAAGGGTATCAAATTAGCTGCCTTCCTGTCCTCTAGCACATCTT
The DNA here is from genome assembly GCF_021869965.1 of Rhincodon typus. Taxonomy (NCBI): domain Eukaryota; kingdom Metazoa; phylum Chordata; class Chondrichthyes; order Orectolobiformes; family Rhincodontidae; genus Rhincodon; species Rhincodon typus. Next base: position 57,745,628 of record NC_063337.1, on the reverse strand, counting down.
CCATGGCCTGTGGGACATGTGCAAATTAAAGTCAAGGCCCCTGCAATCTTGTCCCTTGCCTCCAACAACAACATGCATTTATAGATTTATTAGGATTAAAGGAGTTACCCAATCTCAGCCTTCTAAAGCCACTCATGTCTCCTTCCTCTCAACGCTAATTTTTTCAAGGTTATGACAGACCTCCCCTGATTACCACACGTACCCTATCCTTTTCTATATGGTGATTGCAGGTGCAATATATTTGTTCAAATCATCACTTACATTTTCTAGTCCCTCATGCAAAATGCCACTTTAGTACGTAATAGGACCCACTCTTACCATGGTTATTGTCTTGCTCCTATTATCTTCCAAAATGCCTTTGGATTTTTCTTAATTTTACTCACCATTTTACGTGACCTCTTCACTTTCCTTTTTTAAGTAACCCCATGCACTTTCTATACTTCTTTAGGACACAGCTGTTTCTAGCCCTCAATATCTGCATTAGGCTTAGTTCTTTTTACTTGTCCAATCTTGTACACTCCCGAATTTGAGCTCCCTGGACCCCACACACACACACAATTCCCTTTTTGACTCCCACTAGTCCACTTTGGCCAGATTGTATCCTATCTTATTAAAATTGGGCTTTTTCCCAATTCAGAAATTTTATTCCTGGTCTTAGTCCTTTTCCATAACAATGGTACCACACTTGCCAAAATGCTCCCCGACTGACACTTCTACCATTTGCCTTGCCAGTAGCACCCTTTTACCGATACTTCTACGGATCCTCACTTACAGATGGAAGCTGCAACTGCCTGAATTGTTTCTTACTAGTTCTAAAGTAAAAGCTTTAGGCTGGAATGCTCTTTCTCCTTTGTTGGTCTTCCCATAACTTCCTATTGGTTGGCCGTTTATTCAACTGCTTGCAGTTGCTAACTGTCTGCAAGAGTAATTCTTAAAGGGGCGAAGCCTTTAGCATTAAAACTCATTTGAACTTCTGAAAACTCCACTGTACTACGTGGTATTAAACAACAATACCTACTGCTAATCACCATGTGATATTTGTGGATAGCAGCATGTAGCCATCATTCCTCTTTCCCTGACAGGATTTAGGGACATATTTGGTTTACAGTTGTTAAAGAACAACCACTAGTGAGACTCCACAAGAACAGAATTTTGTCTTAACAAGATGTAGTTTATTGCATGATAACAATTAAATATCAGTTACATTAGACACTGTTGCTGGATCTGCAGAGAGGGAGATTTACACGTCACATCTGTCTCCAAGTAGCTTTGGCAGAGACACAGGCAAAGATTTTTTAACCAGTGGAATGTAGCAAGGCAAAACTCTATGATATCACTGGACTGGGTGCAACTTAATGCATCTCCAAAACTAACCATTTCAGAACCATTACCTTATACAATAGAGCATTTTCATTTCTATGTATTTCCTTCATTTCACTTCAAATTCTGTGGCAGACTTCTAAAAGCTCACTATTTCTGAATATATCCATATCGTCACATGCAAAGATGTGTCATTTTAATTCAGCCTCCAGGTCAGCCTAAGGAGGGCTCACATTAAAGTCAATGGAAGACGTTTTCTTTAAAGTTTTGTGCGTTGTGAAGGAGAGATAAAGTAGGGGACAGTGCATTAATGTCTCTTCTTTCAAAATTCGCTACATGGCAGGAACACTTAGGTAAATTTAACATAAAAAATTCAACTTAACTGGAATGCTGCCTCACACAAAAAGGAAATTGTCAATTACATTATTTATAATCCTTCTGAGAAAATCAAAACTTCCTCACCCTCCACTCCCATATGAAAAGAAAAGTAATTTATGTAAGAATTCTATGTCTGTTCACTCCAAGACAAGCATTTCCTCCCAAGACAATTACTGCAAACTTTGGACTTGAGTTGTTAACACTGCTTACTTGCTTAAATCTTGAATAATGTTCTCACAATTTCCATCTGCTCTACACAGAGGAAGTGAAATACATATGTTTCTCTTCAGGATT
>NC_063337.1:57720430-57743136 GCF_021869965.1 Rhincodon typus | reverse complement strand
TGGAGGATTTTCTGAAGCATTGTTGGAGGTGGTTCTCTAGTGCCTGCTTTAGGGTGTCCATGTCTCCATTGCAAATAGAATTCAGCAATCACTGTTGTCTGGTGAACCCTGACCTTGGTCCTCAAATCCTCAATTAGCTGGCCAAAGGTCAAACTGGCACATAGGAGGCAAAGCAGTGTTTCATCATCTATGTTTTCCTTCATATGGAGGAGGCTCCCACGATATGAAAAATGATCCACATTTTCTAAGATCTTTCTTAATTGAGGTAGGGAGGTGTTTTGCTGTGGGAGCTGGATTGTAGGGGACCTTAATGTTCCATGTGTCTAGTGATATGTCTGTACAGTGGTCACTATGGACAATCCAATAATACAGCTGGTCGATGGTTATTACTTTGCAGAAGTTGTAAAAAAAATTAATAAGGAAAAGAAACAGATGATAAGTCAACTCTATCATAAAAAAAGTCACCCCTCAGGCAAAATAGTAAAAACTGACACTAGTTTAATGGTCTTTTTATTGTGCAAATTTGGTGTACACATTACATGGAACTTTTGCTGTCATCTGTAATCAGTTTTAGGAGGTTAATTTTCAAAGTTGTTTCAATGCACTGCGGCAGAGTCTAATTCACAGCTCCAATTCCAAACCAAAAAAAAAACGCGCCATAGTGGAAACAAAACTGGGAACAGGCTGGAAAAATAATTAGGAGTACAGAACTAATCTAACAAGTCTATTTTTGGCTCGATAATGATTTTGCTTTTAATTGGGACAACTATTTATGGCTGTAAACCACGTCTATCAGGCCATTAATGAAGTGGTTCGAGCTACCATGAACCTGGTGGTAAAAGTGTTGAAATAACTCAAATTTGAAACACAATTAAAAACTCGTATATGTTTCATGAATTTTTAAAGTTCTCCAACATTATTTTAAACACACCACCACCAACTCGCCCCACTATTTTTAGTAGGTAGACACAGATTATAAAGACAAAGGCATGTGTCATGTATTAAATAATGCAGTTATATCGCGTAGAGTTAAATCAGCTGACCTTTGGCAACTTTTTGTGTATGTGGAAAGTTCTTTTAGAGCTCAAGTATTTCTGAGGCATTTGTTATCAAAACACAAACATTGCAAGGCAGAGCCCGTTGCATTCCAGTCTGGTGAATGTCTGCCCTCTGCGAATGTAATTCCAGGCTTCGGTCTATCCTTCACAATTACTGACACTAATTGCATACAAACACAGGAATGGTTGGATGTCTGCACATTAACTAGTCGTTTATTCGTCTGCCCTCATCGGTGGGGGTGGAGGGGAGGGTCAAATTCTGAAAACCTTTTACACATTCTTAACAACCTGCTAAACAGATGCAAATTAAATTGTTCTGAAATACTATCTGATCTCCAAAATTTAAGATATTACAATAAACTACCAGTTTAATAAACATACAGAAAAGTTACAGTGAACTTTTGGGTGTACTTGCCAGAAGACGAAAGCTTTGCCAGACAGTTTCTGCCGAGTCTTAGTTCACATCGGATTCTGCTTTAATAAAAAAAACTTTATTAGGAGTAAGACTGAATGAAATTTCAAAACAGGTATGGTGATACTTTTACAAAGCAGTGTTGAATAAATTAATACAGTTGGAAAGGATCCTTTTCGATGAATGTTGTTGAAGCAGTGTAAAGTCCTGAGTGGAATGTCTCAGTCTTAACCTGGATTTTCTATTGTTCCTAATCTACATTTCCAACACACACCGAGAACTGTAACAAAAATTGGCTGCAATTACACATATTCCTATGTGGAATGATAATCGAACACAAACAAATAGTTTGAGACATTCTGAAGAAAGGTCCCGACTGAAATGTCAACTTGCCTGCTTCTCTGATGCTGCCTGGCCTGCTGTGTTCTTCCAGCTCCATACTGTGTTATCCAAATGAGCCAATTGGGCAGACTGGTGGAAATTGAAATTTAGTGCTGAAAAGTGCTGTATGCTGCATGCTGGGGGAATTGGTAATCTATGTACTGTGTGACTGATGTTGCAGTAGCTTTGGATGATCTTGAGTGCAGGGGGAATTGCAGTCAACACCCTTGTCAGGGTGAAGTAGGAATCAGCAGATTAAAAAATACCAATCTGCATTTTTAGATCAGTATGGAGTTCTCTTACAGAACTGTATCTAATGTATACAAGGCACAAATTAGTCTGCTCCCATTTTCTAACCCAGATCTGGTGCCATGCGAACCTACAGAGGTCAACCAAATTGACCCTGAGGTCTCAAATAAATGTTTAGGTTGTCAAGGGCTGTCAAGCCAAGATTGGTAGTTTATTTCTATTTATAAGAGGCCAATACCTCCCATGCCTATTGGTAACTTTAGAGGAATGTGGGCCAAATGCTGGCAAATGGAACTAGATCAGTTTAGGATAACTGACTGACTCAGACAAATCCAACCTATCTCCCTCCAAACTGATTGCACTCCATGCACTCAGATCTAACCCTGACTTTGTTATTAAGCCTGCCGATAAGGGTGGTGCCATTGCAGTCTGGCGTACTGGCCTTTACATTGCAGAGGCTGAGCGCCAGTTTTCAGATACCTCATCCCATCCTCCCCTTGACCATGACTCCAGCATGACACATCAGGCCATTATACTGCGGTAATGGATCTCATTTCATCTGGTGATCTCTCCCTCTCTGCTTCCAAGCTGATGGTCCCCCAGACCCACACAGCTTGCTTCTACCTCCTCCCAAAAATCCACAAACAGGACTGACCTGGCAGACCCATTGTTTCAGCCTGCTCCTGCCCCACAGAACTCATCTCTTCCTACCTTGACGCAGTCTTCTCTCCCCGGTCCAATCCCTGCCCACATACATCCATGATTCCTCTGACGCCTTACGCCGGTTTCAAAACTTCCAGTTTGCCGGTTCCAGCCGCCTCCTCTTTACCATGGACGTGCAATCCCTTTACACGTCCATTCCCCACCAGGAGGGTCTTAGGGCTCTCCGCTTCTTCCTGGAGTAGAGACCTGAACCATCCCCACCCACCACCACCCTTGTCCGCTTGGCTGTGCTTGTCCTCACCCTCAACAACTCTTTTAACTCCTCTAATTTTCTTCAGGTAAGATAGGTGGCCATGGGTACCCGCATGGGCCCTAGTTAAGCCTGTCGCTTCCTGGGGTACATGGAACATTCCTTGTTCCTATTCCAGCCCCCAACCACAACTCTTTCTCTGATATATCGATGATATCATCGGTGCTGCTTCCATCTCTCGTCCGGAATTGGAAAACTTCATCAATTTCGCCTCCAATTTCACCCTGCCCTCACTTTCACCTGGTCTATCTCTGACTCCTCCCTTCCCTTCCTCCACATTTCTGTTTCCATTTCTGGGGCTAGACTGGCCACTAATATCCACTACAAACCCACTGACTCCCACAGCTACTTGGACTATACATCCTCACACCCCACTTCATGTAAAGACTCCATCCCATTCTCTCAGTTCCTCCGTCTCCATCGCATATGTTCAGGAGGCCAACCTCGACAAGGGAACCTCCGAAATGTCCACCTTCTTCTTCAACTGAGGATTCTCCAGCTTCGTGGTCGACCGGGCCCTCAACTGGGTCCGACCCATCTCCCACACTTAACGCCCTCACCCCTTCTCTTCCCTCCCGTAACAGCAATAGGGTCCCCCTTGTCCTTACTTATCATCCCACCAGCATCCACATCCAGAAGATCATCAGGCACCATTTCCGCCACCTCCAGCAAGATGCCGCCACCACCAGACACATACTCCACTCCCCTCCCTTGTCCACCTTCCACAGGGACTGTTCCTTCTGGGGCACCCTGGTCCACAATTCCTTCACCCCCAACACCACCCCACAGCCCTACGGCACCTTCCCCTGTAACCAGCGAAGGTGCAACACCTCCTCCGTCCCCTGTATCCAAGGGCCCAAACATGCCTTCCAGGTAAAGCAACACTTCCCACAAGCTAGTCTCCTGCATTCACTGCTCACAATGTGGTGTCCTCTACACTGGGGAAACAAAGCGTAGACTAGGTGACCGCTTTGCAGAACATCCACGTTCTGCTAGCAAAAAAGACCCTGAACTACCTGGTGCCTGCCACTTTAACGCACCAACCTGCTCCCTAACCAACATGTCTGTCTCTGGCTTGCTGCAGTGTCCTAGTGAAGCTCAACGCAAGCTGGAGGAACAACGCTTCATTTTCCACTTGGGGACCCTACAGCCCTCCGGGCTCAATATAGAGTTCAATAATCTTAGGGCCTAAACTCTCCCGTGTCCCAGCCCCCTGCCCCACACACCAGGCCTTGTTACCACATAGCCTGCCATTACACGCTACCTGTTATTAGTCACTAATAGTCTCCATTAACAACTATTCACCCTCCCAGCCTCATCGTTGTCAACTCTGTCTGTCCAACTCTTCTCTCTTTAGGCTCTATCCTATCGTTTACTCCCTACCCCATCCCCTTCCCCTTTTTTCTGCATATAAACTGATGTTTTCCAGCCACCATCAGTTCTGAGGACAGGGTCACCAGACTAGAAACGTTAACACTGTTTTTTCCTTCACAGATGCTGCCAGACCTGCTGAGCTTTTCCAACAACTTTGTTTTTGTTCCTGAAATTGGACGAAGGATCTGTTTGTGTGCTGTATAACAACTTGACTCTATATAAAGAACTTGAGTATTACTGAAAAAAGATACAATAAATAAGGCTGTTGATAAACCCAATCCGATATATTGCAAGTGTAAGAATCCTATTGCACACATTGACCAGTGAAGATAAGCTTGCGGGGGACAGTAATAGATAAGCTGCTGGCTGATCTCTCCACAACATCGAGGAAAGGAAACTCATTTGACAGCTCCATTTCAAATGTAAATTTGAACACAGGATGGAGTCTATTAAAACATGCAAGAAACTACATAACAGAACATATAAAGATGAGAGAATGAAATAAATGAAAATGCAAACCTTATCAAGAGGGAGAAATAGATGGAACACAGAAATTGACGTCTTGGGAAATTTTGACCGAATTTCGCACAAATTTTATGTTGGAGAAGGAGAATGTTTGACCATTGTGCCCCCACTGGCTCTATTATCTAGTGCCAATCTCCTGCCATTTCCCCATATTCCTGCACACTATTAGTATCAAAATAACCATAAAATACCCTTTTAAATGCCTCAATTGAACCTGCCTCATGTCTCCAGGTAGTGCCTTCCTTACTATAACAACTTGTTGCATGAAAGAAAAATTTTTTCTCACATCACTTTAAATCTATGCACACTCATTCTTGTTTCTTTTACAAGCAGAAATTGCTTCACCCTATCTAATCCATCCAGTACACTCAAGATTTTGTAAACCTCAGTCAGATCTCCTCTTACCTTTCTTCTGTCAAGGAAGACTAGTCCAACTTCTTCAATCTGTCCTCAGAGTTGAAGTTTCCCATAACTGGAACCATACTAGTATGTCACTTGTGCATTCTCTCCACTTCATTCATATCTTTCCTATAGCTTGGCACCCACAACTATATACAATACTCCAGCTGAGGTCTAACAAGTGTCCTGTATGAGTTCAAAATTACCCCTTTGCTCTATGCCCCTATTAATAAAGCTGAGGAAACTGCCTGTTTTATTCACTGCACCCTCCACCTGTCCTGCCACCTTCAATGCTCTGTGCGCATATACAGCCAGGGACCTCTATTCCTGCACCCCCTTTAGAAAATAACCTCTATTTTATATTGTCTTTCAGTGATCTTCCAACCAAAGTGCATCATCCTACACTTCGCTGGTTTGAACCTCATCTGCCACCAATTCACCTAATCCACCAATCTGTCAATGTTCTTTTGGAATTTCACACTATCCTCCTTACAGTTTAAAATTCTTCCAGTTTAGTGTTTTCTGCAGACTTAGAGATTGTCCCCTGCAAACCCACATCCAGATCATTAATACATTAGAAGTTGCCATCAATAATATAATTAAGCAGTACCTGCTTAACAACTACCTGCTCAGTGACACCCAGTTTGGGTTCAACATTACAGCTTTGGTTCAAACATGGACAAAAGAGCTGAATTCCAGAGGTGAGCTGAGAGTGACAACCCTCGAAATCAAGGCTGCATTTGACCGAGTGTGGCATCAAGAAGCACAAGCAAAACTGGAATCAATGGGAACCAGGCAGAAACTCTCTGCTGGTTGGAGTCATACCTGGTATGTAGGAAGATGGCTGTAGTGGCTGGAGATCAGTCATCTCAGCTCCAGGACATCTGTGCAGGAGTTCCTCAGTGTAGTGTCCTGGGCACAATCATCTTCAGCTGCTTCTTCAATGACCTTCTCTTCACCATATGATCAGAAGTGGCAAAGTTCACCGATGATTGCACAATGTTCAAAACACTCACGACTCCTCAGATACTGAAGCTGTCATGTTCAAATGCAACAAGACCTGGACAATATCCAGGCTTGGGCTGAAAAGTGGCAAGTAACATTTGTGCCACACAACTGCCAGGCAATGACCATATCTAACAAGAGACAATCTAACCATCATCCCTTGACATTCAATGACATTAGCATTACTGAATTCTACACGATCGACATCCTGGAGGTTACCTTTGATCAGAAACTCAACTGGACTCCCCACCTAAATACAGCAGCTACAAGAGCAGGTCAGAGGCTAGGAATACTGTGGTAACTCACCTCTTGACTCCCTACAGCCTGTCCACCATCCTCAAGGCATAGGTCAGGAGTGTAATTCACCACTAACTCTGTACTTGTCTGGATGAGTGCAGTCCCAGTAACACTCAAGAACTTAACACGATTCAAGACAAAGCAGACTTGATTGGCACCGCATCCATAAACATCAACTCCTTCCACCACTGACACTCAGCAGTAGCAGCATATATGGTTTACAAGATGCACTGCAGAAATTCACCAAAGATCCATAGACAGCAACTTCCAAATGCATGACCACTTCCATCTAGATGGACAAGGACAGTAGATATACGGGAACACCTTCATCTGCCACTCACCATTTTGACTTGGAAATGTATTGCCATTGCTTCACTGTTACTGGGTCAACATCCTGGAATTCCCTTCCCAAGGGCACTGTGGGTCTCCCTACAATATGGGAACTGCAGTGATTCAAGAAGGCAGCTCACCACCAACTTCTTAAGGCCAGTCAGTGATGCCCCTGTTCCATGAATGAACAAAAAATCAGGAAAGAAGGGGTCCCAGTATTAACCACTGGTGAACTACACTACAAACTGCCTAAAAAGTACCCATTAACTATTACTTTCTGTTTTCTATCAGTCAGTCAACTTTGTATTCATGTTGTCACTGTTCTTTTTATACCATGTCCTCTAACTTTCCTTAAAAAGTCTGTTGTACCAACTGCCTTCTGGAAATACGTGTATATCACATCAAAAAGTGTTACCATCATCAATCCCTTCTGTTACGTCTTCAACAAACTCTAGCAAGTTAGTTAAACATGATTTTCCCTTTGGAAATCCATGCTGAATCTTTCTAATCAACTCAACATTTTCCCTGAGACAACTGATTCTATCCCCAACAATTGTTTGCAAAATGTCTCCCCACTACCAAAGTTAAACTAACTAATCTGTAATTGTCGGAATTAGCCTTACAACTTCTTTCAATAAGGCCGTAATGTTGGCAATTTTCCTGTCCAGGGAAGATTGAAATATACGGCTACTGCCTCCACAATTTCTACCCTCAATTCCTTCGAAATCCATGGATGCATCTGGTGCCTTGTAAATATAAAGGCAACAATATATCAAAGACTTCTTCCTTATTAATTTTGGTTGCTTCTACGGATAGAATTTCTTCCTTTGTCACCATGGCCTGGGTAACATCCTCCTGTTTTATAAAGGCAGATGCAAAGTATTCATTTTATGCCTTAGCCACGTACCTGCCTCTGCCCCTTTTTGGACTCTAATTGGCTCCACACTTCCTTTAACTACTCTCTTACTGTTTATGTGCCTATAGAAGACTTTGGGATTTTCCTTTATTGTTCACTGCTAGTCTTTTCTCATAGTTCCTCTTCATTTTTCTTATTTGTTTTTTCACACCCCAGCCGAAAAACCTTTGGTATTCCTGCTGATTCCAAATTGTATTTTCTGCCTTACACCTGTCATAAGCACACCTTTTCTTTCTAATGTTAATTTTTGTCTCCTTTGTAATCTAGGGTACTCTAGATTGTTTGTCCTACCTTTTGCATTAGAGGGAATATATCTTGACTGTACCAAAGTCATCCGTTCCTTGAAGGTGGCCCACTATTCAGTTACTGATCTTCCTACCAACCTCCTTTTCCAATCAATCCTACCAGCTCAGTTGCAGCCCCAGTGATGTCAGCGTTCTTCACTAATTGATTTTTCTTGCTCTACATTGTTGCATGTTATTTGCAATGTGAACCTTGTGATACAATGATCACATTCTTCTAAATGATTCCCCACTAACACGTGATTCACTTGGCTTATCTCATTTCCAAGGACCAGGTCCAAACATACTTCCCTCCTTGTTGGGACTGGACACATACAGCTGTAGGAAGCTCTCCCCAACATAGTTAAGGAACACTTGCCTCTTGCTGCCCCTTACATCACCAATATCCTGGTCTAAGTTTGGGGAATTGAAAGCCCCAGTTATAACTGCTCTACAGTCCTGGTGTTTCTCTTGAATTTCCCTGCAGATTTGTTCTTTTACATGCTTTCCCTTAGTTGGTGGTCTGTACACGATACAAAGCCATGTAATTGCACTCCCTTTATTCCATAGCTCTAGCCAAATCAACTCCATCCTTGAACCCTCTGAGATATCCTTATTCTCTAGAACTGCAATATACTCCTTAACCAACACTGTTACCCCTTTTCCTTTTCTTAAATGGGCAACCGCTTATTGTGAGATTAAGTCCTCTGGTCTAAGACTCTCCCAAAAGGGGAAACAACCTTTTCACACATACCCTATCAATTCTCCTAAGAATCTTGTATGTTTCAATAAGGTTGCCTCGCATTTTTCTGAATTCTGACTTGACCTCTTCTCTTAAGATGGTCCCTCCATAAGCAGTATCAGCCTAGTAAACCTTCTCTGGACTGCAACAAATGCTAGTTTATCCTTCTTTAAATAAGGGGCTCAAAACTGTTCACAGCATTCCATCTGTAGTCTGACTGGTGCTTGGAGACCTTTAGCAAAACTTCCCTACATTTATACTCCAATCCCTCTAAAACAAAGGCCAACATTCAATTTGCCTTCCCTATTACCTGCTGAACTTGGATGTTAGCTTTTTGAGATTAATTCTTGAGCACTCCCAAAATTCCGTGTTTTGTAGCTTCCTACAATCTCTCTCCATTTAAATAATATTAAGATCCTCTATTCTTCCCGCATTTTCCCACATTATATACCAAATTTTTGCCCATTTGCTTAACCTATCTATAGCCCATGGCAGAGTTTTAGTGTAATCTTCATCACTTGCCTTCCCATCTATTTTTGTGTCATTTGTAAACTTGACTATGGTACATTCACTTTCCTCATCCAGATCATTAATGTATAGTCTGAACAATTATGGCCCCAGCACTGAAACCTGTAACACTCAACTAGGAACAGATTTGAGGTTGGTTGGCTCGCCGAGCTGGTTTCTTGTTTCGCAGACGTTGCCCCACTGGGAAAACACACCGACGCTTCATCGGAGGCTGCACTGAGGATGTTACCCAGCATGGTAACGAAACATCTGCGACACAAGAAACCAGCTTGGCGAGCCAACCAACCTCAACACCCACAACTCGAGCTACAAATCTACTCCAAAACCTTAGGAACAGATTGCCATCTTGAAAATGCCTCCTTATCCCAACTCTCCATCTTCTATTAGTTAGCCAATCCTCTAATCCACGCTAATATACTACTTCCAACAGCATGGGTTCTTATTAAGTGGCATAATATGTGGTACTTTATCAAATATCTTATGAAAGTCCAAATATATTACTTCCCCTTTATCTATCCTACTTGTTACCTCCTCAAAGATTCCAATAACTTTGTCAAGTATGATTTCCCTTTTATGTTGATTCAGCCTGATCATATATATTTCTGAATGCTCTGCTTTTAAATCATTTATAATAGGCAAACATTTTCTCAATAACACATATTATGCTAATGGCCTATTGTCACTTGCTTTTGTCTCCTTCTTTTGAAATAAGGTGTTGCACTGGGAGTTTTCCAATCTTCTGGGACTTCTACAGAGTCTATGGATTCCTGCAAGATTATTATTAGTCCATCCCTATCTCTGTAACTAGTCCCTTTAAAATCCTAGGATGCAGCCCATCACATCCAGGGGATCTATCTGTCTTTAGCCCAGTTAGTTTCACTAGCAACTTTTCTCTCATGATAATTAGTATACGCATTTCTTCTCCCCCTTTTTTTCCCTTGATAATTTAGTAATTTTGGAATAAATTAATGTCTTCTACTGTGAAGACTGGTGCAAAGTATTTATGCAACTTCTCTGCCATTTCCTGGTTTCCCATTATGTCTCCCTAGCTGCATTCTCTAAGGGACCAATGTTCACTTCGGCTTCTCTCTTCCTTTTTATACATTTCAAGAAATTCTTGCTGTCTGTCTTGATATTATTGCAAGTTTACCCTCAAAGTTTATCTTTGTGCCCATACAAATTGAACACTGACTTGCAAATCCGGCAATATACACCAATGGCCAGAGGTATGTGTAGAAGAGTTCTTGATCAAGTGTGCAATGGAAAAATTTCAGAGCTTTTACAGTCATGAGTGCCAGGTTACACCATGTATGTAAAAGTATATGAAGTTGTAGCAACTTGAATTCCATGGCCGGCTGGTTAGCTTAGTTGGCTGGACTGCTGGTATAGATCAAATTAGTGTCAATATTATAGGGTTCAATTCCTGTTTCTTCAGGAGTAGATTTGAGATTAGTCTCCTTGACCTACCTGTGCTGGAGTTTATTGTGCCATAGCTTGGACCCACCTTCAGGCTGAGGTCTCAAGAAGAATGATTCTGTGATATGCCTTAGGATCTTTTACGATTACAAGACACTAGATGATCACAAGTTGATGTTACTATTGTCCTCGACATCTTGGGAACCTTTGACACGATCAACAACATAATCCTCCTTCAATTTCTCTTCTCGATCTTTCCTCTTCTCCTTAACTGATAGTAACCAAAGCATCCTCAGTAACGTTCTATTTTTCTGCTGCCACAGTATAATCATTGCAATTTTTCAAAGAGCTATCATTTAGACCCTCTCTGTCTCATTTATGTGTTGCTCTGCAATGTGCTTGTTGGGTTGCCAAACTGCTTTACATCAATTGTATATAAGTAGGTTTGAAACCACTAATACCTCAACTGAAAATGTGTAAAAAATCTCAAAAGGCAAAAAAGATGTTTTAACATTACTCAAAAAATGTTTTGCTCACCTAACGTGGAAACATTAGTGCTGCACACACATTGGTTTGGTGGTGAGTGGAGAGATTGGGCTGCCTACCCGATAGGGTCAGTGGCAGGTCAAACTATTATTTTGGCTGCTCCTCTTTAGAATAGAATTGGTGAGCTTGCAGTGCTGAACGAGTTCTTTCAGGTAGCTAATTGATTGCAATGGGCTGGGAAATCTGGCAGTAACTCAGGTGAGCTGAACCAGAACTGGGTGTTTAAAGCAAGAAGGGTGCTTGAAAATCAGAACGTGTGAGGACCTGGAGAAAGCAGAAATTTACTTCTAAGACCAACAGATACATTCGGCATCTAGAACAGTAAGGCCAATTTTTGGCCAAACTGGGGAAACGATCAGTGGCAAGAGGATATTCAGTAGTGAAACTCGCCACTGGCAAAGAGATAGATCAAAAGAGACTGAGTCACCACAGCACATAGTGGTGACACATAAGAAATTTACATGGACAAAGTTCATTGTCACTACCTACTTTGGAAACTGCGCGGATACTTGAACCCGCGTACTCCTGGGGTCATTACAAAATTTAAAGATTTGGTCAAATTACCCAAAAGCCCAATCTTCCCGCCTAATGAACTCAGGTTAACAGAACACACTGACCAGGTATCTGCACTTAACAAGAAACTACTATTTATGACAAAGATATGAATTATAGCCACAGAAAACAAAACTGTAAATTATCAACGTATAGCTCTATGAGGTGAAACACTTAGACCACTTCTTAAACCTGTACATATAGTACAGACAGACACATACAAGCAAAAATGGTGGAGAGAAAGATTACTGGGGAAATACAGTTCAATAGCAGCAGTCCATGGGATTAGATGAGCACCCTTTTGCTTCCCAAATTCTTTTGATTTCCCAAGCTTCTTATGCTTCCTGAGTTGTTTCATTTCTTTACTGCAGATACAGAGCAATGGGCACACTAATTGTTCAGTTGCACCTGTATTGTTCACCTGTATTGTTTACCCTCTCCAGGAGCCAGAGATGTTTTGTCATGATTTTGAATCCTGGCCTGCACAACAGGTCCTGCCGCACAAATTAATCAGCAATCTGTCTCTGAACAAAGCTTATTGGGCACACACCCGCAGTGCTGTGGCATATTATACATCATCCTTCCACTGTTTGAACAAAGCAATCATGTAAATACAACTCACAATGAGTTAACTTGATTTTTAAAAGTGTAGCAACTCCTTCTGCAGTCATTGATTTAAAGCAATCCTTTTCCCATTTTGACCCACAATTCAATATAAAGGAACAAAAATAAAACAACGTGTCTTTTACACCATTTTTTAATAAATTTGGACACATGAACCTATACAGAGAAAAAGCCAGCAGAAGAAATGTGACAAGAGGGAGTCAAGTAATGTACAGGGAAGTGTTTGCTGTATATTTAAGTTTCCACTTCAAAATAGGATAAATATCTCTCTCATCAGAAATATTTTATTCATTTTTGATGCAAAACATAATCAATCTATAATATGCAAAATTGTGCATTTCCTAATTCAGCAATATAGATTTTTCAAAGCTTATTTTGTGATGCCTTGCATATTTTTCTCCTTCATTTCATTTGCACATTTCTCATCATCTCTTCTTTTCTGTATTTCACCGAGCAGCACTTTTACTGTTACTCTCTAATTAATTTTCAAGTTCTCTATATTTGTATCGCTTTCAATTTGAATCACTTGCCATTTATATTTGCATTCTTCCTTTCCTCTGCATTTACTTTTTCTCCCCCTTTCCACTTTTTCAGTTCTAACTCCACTTTACTTCATGTCCTCTATTTCATTCTATTTCTCCACATTCTGATATTCCATTTTATTTATTGTTCAGCTATTTAATTTCACTAATTAGCCTTGATTTCCTGTTTCCATATGCCTTTATATCTGCTATTACCTGTGTTTTAAATTTTCTGTTTTAATTTCCTTTTATTCATTCATGAGATGTCGGCTCTGCTGGCAAGTCCAACATTTGTTGCCAGCCTGGTAACAGTGGCAGATTTCCTTCCTTAAAACAAAAATAGAAATCACTGGAGAAACTCAGCATATCTAGCAGCATCTGTGGAGACAGAAACAGGGCTAACTTTCAAATCCAATGACTGTTCTTCAATGACTGCTGTTCCAATTGTGGTGTTTATACATTTTTAAAAAAAAATTTCTTTCTTTTAGGTTGTGGATGAAGATAGGAAACAGACTGTTTTAAATCAAAGACTGTGGAAGGAGCTGTTGCACTTTTCAAAACAATTTACTGGAATTCATGTGAATTCTGTTTACACTGCTGTATAGTTCAATAAGTGGGGGAAGATGTCTGATACAGCAAAGCACCACGGGTGTGTGCAAAGCAAGCTTCAACCAGAGACAGATTGGTGATTGGTCTGTGAAATCGGGATCAATTAAAGAGGCCAGGGGTCATCAGCATGTCAACAACCCTCGGAATGGCTCCTAGACAGGTTGAGTAGAAAGTGTGTAAACAATACAGGTGCAGAATCAATAACTGGAAGATAACTATTGCAGGATCATGGAAGTGTTAAGGTGCAGAGAAAGCCTTTTGACTCATCATGCCTGCACCATCTTAGTCATTACTCAGTGCCAATCTCCTGCATCTTCCCCATACCCTTGCAACTTACTTTTATCCAAATAATCATAATATGCCCTTTTGAATACCTAAGTTCTCTCCCAGTGATTGCTGTAAGCTGATGCCACCAACCTGAGACCGAAATACTGAACAACTAATATGTCAGTTACTCTGAAAGAAGTTGGAAAGTCTAACAGGCTCAAAGATCAGAAGGACTTGGAAAGTAGAAGGAATGTCTATCAAATCCTGTGGTCTGGTGCTACTGAACTGCATTTCCCTAGCATTTTATCCCCACGCAGAACATCTATGTTTGTTCATTTTTCTGTATGTACGTGTAGAAGGAGGTTAGAGTTTCAGCTACTAATATTGTAAGAAGACAATTCAGTCTTATTTGCCTATGGTTAGAATTGATTTATTTGTTAAAAAAATGATAGTTTCTTGTTAATTGCAGATGCTGAGTTAACCTGAGTTCATCAGTTAGGAAAATTGGGTCTTTGAGTAAATCTTTAAATTTTGTGAAGGTCTCAGGAGTAATGAGGTCTGGTTCAACATAGTTTCATAAGTGGTTCATGGCATTCCCTAAAGGAGAATAGTGAACAGCTGGACTTGTATAATATTTGACGATGGCTTTACGGTCACTGTTACTGGTGACTAACTTTCAAATTCAGATTGTATTAATTGAATTTCAGTTCTACTAGATAAGATAGTGGGACTTGAACACATGTCTACTGAGTTTAACCCTAGGTTTATTTGTCAAACTACTTTGCCACTATGTCACTATCTCCCCCTAAAATGCTGATGTTTCTGTTTAATTCCACTTGACTTCTCAATGTTCTCTATCTATACCTTCTGACATGCATGTGCTTCTCCAAAATGTCTCAGTCTTTCTAATATACTACTTCACTGTTGACATGTATCAATCTCTGTTGTTTCCCTCAATTTTACAATATACTTTCCCTTTACAATGTCCCTTCTCAATCTAATTGTTCTATACATTTCTGACATTTTCACTGTCAGCTGGAACTGAGAAATTCAAGCATTATATTTTACTTGGCAATGGAAAATAGTTGGTGCTGATGATGCTGCATCTGTTGCTTATCTTTAGTTGCCGTAAGACAACATTGATAGCCTTCTCCATGAAGTGCTGCTGATGTAAAGTGAGGAACTCAGCATTTTGACATCAACAATGAAATAATATATCAAGTTGGAAAGTATGTGAAATATAAACTGAAATGAAGGAAGTATTCAGCAGGTAAGGCAGCATTTGTTAACAGAAACAGCATTGTTATGAAATGTGTTATCCAAAATACTAATCTAAATATCATCAACTGAACATATATGTCTTGGACTTATTGGAAAAAGCTCTTTGCAAAACAAAGGACACTGTTTAAGGAGATAAGGAGAACCACCAATTTGACTGAGACAACACCAAGATCCTGGGGCAAGCAAAGCAGAGACAAGCACGGGAAATCCTAGAAGCTTGATACTCCACGAAGAAAGCCATCAACAAATACATAGATCTCAACCCTATATACACTCCACTGCGAAGGAAAACCGGAAGTGAGGTAATCCAGCTCAACAGACTCCAGAGTTTAAATAACAGGCGGGAAAACACAACGGTGCTTCATCAGAACTGCACTGATGATGTTAGTCAACAGGGTAATGAAACATCTGCGAAACAACGAACCAGCTTGGTGAGCCAACCAATTAGAACTAGTGCAGTTTGCAGAATGGCCAACATGAGTTGCACCGAGTGTGAAGCCTGCCAGGTTGGTTTGCCTGTGTGGGGATTTCAAACAAACTGTGAACCATTTTTTGCAGCTGGATAAAAACCCAATTCCTCACATAGAGGAATTGCATGTAAAAACTGGCGGATGGGAGCTGTCCTTCACGAAGCTGGATATGAGCCATGTATATCTGCAATTGCGATTAGACGAGGATTCCCAGAAGTATGCCACAATTAATACCCATAAGGGTTTGTACTAATATATGAGACTGCCTTTTGGGGTATCATCAGCCTGTGCCATTTTCTAGCAGATGATAGAAAACATTTTACTGGGTCTGCCCCAGGTCGCCGTTTATCTGGATGATATATTAATAACCAGGAAGGCCAATAAAGAGCAGTTAGATAACTTGGATCTAACCCTTAACCATTTCTCCAAGGCGGGGGTACGCCTTAAGAGGGAATAATGTGTGTTCCAGGTACCCCAAGTGATTTACTTGGGCTATAGAGTCAACAAGACCAGCTTACACCCATTGGAAGATAAAGTGAGGGCGTTCAAAGGTGCCCTAATTCCATATCTGTACTGGAGCTTAGGTCTTTCGTTGGATTGGTGAATTATAATGGAAAATTCATATGTAATTTGGTCTCCATCCAGGCACCCTTACATTTGCTATTGAAAAAGGGTCAACTTTGGAAATGGTCTCGTAGCCAAGATTGTAGCCTTTAGGGAAGTGAAGAAGCAGCTAAGGTGTTGGCTCACTACGATCCCAAGCGGGATGTATTGCTGATGTGCGATGCCACCGTGTACGATATCGGGATAGTGTTGGTTCACTGGTGGCCCAGCGGAGCAGAATGCCCAATAGCGTATGCTTCCCAGACTTTGGCTGATGCCGAACAAAATCACGCCCAGATAGAGAAGGAAGGTTTGGCAGTCATCTTTGGTGTGAAAGTTCCACAAGTACCTTCACAGATGTAAATCTGTAATAGGAACGGACCGGAAACCCCTGCGAGGGCTACTTAAAGAGGACAGGGCCGTGCTGCCCATAGCTTCAGGTTGAATTCAACGAATGGGCCCTTATTCTTAGTGCGTACAATTACAAGTTGGAACACCGACTGGAGGTCAAGTAGCAAATGTGGATGCCTTGAGCTGCCTCCTACTGTCGGATAAATCACTAGTGGTGCCGCCACTGGAAGAGTCCATTTCTGGACACCCTTCTCGTCACCGCTGACAATATCAGACTGCGGACACAAAAAAGTCTCATCCTGGCAAAACTAAAACAACTGGTGGTGATGAGGGAATTAAAAGGGTTGTCACAACTAGAATTGAAACCTTCCTGGATCCAGCGAGACCCGATCACTATGGAGGACGGCATATTATTTTGGAGAGCAAGAGTGATCGTCCTGAGTAAAGGTTGCCGACAGATACTGGCTGAACTCCACCAGGATCAGCCAAGGTTTCCAAAATGAAGATGTTGGTGAGAAATTATGTCTGGTATTCAGGATTGGATGGCACATAGCCACATTGGTGGGGCAGTGCCCTGACTGCCAACAAGGACGAAAATTACTGCCAGTAGCTTCCTCACTTAGGCGGATATGGCTGGATAAACCCGGAACTCGGTTACATGTCGACTATGCTGGTCCTTTCGTGGGCTCTATATTTTTTGTGATTGATGACCCCATTCAAAGTGAGGTCATGCATGGAGTTCATTCATCAAATACAGGGATGCAATTGAAAAGTTGTCAGTATGTTTTGCGATACATGGACACTCAGAGGTGCTAGACACAGACAACGGACCATCATTTACGAGCTGGGAATTTAAGTATTTCCTAAAGTCGAATGGCATTCAGCATGTTCAGATAGCTCCAAACCATCCATCGTCCAATGGTCTGGTGGAAAGAGCAGCCTAAACTTTGAAGGCAGGCTTAACAAAACAGCTTACAGCTTTACTCAATACCAAACTGGCCTGGTTCCTGTTTGATTACAGGACCACCCCTCCCGCAAATACAGAGACAGCTCCAGCAGAGTTGTTAATGGGGAGAAGACTTAGCACTAGGATAAATCTGATTTTACCGGACCTGGGGGAGGAGAGCGAAATGGCATCAGGAACTCAGTGCCGGACAGAAAATTCCTCTAAGCGAGAGAGGTAGTTTATTTTAGCAGACGAAGTTTCGTTTCGAAACCATGGGCATGGCCCTGCATGAGTAAGAGGCATGGTTGACGTGAGGTCAGGTCCCATGATGTACAAACTTCGGGTAGAGAGGCTGTACTGAACAAACAGGTGGACCTCATGAAAGCTGAAACCTTGAAAACAGGGCAGGACAAAAACATATCTGGCCCCTCAGAACATCCAACAAGGCTATCAGAACCTATGGATTCTCCTCCTCTGCCTAGTGTAAAAGAAACCTCTGAGGACAAGATGGACGGGGCAAATGTTACAGCCTTGATGCCATTACCACCTGAAGAAGATGAGTTTTGGCTGAGACACTCAGGGCACAAGAGGCAGGCTACAGTCTGGTACTTGCTGTCAGTATTTGAGGCACAGTCAGAGGAATTCGACCTGGTGCGAAAATGACCTGGGAGAAGCTACAAGAAAAAGTACAGACCTACGTCCCAGGACTTAGACGAGGAGGGTTGTAGTGACTGGAACAAGGTCAGCCAGATGGATCCATAGAATATGATTTCCCTGATGGGCCAATCAGCGAGTCCTGGCTGACAGATATGAACAGGAGTGTCAGGGGTTCTGCTCACTCTAGGTACTGGTTCTGTGCCAGCTGGGTCAGTGTCATGTACTATGCATGCATGAACAAAGGGTGACTTGGTGACGGAATACTGGCCTTTGTGGAGTTATTTCACTGCCAATGTTTCAGTGTTGTTGAATGGCACATCCCAAAGTTCAGAACTGCAAATATATACTGAGGGATGCACAAAAGCTTGGGACAGCTGACCCAAGACTCATTGACGATAAACTACAGTCTAAGATTCTTCTGCCATAGTAAAGTGCTGGAAACTGTGTACAATACCTTAGCTGTATTCACTTGGGAATGTTTTACGTGGAATGTATAATGTATATGGTAAATCTGATTTACTATTATTGCAATTGTAATTAGGCACCTCAGAGTGTGATGTACTGCATTTGACTAAAATAAACTGTATTGCATTTTGTGTAATGACAAACTTTATGAATAAAGCATGCTTTTTGAAAGGAAAAGTGAGTTGACTGGCCTTATGGTATTATCACTGAACTATTGATTCAGAGACCCAGATTATGTTCTAGGGATCCAGATTCAAATCCTGCCATGGCAGATAGTGGAATTTTAATTCAATTAAAGAAAACTTGGAATTAAGTCTAATGATGATGATAAATCCATTGCTGATTGTCAGGAAAAATCCGTCTGGTTCACTAATGCCCTTGCGGGAAGGAAACTGCCATCCTTACCTGCTCTGGCCTACATGTGAGTTCAGACCCACAGCAATATGGTTGACTCTTAACTACCCTCTGGGTTATTACAGATGGGCAATAAATGCTGATCTATGCACTAATGCCCACCAATGAGCTATAAAAATTGTTTTTGTTTTCTTTACCTTTTTGTCACTACCTATAAAAGTATCTCTCTTAGATTCATAGTACAGATACTGCATGGAAGGAGGGCATTCAGCGATTATCTCTATACTAGCTCTCTATAAGAGCAACTCAAGTAATCCCACAGATTGTCTTTTCCTTGTTGCCTTGTTGCAACTTTTTTCTCACTTCAGATAATTATCCAATTTTTCCTTTGAAGGCTTCAATTAGGTTTACCTCTTCCATGCTCTCACGTAGTGCATTCTATGTTTGAAACATTTTACTTCATGTCTGTTTCCTTCTTTTGCCAGTTTCCTTAAACTGGCTTCCTCTGCCTTTCCAATATTGGGTACTCCTCTCCATCTACACTATTCAAACCCTTCATGATTATTAATAATTGAATCAAATCTCTTCTTAATATTCTCCAAGGAGAACAGCTTCAGCATCTTCCAACTTTTCCATTTAGCTGAAGTTCGTCATTCTTGGAACCATTCTTGTGAATATTTTCTGCACCTTCTCATAGCTTCCCTAAAGTGTAGTGCCCAAAACTGAACACAGTAAAGGTGAAGCCAAAAACTATTCTATTCTTTCTCCAGGTTTAGCAGAAAGTCATTTCCTTTACATTCAATGGCCCTATTTTAAAAGATCAACATCACACATGCAATTATGAACTATCTTTTCAACTTACAGTGCTACTTTGAACAAATTGTGCGCGTGTAGTCGCCGGGTCCTTCAGCTTCTGCACCCCATTTTTGAATTATATATTCTATTTTATTTTGCCTCTCCAAAAACGAATCAATCGACACTTTTCTGCATTAGAATTCCAGCGTTCTGACGATCACCCATTTCATCAGCCAAAGTCCTCTTGAGATTTAACACTATCTTTCTCACTGTCGAGTGATTACCCATTTCATCAGTCAAATTCCTTTGGAGGTTTAATACCATCTTTCTCACAGTTCACAACATCTTCAATTGTTGAATTTGGGTCTGCGATAAAATCAAGCAAGCCAGCGGTTCTGTCAGGATGCCTGAGGAATTCTCACTGTACGTTTGCCCCAGTCTGAAAAATAACCATTCGCCACGAATGCCTCCAGTTACTGAGCAGTCATCCCTGACGCTCCTCTCAGACGGCTTGCAGGTCCCAGTTTGCGTGCTTCTCCTGCCTTTGACCGGGAGTAACCTCCGCCAGCGGCGTTGACCTTTGCCCCGATCGCCGTGGCGCTGGCGCTCCCATCATCATTATGGCTGCCTTCAGTAAGAGTATCCCGCACGGCTGCTATGAGATCGGCCACACATGGAGCACTTCCTGTACTACGTCCGCCTTCCAAGTCACTGTCGGAGCTTTCCAAGAGTCCCTGAAAATTTATGCGCCTCTGTACATCGTGAGTACCGTCGTACGTTGTAAGAAAGCGGGACGCTGAGAGAACGAGTGTTGGGGCAGGCCTGGTGGCTGCTAAAAGGAAACAGATTATTGAGATGGGGAACGGCTATGAGAGGAAACCCTTACATAGCCTACTAGTTCTTAAACTCCTCCTGCTCCTCAGTGTAGCTACAACACAAGCTGCGTTGCCATTAAAAAGAAAAGGAAGGCACTGAGTTTAAAACAATACAAACGTGACAAAATGTCATACTAGGAGTACTGCAAAACATTGGGTGAATAGGTTTTGGGAATAAACTTGTAGGAGAAATGACCTCTGATTAGTACTATACGGTCTCCTCAGTAAAGATTAGCCAATATAATCTTGTTCCCATTTATACTACTTTTCTGTGGCAATGTTCATTATATTTTGAAATCTTAATTCAAAGCTGGCATTGGCAGGTGCAAAGAAAATATACAATTGGATGTAGTGTATACTATTTTATGAAGTGTTACTGTGTTAAGTGAATGTAAAATGTGTAGCAAATAAACAAGGATTTTGGATGCTGGAAAATGCTGTACTGAATTATTTTGTTTTAACTACAGGCAAGCTACACCATTGTTTATTTGCATTTGATGCGATTATTGTCACATGTACTGAAGTCCAGTGAGAAGTAATGTTTTGCGTTCCAACCAGACAGATCATACTTTGCATATGAATAGAATGCAGAATATAGTGATGCAGTTACAAAGAAGGTGTAGAGGAAGATCAGCTCTAATATATGAGAGGCTTGTTCATAAGTCTGATAACAGAACAAAGATGTGCAGGCTAGGTGGATTAACCACGGGAAATGCAAGGTTACAGGGATAGGGTAGGGAGGTGGACCTGGGTGGGATGCTTTTCAGGGGGTCAGTGTGGACTCGATGGGCTGAATGGCCTGCTTCCACACTGTAGGGATTCTGTTATCCTATGAATAGTAGGGAAGCAGCTATTCTTAAATCTGTTTGTACATATTTTCAAACTTTTGCATCTTCTGCCCAATGGAAGAGGATTGACATGATTATAACCTTGTTGGAGGTGTCTTTGATTATGATTGTAATCTTTGGATTTCATATGCACATTGCAATACTGTTATTGTTTAATATTTCAGTATTAACAGTGTTCTTTCAATTACAGTCCACCTTAACTTTATGTGTTTGTATTCAAACCTTCATTTGTAATTTACTGTTAATGACCGCGAAGCAAACATATATTTTTAATTTAACCAAAAATGTTTGTTTAACCCTTAATGGAATGAAGTATCTAGTATTATTATTTAGTAATGGAGTGCACAGCTTATTTCAAAATGATATTTATAGAATTCAAATTATTATGTTTCATCTGAAAATGTTCTCGCATTATATACTTAAGTGTTCAATCTATTTTCTTGTATTGGTTATTCTTTTCTTTTGTTTTTAGGATTGGGTACTCTATTACCAAAGCTGGTATTTGCTTCTCATCCTTAGTTTCTCTTGAAGCTGGTAGTGAGGTCCCTTCCTATACTACTGCAGCTTGTGTGTGGTGAAGCTGCTACCTGTTAGGTAGCGCTTTCCAAGATCATGACCAAGTGATGATGAAAGAACAGCGATTCATTTCCACGGCAAGATGCTGTGAAGCTTGCAGGAGAATTTGGATGCACTGGTGAACGCATGCACCTGCAGTACTTCCCTTTCTATGGTAGTGCTGAAACTTTGAGGCTACAAATCATAGCTACTGGAAAACATTACCTCGAAACCAGATATCTGAATGTCTGACGTTTCGGGCTAGACCCTTCATCAGAAATGGGGGAGGGGAAGGGCGTTCTGAAATAAATAGGGAGAGAGTGGGAGGCGGATAGAAGATGGATAGAGGAGAGGATAGGTGGAGAGGAAACAAACAGGTCGAAGAGGCGGGGATGGAGCCAGTAAAGGTGAGTGTAGGTGGGGAGTTAGGGAGGGGATAGGTCAGACCTGGGACGACGGACAGGTCAAGAGGGCGGGATGAGGTTAGTAGGTAGGAGATGG
>NC_063337.1:57718136-57720030 GCF_021869965.1 Rhincodon typus | reverse complement strand
CTTGACCTGTCCGTCGTCCCAGGTCTGACCTATCCCCTCCCTAACTCCCCACCTACACTCACCTTTACTGGCTCCATCCCCGCCTCTTCGACCTGTTTGTTTCCTCCCCATCTATCCTCTCCTCTATCCATCTTCTATCCGCCTCCCACTCTCTCCCTATTTATTTCAGAACCCCCTTCCCCTCCCCCATTTCTGATGAAGGGTCTAGGCCCGAAACGTCAGCCTTTCTGCTCCTATGATGCTGCTTGGCCTGCTGTGTTCATCCAGCTCTGCACCTTGTTGTCTCGGATTCTCCAGCATCTGCAGTTCCTACTATACCTGAATGTCTGCTCTTATATTCATTGTTTTGCCTTTCTTGATTGTGTTGAAGTTTTGTAGTTCTGGGAGAGTTACCATTCAGTTCATATTGTGGTAAGGAGAACATTGATAATGCATTCCCAAATGCTGTCATGAATTCCATTAATTTGTGTATTAGAAATTCTGAGTGGTTGGAAGGCTTGCATTAATTTCAGTAAGTAATGCTTTTTGGGTATGTGTGGGGAGGGGGAATCACAAGATGGGGTCAAATTGGCAATGCATATAGAACTGTACAACGTAACTGCCAGCTGTGTTCATGATCATTTTGTTAGCCTGCCTAATTGATGGAACGAGGACAGTAAATCCATCAGGGAGATGTGCATTTACCCAGTCTGCTCTTACAACGAGGAAGCTTGAAGCATTTGTAAAGTGTAGAACTCCACACATGCAATTTTGCCTCATATCCTTTCATGTCTTGAGTCAACAGGCTTCTAAAATTGCATTCAAAATTTGCTGTTTGTAGAAAAGAGTTCTGAATTTTTAACAACCATTTTGTGGAGATGTGTTTCCTAATTTCACTCATGAACCATCTCGTTCTAATATTTAGACTTTGCTTCATCCAACAAAACTGCCAACCAGATAACATGTTTTCTCCCAGTTTAGTCTATCTGTCTCCATAATATCATGAAAGCTTCGATTAAATAACCAATTATTGGACTTCCTTTGCAACCAATATAAGCTTCTTAAGATATGTTGAACTAGAACAGTACACAGTGCATCAGTTGTGGATTAACCTGGCTTTTATATAGCTTTACATTTAAACATATGAATTGGGAGCAGGAGAGCAGAGTGAATGTTTCAGATCAATTAACTTGCATCAAAAGGGATGAAGAGTCATTGATCTGATCATTTATGCATTTTCTCTCTTTATTTCAAGTTTTCCAGCATCTACGTGAATTTGTTCTTGCAGGTGTGGGTCAGAGGTGATGGGCAAGTGGGACTTAATATCGTCAGCCAACAGGCAAGTTCTATTAAGTGGTAATTTGTTGTATAAAGCAAGTTAATCACCATTCTATTAATTAATGTTCTAGAGTGTTATTACAACTAAATCTGATTTTATCTACACATACAAACATATAGCAGGGATATTGGATCAGCACATTCCCTGTATTATCTTTTCCTTGGCCCCTCATCAATGTTCTATTTTCTTTTTAAAAAGAAGATAGGTTAGAAATTATCATGGAGTATTGATGTGATTTCCCTGCATTGCCCAACAGTTTATAATAGCTACAATCTAAGAGTAATTTGATGGAGCGTAGGATAAGTGTGTGCTATTGAGCCATGCAGGAGGTCCAAATTGTGATCTGTGGTTCACAGTGAATTAGCTGATCACATCTGAGTAATGCAGGGTCTAATATAGCCTCCCTATTCCTGTCTCAAAGCAAAATTCAGTTGATGAACTTGTGGCTTATTTCTGAACACCCATTTTATCTTGCAGGACAGTTGTAAATCTAAATTTGACAATGATGTGTTGAATGCTTAAGTAGCCTGTTGATATTCATTGTGGTGACTCACGTATAAATAGGGTCATGGAGAT
>NC_063337.1:57692636-57717636 GCF_021869965.1 Rhincodon typus | reverse complement strand
CTATAACAGAGGAAGGAGTTTGATTCTCATGTAATTTGTTAAGTTGTTTTTCTTAATTCTTAAATTTAAAGTGGTATGCAAATTGGTGGTAAAGTTAATGAAATAATTAATGAATTAAGTAGTGGTTTTATTTAATTATTTATGTTGTTTTTAATCACATAAGGATGATGGGATAGGAGATGTGTCAGGACTGCAGCATGGGGGAGATCCAAGGTAAATATGTCTGCAGGAAGTGCTCCAAATTTGAGCAGCTTCAGTTCAGAGTTTATGAGCCAGAGTTTAAGAATAGGCATTATGATTCAACAAGAAGAGAGGAGTATTGGAGACTTTGGTGGGTTTAAAGGTGGACAAAATCCCCAGTTCTGGATGAGTTATGTCCCAGACAGTTGTATAAGGTAAGGGAAGAAATTACATGGGCCCTGAACCAGATTTTAAATCCACTCTGGCTGAAGGGGAAGTCACAGAGAACTGGAGGACAGCTGATGTGGTTCCACTTCATTAGAATGGTGGAAGAGATAGACTAGGGAACTATAGACCAGTGAGTCTAGCATCAGTGGTAGGGAAACTGCTGGAGAAAATAGTGAAAAGAGAGAGGCAAGGTTTGATCACGGATCGTCAGCACAGCTTTCTCATAGAATCATAGAATCTCTACACTGTGGAAGCAGGTCATTCGGCCCATTGAGTCCACACCGACCCTCAGAAAAGCATCCCACCCAGACCCACACCCCTGCCCTGTAACCCTGCAATTCCCATGGCTAATTCACTTAGCTTGCATATCACTGCACACTTTGGGCAATTTAGCGTGGCCAATCCACCTAATCTGCACATCTTTGGACTGTGAGAGGAAAGTGGAGCACCTGGAGAAAGCCACGCAGACATGGGGAGAATATGCAAACTCCACACAGACAGTTGCCTGAGGGTAGAATCGAACCTGGGTCCTGGTGTTGTGAAGCAGCAGTGCTAACTACTGAGCCACCGTGCTGTCCTTGTTGGAGAGAGGTCATGGCTAACAAATCTAGTGGAATTTTTGAGGAGATGACCGAGTGTTGGAAGAAGGTAGGACAATTGATGTAGTTTATATGGATTTCGCCAAGGCCTTTGACAAGGTCCCACATCGGAAACCGATAAAGTTCATAGAATCAAGGGTAACTTGGCAAGAAGGATCCAAAATTGGCTTAGTGGTCGGAGACAGAATGCAGTGGTTGAGCCTGTTTGTTTGTGTAACTGGAGCCCGGTGTGCAGTGGCGTACCACAGGGATCAGTGATTGTTCCTTATTATTTGTGATATTCATAGGTGAGAATAGGCAGGGGAGGTGGTGACAAGTAAATTTGTGGATAATGGAAAGATTGGCTAGGTGGTTGATGGTGGGGAGGGGTGTTAGGTTACAGGAGGACATAAACAGATTGGGCAGGTGGGAGATGAATAGCAGCTGAAATTTAACCCTCTTAAGTGTAAGGTGATGCACATTGGGAGAAGGAACAGACAAGGCAATATTCAGTGAATGGGAAGACAATATGTAGCCCAGAGGAACAGACGGAACTTGACGTGCTTGTCCACAGATCCGTGAAGGTGACAGGACCAGTGAATAGGGCAGTTAAGAAGGTTAATAGGTATTTAAGAAGACATGTAGGGTGCTTCCCTTTATCAGTTGTGACATACATAATAAGAGCAGGGAGGTAGCGTTGGAGCTCCCTAACTTTGGTTAGGTCACAGCTGGAATACTGTGTGCAGTTCTAGTTACCACACTTTCGGAAAAATGTGTATTTCACTGAAGGGGTGCAAAGGAGATTCACCAGGATGTTACCTGGGGTGGAGCACTTCAGCTATGAAGTGAGGCTGGATAAGGTTGGTTTACTTTCCTTGGAGTAAAGAATGCTGAGGGAGGACCTGATTTGAGATGTGCAAGATTGAGGGACAAGAACAGCATGAATAGAAAGCAGCTGTTCCCCTTAGTCGAAGGGTCAATAACAAGGAGGCATAATTTTAAAGACAGGAGGATTAGAAGAGATTTGAGGAAAACCTTTTTCCACCCAGGGGTGGTTGTGGTCTGGAATGCACTGCTTGGGAGGTTGTTGAAGTGGGAAACCTCAACCTTTTTAAGAAAAAGCTTGGATGAGCACTTGAAGTGGCATAACATTCAAGGCTAGGGGCCTAGTGTGGGAATGTGGGACTAGTGTGGATAATTTCTGTTGGTACAGACTTTATGGTCTGGAGGGCTGCTTCTGGATTATATGATTCTATGATTTTATGAACAAGGTGGGGGAAAATTAGCTACTTACTTTGTACCAGAATGATGCAGTCCCACCACTTAGGTTGAGGTCTTCTGTTTTAACCTTCTGTGGTCAGAACAGGAGAGAGTGACTACAAGTGAGGCATGTAGGAGGACACAGACCAGAAGTGCTGGACTGTCAGCCTTTGCAGTTGTCCAATAGATTTGAAGTTCTGTCAGCCTGTTGAGATGAGAACAATGACTGACTGGTGGATGAGTAGAATGGGATAGAACAATCAGGAATCCGTCACTATCCCCCACTAGAATCCCCCATTATCAACGTCCAGGGGGTTTACCATTGATCAGAAACACAACTAGACTCGCCATATAAAACCAATATCTATAAGAGAGTTTCAGAGGCTAGGAATGCTGCAGTGGTTAATTCACCTCCTGACTCACCCCAACCTGTCCACCATCTACAAGACACAAGCTCGGAGTGGGATGGAATCCTCCCCACTTGTCTGGGTTAGTGCAGCTCCAACAACATTCAAGAAGCTTGACGCCATCCAGGACAAAGCAGCCCGCTTGATTGGCACCACATCCACAAAAAAGCCACTCCCTCCATCACTGACACTTAGCTGCAGTAATGTGTACTGCAGAAATTCGACAAAGATTCTTCAACTGTACCTTTCAAACCACGACCGCTTCCATTTAGAAGAACAATGGAAAAAAATACAATGCAAGTTCCCCTGCAAGCCTCTCACCATCCTGACTTGGAAACATAGCATTGTTCCTTCACTGAAGCTGGATCAAAATCTTAGAATTCCCTCCCTAAGGGCATTGTAAATCTACTTGCAGCATGTGGACTACAGTGGTTCAAGAAGGCAGCTCACCACTACCTTCTCAAGGGCATCTAGAGATGGGCAATAAATGCTGGCCCACGCAGCAATGCCAATGAGTGAATAAAAACAAGGGGATTGATATCGTTCTTTGGAGCCAAGAGTGAGTGTCCACTGGTTGGGTTGCCTGTTTAGTGACAGAGTTTATAACCCCTGCTTAGGGCTGGAAAGTAGGGTAAGGATCCTGTGATTGGTAGAAGGGAGAGAGGAACTTTGTGAAATTATAATCCCAATGGAAGTGGTACTCAGAGAACTTTTGGAGCTATGGCTTGCTAACTCTCTGGGTCCAGAAGAAATTAATCTTGAGTCTTAACTGAATTAGCTAATGGGGTAGTAAATATATTGATGTTAATTAAGGTTCTTGAATAGATTTGTAGCTCGGGTTGTGGATGCTGTTGTTGGTTCGCTCGCCGAGCTGGTTTGTTAATTCGCAGACGTTTCATTACCCTGCTGTGTAACATCATCAGTGCAGCCTCCAAAAAAGCGCTGTTGTGTTTTCCCACTTGGTATGTAAACTCTGGAGTCTGTTGGAGTTGATTACCTCACTACCGGTATTTCTTTGCAGTGATGTGTATATAGGATCTAATTCTAAGTGTTTATTGATGGCCTTCTTGGTGGAGAACCAGGCCTCTAGAAATTCCCCTGCTTGTCTCTGCTTGGTCTGTCCTAGAATCCTGAAGTTGTCCCAATTGAACTGGTGGTTCTCCTTATCCATGTGAATGGAGACGAGTGAGTACTGGTCGTGTCTTTTTGTTGCTAGTTGGTGTTCATGTATTCTTGTGGCCAGTTTCCTTCCTGTCTGTCCAATGTAACATTTGTTGCAGTTCTTGCATGGGATCTTGGATATCACGCTGGTTCTGTCATTGTGGGTAAGGGGTCTTTGGTTTGAGTTAGCAGTTGGCATAGGGTTGATGTAGGTTTTTGTGCCACACTCTAGTCATCATCAAATCACCCATCCACTTTGGATCCGACATGTGGACTAGAGTAGACACATCAACTAATAAACAACACTCTCACCAGCATCAAAGTCACCAGGGAAGAAGAAAAGAATGAACTGCTCCCATTCCCGGATGCCATGGTAGAATGCAGGGCCAACGGGGAATTTCTGATGAACGTACGCAGAAAGGCCACACACACAGATTAAGTCCTGAATTTTAACAGTAACCACCCCAACAACCACAAACAAAGTTGCGTGAAAACACTATTTAAACGAGCAGCAACACAATACAGCAACCCGGAACTCTGCCAAAATGAAGAAGAATACCTTTACCAAATATTTATACAGTATGCCCTGACACACTCGTCACATTACCGTACATCAAGAACATATCCGAACTGACCACAAGACTCCTATGATCGTTGGGCATCAGAGTGTGAAGGGCCTGTTTCCACACTGTAGGGATTCTATGCTTCTAATGGTGTCTTGCCTGTAAACTTAACCACCATGCCTTTGTTTCCCTTACGTAAGTCGTTGATTTAAATTATAAATCATTGAAGCCCGTGCACTGACCTGTAACCATTGACTCCACTCATTATATCCTGCCAATCAGATAAAGATCCATTTATGTATACTGTCTGTTTTCTAATAGCTAGCCAATCTTGTGTCCATCCTAATGCGTTACTCATTAAACCATGAGTATTTATTTTCCTCAGAGACCTTTTAACATGGCACCTTGTCAAATGCCTTCTGGAAATTCAAGTATATAATGTCAATAGGCTCTTGTTCACTCACAGTGTGTGATATTCTTTTAAAGACTTCCAATAAATTGGTTAAACGTGAATTCCCTTTGAGAAAGCCACATTGATTCGCTTCCTGATTGCTTTGAATTCTTGTAAGTGTGCAGCTATAATCACTCTAATGATCAATTCTAATATTTTCCCCATGGCAGAATCAAGCTAACTGACCTAATGTTTCCTATTTTCTGCCTCCATCTTGTCTTGATTAGAAGAGTTACATTTGTTACCTTTCAATCCATTGGAACCTTTCTTGAATTTTGGATATTTGGGAAAATTGAGACGAATGAATTTATTGCCTCATTTGCAACTCTTTTAAAATCCTTGGATGCAATTCATCTGGACCAGAATACTTATCAGCCCACAGTTCTTTCAGTTTGCTTTCTGCCACTTCCGTCATGATTGTAAGTTAACAATGTTCCTCTATCCTTCCTAGCTCCTGATTTGCAGCTATTACTCTGACATTTCTTTTATTATCTGTAATGAATACAGAAGCACAAAATGAGTTCATTTCATCCGTCATTTCCTTATTATCCACTCTTTGCTCATGATCCTTCCCTTCTCTAGAGGGTCAAAACTCCGTTTAGTTACACTTTTCCTTTTTAAAAATCTGTAGAGCCTCTTCTATCTATTTTTACATTTCAAAATAGCAGCTTGTTGTACTTTAAATTCTTTATCCTGAATTCCTTTATTTTAAGCCATTCTTTGCATTCCTTATGTTATGATTAATCACCTGACCTGCCACTCATCTTTGCACAGTTATGTGTCCTTTTTTTAATGCTTTTCCCCCCTTCTTCAGTTAAACACAGGCTTTCCCTTTAGAATTTTTCTCTATAGCAGTAATATTCTATATTGATCTATACCCTAGTCTAGTTTGCCTGTTCTCTTCTGGCAGTTCAGCATTCAACCTCACATAGTTGCCCTTCTATAAATTTAAAACATTAGGATCAGAAACAATCTTCTCTCTTTGAAGCTGGAGGTAAAATTCAGTTGTATTGTGGTTGTTGCCCACTGGATGTGCCTTCATCTGAGATCATTACTTAATCCTGTCACATTATACAATTACCAAATCTAATATAACTTCTCTGTGATCAGCCTCAGAATGTGTCTCAAACATGATACAGCTGTTTTGAGGGTGGAGGGGAATGGGGGCTAGAATTCAATGACTTCACAAACTTATCATAGAATCCCTACAGTGTGGAAATAGGCCCTTTGGCCCAACAAGTCCACACCGACCCTCCGAGCATTACACCCAAACCTATCCCCCTGTAACCCACCTAATCTACACGTCCCTGAACACTGTGGGCAATTTAGCACGGCCAGTCCACCTAACCTGCACATCTTTGGACTGTGGGAGGAAACCGAAGCACCCGGAGGAAACCCACGCGGACACGGAGGGAACGTGCAAACTCCACACAGACAGTCACCCGAGGGTGGAATCGAACCCGGGTCCCTGCCTCTGTGAGGCAGCAGTGCTAACCACTGAGCCATTGTGCCGCCCTGTTCTCCATTTTTCTTACATTGTCTACCTTCCCCTGCCAGAAAAAAACATTTTGTATTTGTGTGTTGTCCACTTTGCACGTGATAGAGGGGACTGATTTTTCCGTTTCACGGGCCCTCTACACCCCTGCCCTCTTGCTCCACGTCTGCCTCTGTTAAAAGTATTAAACAGAACCTTGATTTCCAACACTTTTCAGTTTCGAAGAGGCATTTATACTGTATTTGAAATGTTAACCGTTTCTCTCTACGTGGATACTGATGGACCTGCTGAGTGTCTCCAGCATTTTGTGTGTGTGTTAAAGTCCCAGATATTTATTGCTGTCCCTTCAATACAAGTGCCCAAAATTTCTTGTCCAGTTTGTCCCACATGATGGTGACAGTCTGGGGGTCCGTAGACCACTTTAACTAATCATTTATTTCCCCTAACATTTTTCTTGTCCACCCAAGCTGATTCTGCATCATGATCTCCTGAACCTTTGCACAAATGGTTGTTTAACAGTACTATCCTGGTGTCTTTACTTAGGTTCTTATTTTACTCGAATGTCATTATACCCCTCAATATTCGGGAACCAGTTCTTGTCATGCCGAAGCCATGTCTGTAATTGTGCAAAATCTATTTCACTGACTTCAATGCATGCTATCAATTTGTTTACTTTGTTATGAAAACTGCATGGAAGCATTTTCCTTTACTCATGATGACTTTTGTAAAATTGAGTCTTCATTGTCAGTGTCCCCATTTCTGTCCCTCATAGCCTACATTACTGTTTTCGTATTTAACAATGCCTGTACTCTTGTAGAACCTCTTCCTGAATCTACCTGGATCATTCATACCTGCATAGACTACAACCACTGGATCCTTTCCTTCCCTCTTCCACTGCATCTTCCTTTCAATCCTAAGCAGATTTCCTAAACCCTGGCATGGAGCAGGCTACATGGCTTTTTGGACTGTTACTCCGCAGGAGAAAATTCTGTTAACCCCCCTGACTATTTGATCAACTACTACTACATTCCGAGTTGCTACCCCAACATAATTGGTTTTGTCTGCCATGTGTCATAGTCAGTTTGCATCTCTATCCTGCAGCCCCCAATCTCCTTCAAACAGGTTGAGAGAAACTTTATTGAATAGAGGTTGAGTAATTGTTGAAACCAATTATTTAGGGGAGGCGATGGCCTAGTGGTACTATCACTGGACTGTTAATCCAGAGACCGAGATAATGTCTGGGGATCTGGGTTTGAATCTCACTAAGGCAGATGGTGGAATTTGAATTCAATAAAAAAAAAATCTGGAATGAAGAGTTTAATGATGACCATGAACCCATTGTTAATTGTTGGAAAAACCCATCTGGTTCACTAACTGCCATCCTTACCTGGTCTGGCCTACATGTGACTCCAGACCCACAGCAATGTGGTTGACTCTTAACTGACCTCTGGGCAATTAGGGATGGGCAATAAATGCTGCCCTAGCTAGCAACACCCTCATCCCATGAATGAATGAATAAAAAAAACCTTCTGCCCTCTGGGTCCCCTTACCTGTCTCTTTTGCAGTCACACCCTCCTGTCCCTCCTCACTGACCAAATCATAAGATCCTATCCAAAGTGATGTTTCCTTGTACAAAGAATTCAGGTGACTTTCTCCTTCCCTGAAGCATTGCTGTGTTTGCACTTCAGTTTCCAGCTCATAAACTCTGATCCGAAGCTGCTCTAACTTCGACGACTTACTCCAGGCATGTTTGCCTTGTATTATAATGGTATCCTGGTGCTCCCACATACTGCACCCTTGCTACACCATCTGATCTACAACCTCCGCATTCATTTATATTTTCAACCTTACTAATTCTTTGTACATTTATACTTAAAGATATAAAAGACCAGAGAATCACCAAACAACTAGTTCCTTTCTCTGTAAGACAGAGATAGATAGGTTCTTGATTATTAAGGGGAGAAGGCAGGACAATGGATTTGAGAAACACATCATCCATGTTCAAATGGCAGCGCAGACTCGATGGACCAAATGATCTAATTCTGCTGCTATATCTTGTGGTCTTATGATCACAATTGTACAATTTAGGAAAACACTTTAAAAACCGAAAGAACTGTGGATGCTGTAAATCAGGAACGAAAACAATGTTGCTGGAAATGCTCAGCAGGTCTGGCAGCATATGTGAAGGAAAAAACAGAGTTAATGTTTCGGCTCCGGTGACCCGAAACCTTCTGAGGAAGGGTCACCGGACCCGAAACGTTAGCTCTGTTTTTTCCTTCACAGATGCTGCCAGACCTGCTGAGCTGTTCTAGCAACTTTGTTTTTGTTTCTTTTAGGAAAACACTTTTTCCATTTGATAACCAATTCTAGTGAATTAGAAGCACTTTCACAATGCTGTTTATCCCTTGACAATTTGACAGCTGTCAGAAGTGCAAATTTAGCAAACACGTTATTTGTAGCAGGCTTAGAATTCATATTGTGCAATGGCAATGTTGAGACATTTGGGTGTTTTTTTTTTTCTACAGAATCCCTACAATGTGGGAACAGGCCCTTCAGCCCAACAAGTCCACACTGAACCACAAAGCATCCCACCCAGATCCATCCCACCTAGATCCATCCCACCTAAGCTACACATCCCTGAACACTATGGTCAATTTAACCTGGCCAATCCACCTAGCCTGCACATCTTTGGACTGTGGGAGGAAACCGGAGCACCTGGAGGAAACCCACGCAGATACGGGGAGAATATGCAAACTCCAGACAGACAGTCGCCCAAGGGTGGAATCAAACCCAGGTCCCTGAAAATTGCCAGCTTGGGAATGGGGCAGGAACCACTGATTTGGAAGCCGCCTGATGAGGTGTCCCTCATTGGGCAAGGAAATTGTGTCCTGTGGACACATTAATTTCCACCATTACCATCTCAACCACCCCTTCTATGTTTTATTTTGTGTTTTTTAAAATCATGGACATAACATTGATAAAATAGAAACAGGTAATGCATGTTACCAATGATTAAGATAGATCATACTACAGTGCTGATTGCAGACTTGATGTCGAATAAAATTTTGTGAGGTAATGTTGACTTTAATTATATTAACCAGCTTGCCTGACGTAACCAGGGTGGATGAAGATTAAAGTATGGAGTACTAGACTGCATCTTGACAGGTGTTAAAATAATGTTTGAATCAATTGGCTACTACCATTATGTTATAGAAAATGGCTTGTTCCAAGTTTATTAGCAGTACGATGTTTGTCATTATCACATTGTGTACAGAAATTTTTCTCAAAAGGCAAGTTGTTGTTCTGTTGCAACAGAACATTACAATAGTGCCTATACCAAAAACACTTAGAGATGTCCTGAGATTGTGAAAGGATTATAAATGCAAATCTTTCTTTTTATTATCACTGATTTGGACTAACACGGATGCCGCTGATATAAATACAGCACTGTGTCTATTCCATGTACCTCAACAACTTACAAGTGTTTCCAGATGTCATCTAAACTGATTACGTTTTCAGTGCATAATTCCATAGCATCTTTGGTCGTAGTAAGATAAATTATTGTTTTTACCTCCAGAGAGTGCTCCCTGAGGTATAGTAGAATTTACTAATCTGTGCAACGTTAGGATGATCTTGCTGGAAAAATAATACTGACTTAATGTTGTAGGCTGTTATGTAATTTAGCCAGCGAATTCAGTGGCTTAAGAGATATGCACATTGATTGTGCGTTGGGGATCTGGTTTAGTGATGTATACCATTGTACTCTTCTTTGCTCAAGTGGAATCTTCCCCCATTGTCTTCCTGTTATTTCTAGAAACTTACTGCATTTACACATTGACTGCCCATTAAACTTGCCACAGAAAGTAAGTCTTGTATTTAAGGCTACAAGCAGCTTTTTAAATGGTGTAATAATTGTTCATACAATAGTCATGAGCTCCTCTGGTTTTAAAAGTAAAAAGTTAAAATCACTCATTTCTAGATGTATTATTTACTAACGATTTTAAAAATATATAATGTATTACTCTCTGCCCTTTTCTTATTGTCTTTTGTAATCCTGTTCTTGTTTCCCTCTTTCCACTTCTCTTTCTTCATCTGATTTGACTTTTGTTCACCCATTGCCATGCATTCTTCTTTTCCATGGTTACTATTTGCTTCTTAATCTTTAATTTAATTGGCCGAGATAAAAGTTTAGCAGGGTTGATTGTAAATGCCTTGTTCAGCTACATACAACGTAAAATCTTTTGGCCGTATTCTTTATTGCTGTGGCATTTTGTGTATAATTTTAATCTAACATGGATGTATTAGGAGCTACCATGATTGGATTGGCTGTCCGCTTTACATATCTCTTGGTTTTATTTGCCACAAAGCCAATGGGAAATAAAGATAGGAAGCTGATTTAATCATGCTGGCTTCCTGTTTGGGAGCATTAGGTTAAAGCTTTGTTTCCAGACTAATTATACCTGAGGATTGTTTGGGTGAAATTACAAATTACTGCTAAACTGTGAGAAGGGCTGTGCTCTTAACTTGAAGTTATTAAGAAACTTTATCAAACATGTTTCAATTTAATTTTAATTTTAATTAGTTTTAATTTTATTAGACTGTCCTGGATTCAAGTCTGAGTTCAAGGTGAAAACACATGACGTTTTTGTAGTTTGGTGCCATCAATCCTATCTGGTTAAATCTCTGCTTTGTAACTATTGATAAGACTGTCATTGTGTCTTTCAGACTCTGGAAATTGTCTTTAACTGCACGTCCTGTGGTCAAATAAATGTAACCTGGGAAAAAGGTTCAAGCACTCCATGTGATTAAACTAGCCAGATTGCATAAAAGCAAGCCTGTCATTGCTAAAAGTTGTAAATACTGAAGATCTGCTTGGTCATATGGTACTCGTTTCTATTTGATCAAATGTGGAAATCATTACCAAGACATCTGAAACTGAGGTAGCAATAAAAGAAATTATCACAAATAGGGCAGTGGCTACAAATTATTGGTCATTTTTCAGTGGGTGGTCAATTTGAGTTATTGCAGAGCATAGTAGACAATTGTTACTTTACATTTGTGTGCAATTTTTATTTTTAATTTCAAATTTGCATAATTCCGATCTATTGCAGAAATAATTGGCTGAGTTTGAGTGTTTGTGTTTTTCTGGATGCGTAAACAAAATGTGGTATAAAGCTAAATCTAAGAATTGTGTTTGTACATTCATCTAGAGAGAGACTTACATAGAATTGAAATGTTGGATTTGAATAAAAAGCTGTAAAGTTCTTAAATCATCTGAAAGGATCAATATTATGCTAATTTCTCTGATTGAATGAAACTTTCTTTTTTAGACTGTTTATTCAGCAAATTGGAGGAAGGTTAGTGCTTTCGCACATGCAGAGTTTGAACGTTTTCCAGCATACTGTCAACACCTTTTCTTCTCATTGTTTTACAGTCTCAAAACCATTCACATCCTGGCATGAAGTTATTTAGAGTCTTTATATTTCAAAACTACTGTCTGGTCTATTTCTTGTACTCTTCCTGTTTAAATTCTTTTCTCATCATTTGGATGACATTTAGCATTTCACATGAGAGCCAAGTTGTCACAACAAGAATTTCTCATCTGGCCCTTCAGTAACTCTGGTGATGTGTGAGTTTTTTAATAACTTATTTTGGCATGCTGTGTCTTCCTGGAATTAAAGTTTCACATCTGGACTTATGACCACTGTTAGGTTGGAAATTGGAAACATATCTGTTTTTCATTAGCTTTTTTTGAATGTGTGAATGAATACCCACGGAAGATTTGGTCATGCCTTGAACTACTAAATAAGAGAAGTACACGTCGAAAAGCATGTATCAGCCGCTATCTTATCCACAAAATTGTTTCAGTCAGTTGAACAAGATGTTATTGTTCAGACATTTTACTTTGTCTGCAACTCAAAAATGATGCACTTCTTTGAGAAGAATGTTGTCAAGTTCAACACAAGTGATTCCAGCCTCCCTCTGTTTTTAATACATGGATCCTTTTTTATCGAAACTACTTGAAGGTAATGAATTTTTATGCATCTTAACTAAGTGTAGGTAAGTTTCCAAAAACAGAAATTGCTGTGAAAGCTCAGCAGGTCTGGCAGCATTTGTGGAGAAATAGAGTTAACATTTTGAGTCCAATGACCCTTCCTCAGGGTTTTTGTTTCTGATTTCCAGAATCCGCAGTTATTTTGGTTTTTATTTATTAAGTAAATTTAGTGTGCTTGTTGAACCTTGAATTTTAACGCTCGCTGTTTACATTTTATTCTACATAATTAACCATTTTATTGACTCAGAAAATCAGAGCACGGAATCAGAACTGTATGTGTTGAATACTGTGTGGCTAACTATCAAAAATCTCTTAGAAGCTTCCTGATGAAAATTCTGAGACACTCAAAACTCATAAGCCCTGAAGTCTCTGCAGATCTCCAAGTTTAGAAATCACAAATGCATTTAAGAATTAATGGTCAGCATTGGCTTGTGACCCACACATTACCATTCTTTGCAGCTGTTTTCTATGTCAAAACATGAAGAGAAACTTTTGCACAGTCATTTTAGCATGAGATGCTGTTATGATTTGTTCGCTGTTGTTGGAAAAATGCCTGGATCTCTGATAATGTGATGATCAGTTCATGTGACATCTGCAAAAGTTATTGAATATGCATTATAATAGTTAATATTTGGGACTGTGGTTCTTTGCTTCTGTCTGTGAAATCCAGAAGACTGCTTCTGAGCAGGCAAATAAGGGAAACTGAGGCTGGTGAAATGCCAACATATTTAAGGGGTGGAAGGTATAGAAGGGTGGAGCTTTAATTCCACCAGTAATTAATAATAACATAGTAAAATAGCACTGATAACAAACACTGGTAACACTCTGAGATAGTAGGAACTGCCGATGCTGGAGAATCTGAGATAACAAGGTACAGAACAAAGAACAAAGAAAATTACAGCACAGGAACAGGCCCTTTGGCCCTCCAAGCCTGCACCGATCCAGATCCACTATCTAAACCTGTCGCCTATTTTCCAGGGATCTGTATCCCTCTGCTCCCTGCCCATTCATGTATCTGTCGAGATACATCTTAAATGATGCTATCGTGCCCGCCTCTACCACCTCCGCTGGCAACGCGTTCCAGGCACCCAGTACCCTCTGCGTAAAGAACTTTCCACGCATATTTCCCTTAAACTTTTCATCTCTCACTTTGAAATTGTGACCCCTAGTAATTGAGTCCCCCACTCTGGGGGGAAAAAGCTTCTTGCAATCCACCCTGTCTATACCTTTCATGATTTTATAGACCTCAATCAGGTCCCCCCTCAACCTCCGTCTTTCTCATGTAAATATTCCTAATCTACTCAACCTCTCTTCATAGCTCGTGCCCTCCATACCAGGCAACATCCTGGTGAACCTCCTCTGCACCCTCTCCAAAGCATCCACATCCTTTTGGTAATGTGGCGATCAGAACTGTACGCAGTATTCCAAATGTGGCCGAACCAAAGTCCTATACAACTGTAACATGACCTGCCACCTCTTGTACTCAATACCCCGTCCGATGAATGAAAGCATGCCGTATGCCTTCTTGAGCACTGTATTGACCTGCGTTGCCACCTTCAGGGTACAATGGACCTGAACATCCAGATCTCTCTGTGCATCAATTTTCCCCAGGGCTTTTCCATTTACCGTATAGTTCACTCTTGAATTGGATCTTCCAAAATGCATCACCTCGCATTTGCCTGGATTGAACTCCATCTGCCATTTCTCCGCCCAACTCTCCAATCTATCTATATTCTGCTGCATTCTCCGACAGTCCCCTTCACTGTCTGCTACAGCACCAATCTTAGTGTCATCTGCAAACTTGCTAATCAGACCATCTATACCTTCCTCCAGATCATTTATGTATATCACAAACAACAGTGGCCCCAACATGAATCCCTGTGGAACACCACTGTTCACAGTTCTCCATTTTGAGAAACTCCCTTCCATTACAACTCTCTGTCACCTGTTGCCCAGCCAGTTCTCTATCCATCTAGCTAATGCACCCTGGACCCCATGCGACTTCACTTTCTCCATCAGCCTACCATGGGGAACCTTATCAAACGCCTTACTGAAGTCCATGTATATGACATCTACAGCCCTTCCCTCATCGATCAACATTGTGACTTCCTCAAAGAATTCTATCAAGTTGGTAAGACATGACCTTCCCTGCACAAAACCATGCTGCCTATCACTGATGAGCCCATTTTCTTCCAAATGTAAATAGATCCTATCCCTCAGTATCTTCTCCAGCAGCTTCCCCACCACTGACGTCAGGCTCACCGGTCTATAATTACCTGGATTATCCTTGCTACCCTTCTTAAATAAGCGGACAACATTAGCAATTCTCCAGTCCTCCGGGACCTCACCTGTGCTCAAGGATGCTGCAAAGATATCTGTTAAGGCCCCAGCTATTTCCTCTCTCACGTCCCTCAGTAACCTGGGATAGATCCCATCTGGACCTGGGGACTTGTCCACCCTAATGCCTTTTAGAATACCCAACACTTGCCCCCTCCTTATGTTGACTTGACCCAGAGTAATCAAACATCTATTCCTAACCTCAACATCCGTCATGTCCCTGTCCTTGGTGAATACCGACGCAAAGTACTCATTAAGAATCTCACTCATTTTCTCTGCCTCCTCGCATAACTTCCCTCCTTTGTCCTTGAGTGGGCCAACCCTTTCTCTAGTTATTGTCTTGCTCCTTATGTACGAGTAAAAGGCTTTGGGATTTTCCTTAACCGTGTTTGCTAAAGATATTTCATGACCCCTTTTAGCCCTCTTAATTCCTCGTTTCAGATTGGTCCTACTTTCCCGAAATTCTTCCAAAGCTTCATCTGTTTTCAGTCACCTAGACCTTATGTATGCTTCC
Organism: Rhincodon typus; assembly: GCF_021869965.1. Taxonomy (NCBI): domain Eukaryota; kingdom Metazoa; phylum Chordata; class Chondrichthyes; order Orectolobiformes; family Rhincodontidae; genus Rhincodon; species Rhincodon typus. The sequence goes on along the minus strand of NC_063337.1, from coordinate 57,702,407 downwards.
TTTTTCCTCTTTGCTAGACTCACAATTTCACCGGTCATCCATGGTTCCCTAATCTTGCCCTTTTCTATTCCTCATTTTCACAGGGACATGTCTGTTCTGCACTCTAATCAACCTTTCTTTAAAAGCCTCCCACATATCAAATGTGGATTTACCCTCAAACAGCTGTTCCCAATCCACATTCCTGAGCTCCTGCCGAATTTTGCTATAGTTGGCCTTCCCCCAATTTAGCACTCTTCCTTTAGGACCACTCGCATCTTTGTCCATGAGTATTCTAAAACTTACGGAATTGTGATCAGTATTCCCAAAGTAATCCCCTACTGAAACTTCAACCACCTGGTCGGGCTCATTCCCCAATACCAGGTGCAGTATGGCCCCTTCCCGAGTTGGACTATTTACATACTGCTCTATAAAACCCTCTTGGATGCCCCTTACAAATTCTGCTCCATGTAAACCCCTAACACTAAGTGAATCCCAGTCAATATTGGGAAAAGTAAAATCTCCCATCACCACCACCCTGTTGCTCCTACATCTTTCCATAATCTGTCTACATATTTGTGCCTATATCTCACTCTCGCTGTTGGGAGGCCTGTAGTACAGCCCCAACATTGTTACCGCACCCTTCCTATTTCTGTGCTCTGCCCATATTGCCTCACTGCTCGAGTCCTCCATAGTGCCCTCCTTCAGCACAGCTGTGATATCCTCTTTGACCAGTAATGCAACTCCTCCACCCCTTTTACCTCCCTCTCTATCCTGTCTGATGCATCTATATCCTGGGATATTTAGTTGCCAATCTTGCCCTTCCCTCAACCAAGTGTCAGTAATAGCAATAACATCATACTCCCAGGTACCAATCCAAGCCCTAAGTTCATCCGCCTTACTGACTATACTTCTCGCATTAAAACAAATGCACCTTAGACCACCTGTCCCTTTGCGTTCATCATTTGCTCTCTGCCTACTCTTCCCTTAGTCACGCTGACTTCACTATCTCGTTCCTTACAGGCTTTAGTTACTACCTCCTTACTGTCCACTAACCTCCTCATTTGGTTCCCATCCTCCTGCCACATTAGTTTAAACCCTCCCCAACAGCGTTAGCAAAAGCACCCCCTGGAACATTGGTTCCAGTTCTACTCAGGTGTAGACCATCCGATTTGTAATAGTCCCACCTCCCCCAGAACCAGTCACAATGTCCCAAAAATCTGAACCCCTCCCTCCTGCACCATCTCTCAAGCCACTCATTTATCCTGCCTATTCTTTCATTTCTACTCTGACTAGCACTTGACACAGGTAGCAAGCCTGAGATTACTACCTCTGAGGTCGTACTTTTTAACTTGACTCTTAACTCCCTAAATTCTGCTTTTAGGACCTCATCCCGTTTATTACCTTTATCATCGGTGCCTATATGCACCATGACAGCTGGCTGTTTACCCTCCCCCTTCAGAATGTCCTGCAGTCGATCTGAGACATCCTTGACCCGTGCACCTGAGAGGCAATATACCATTCGGGAGTCTCTTTTTCGACCACTGAACCATCTATCTACTCCCCTTACAATCGAATCCCCTATGACTATAGCCCTTCCACTCTTTTTCCCGCCCTTTTGTACAGCAGAGCCAGCCACGTTGCCTTGAACCTGGCTACTGCTGCCTTCCCCTGGTGAGCCATCTCCCCCAACAGGTATACCTGTTTTGGAGGGAGATGACTGCAGGGGATACCTGCACTGCCTTCCTGCTTTTTTCTCTGCCTTTTGGTGTAGAGCTGGATGAACACAGCAGGCCAGGCAGCATCTGAAGAAGGGTCCAGACCTGAAACGTCAGCTTTCCTGCTCCTCTGATGCTGCCTGGCCTGCTGTGTTCATCCAGCTCTACACCTTGTTAACACTGGTAACACTCTAATTCCTGTCATAGCCAACAGTAACATGCCATATTGATAAGTTAAGTTTTGATTCGTCTTGGCATATGGTGCTGCTGGCAAGGCCCACATTCATTGTCCATCCCAAATTTCCCTTGAGAAACTTCTAGAGAGCTTCCTTCATGGGCTGTTGCCACCCCATTGTTTGTAGCTATGCCCACATTGCCATTATAAAGGGAGTTTGAGGATTTTGATCCACCTTGGTTGGAAGGGGGCCTGCAGGTAATGGTTCCTTTGCTTTTGCTACCCTAGTTCTTCTAGGTCAGGGTTTCCCAAAGTGGAGGTCATGAGTCACAGTTTTGGGATTGTGAGATCCAAGGCAGTAAAGGATGGCAGGAGCTTCCAATGAGTGAAGTGCTGAGAAACAGCTTTAAATCCTCACATTGTTTTCAAGGTGTTATATCTTCACATGCTTTCAAAGTACAATGACATTGCCTAATAATCCTCTCTCTGCCCTTCCTTTTACAGTCCTCAACGAATGGTCACAAAGGTTTTCCAGCTTGTCATAGGTCCTTATGGGAATGACATTTGGAAACCCCTGTTCTACGTCAAAGTGGTCACAGGTTTTAAAGGTCCTGTCGAAGGAGCCTAGGTACAGTGCAGCTAGGTTTGCCAGTGGTTGAGGGATTGAATATTCAACATGGCAGATGGGTTACCTGTCCAGAGAATTGCTTTGTTATGCATGATATGAAGTTTTTTGAGCATGTTGGAACTTCTTTCCTGTCTTGTGTCTTGTAAATGGTGGAAAAGATCTGAGGAGTCAGAAGGTAAATTACTCACTGCAAAATACACAGCTTCTGACCTGTTCATGTTAGGACATTATTTCCAAGCTGGTTCAATTCATTCAGTAGCTCAAGGATGGTCCTCAGAATGTCACATATCTGGATTCAGTGATGGTATTGCTATTATTATGTCAACGGAAGGTCATTGGATTCATTCATATTGAGATGGTGGTTATCTGACACTTGTGTCCCATGAGTGTTACTTGCCGCTTAGCCTGAATGGTGGTCTGTATGTTGTGAGCTGTCCCTCGATTTGAAGTTGATGTCAATTCAGTGTTGTGAGCATCTGCGTTGGTATTTTTTAGCTGACGAGGCTGATTCTCAACCTGCTGATCTTTGTGCACATAGTTCAGGATTTCCAAGAGGAAGTGGGATCCAGAGTTTAACTTTACCTCATTTTCTTCCCTTTTTTGTGCTGCTGTGCTTGCAGTTGGGAAAATTCTTTCCAGTTACCAAGATTGATGCTGACATGCTTTATAGAATACTTCAGAGTGTCTTTAAAACATTTTCTTTGCTGTATCTTTGGACATTTGACAGTTTAGAGAACAGAACCTGATGAGGGAGGATGGTTTGGTCCCAAGACATTAGAGTTGATTTTATCAGAGGTTTGCATTTCAACAAGTACATAAACCTTTATTCAATGGTTCTTCCACTAAATCTGGAGAATGGGAAGGAGGCATTACTGATAGAATGACTGTAATGTTCCTGTGTGTCATTGGCACAGATTTTCAGGTCTCACTGCAGTATGGGAAGATGGTGACAATAACTGTACACCAGAACTTTTGTTGACTTGCAAAGGTCTTTATTGTCAAGCACTCACAGGCATTGTTTGTTGAAAGATGAACTGATGCAGCTGAACTAGTGTTCGTTTGTTCATCATCTGAGACACAGAGCTGCTGAAGTAGAAGTGTTCAACATATTCTGGGATGTCTCAGACATCAAATATTGGAGGTGGAATGTGGCTACCAGGTATAGATTTGGTACACAATTTTGTTTTGACAAGATTCAAAGATGGGCCAAATTTCTTGTCTGCACGATTCAGCAGTTTATAAATTTGGTGCACAGTTTGCAAAGTAGTTGCAGTCATCTGCATGCTGTAGATCATGTATGTTATAGTGGTCATTTAAGCTTGGCACAGAGATGACTGAGGTTGTTGAGTTTTTCATCCGCTTTGCATTTAATACTGACACCAGCAGGCAGTTGATCTTTGATTAGGTGACTAGCCATTGACAGTTGATTGCAAATATCATAGGGATCATCACACAGGCTTGTTTGGCCCTAATCTGGACTTTGAAGTCACCTGTTTCAGGGTTACCTTCAAGACTGCTATAGTTACAGCATTGTGAAGAAATTTCAGGATAAGGTTGTTTGGTTGTCCAAGTCGTTGGCGTGCATTCTCTGTGATTTACAAAGTCAGGTACTTTTGTCAGGTCTCTAAGAGCAGTGAAGAGGTCCTGCAATTGCTCTGTACGTTTTTCTTGGATTTGCGGGTCAACAGAGACCCAGTTGGAGATTCTTCTGGAAGATCGAAAGCCACACAGTCCCTTGGAGAATTTTCTCATCCACAAAATAGGTGAGTCAGGAGAATGCACATCAGCATTGTCCCTGCTATGGACAGGAGAGGAATGCCTCGATAATTTCTGCAACATGATTTAGTTCCATTCGTGAAGATGGTTACAATTTTACCATTCCTGAAGTATGGGACAGGCGTGAGTTCCTTATCCTCCTAAATCTTTAGGATCACTATATGGAAGCTTGATGTTAACAAAGATTGACCAGTTTGATGGCCTCAATTGGAATGCCATCAAGGCTGAAGGCTTTGTTTGATAGTTGAATAGAACGATAGTCTGCATATAACTGCTCGTAATGGTGTAGTGTCTCCATGCCCTGCATGTAACTAGCAATAATACTACAGTTTCACTGATGTTCATCTTGAAATTAAGGCCAGAGCTCACCGAACTGCATCCTGTACTTATAGGTTATTCAGTAGTCTAGACCCGAAACGTCAGCTTTCCTGCTCCTCTGAGGCTGCTTGGCCTGCTGTGTTCATCCAGCTCTACACCTTGTTATCTCTTTATTCAGTCCATGTTGTTTTTCACTGTCTGATCTCCCTCCCACTCTCTTTAGACCCTGGTTTGGACGTGAGTTGTATATGAAGATGGAAACTTGTCACTGTCAGCCTCAATCAGAGCTAATTTACAGAGGGACATAGATAAGCTGCAGATACAGAGGGACATAGATAAGCTGCAGAGCTGGGCTGAGAGGTGGCAAATGGAGTTTAATGCAGAAAAGTGTGAGGTGATTCACTTTGGAAGGAGTAACAGGAATACAGAGTACTGGGCTAATGGTAAGATTCTTGGTAGTGTGGATGAGCAGAAAGATCTCGGTGTCCATGTGCATAGATCACTGAAAGTTGCCACCCTGGTTGATAACGTTGTTAAGAAGGCGTACAGTATGTTAGGTTTTATTGGTAGAGGGATTGAGTTTCGGAGCCATGAGGTCATGTTGCAGCTGTACAAAACTCTGGTGTGGCCGCACTTGGAGTATTGCGTACAGTTCTGGTCACCGCATTATAGGAAGGATGTGGAAGCATTGGAAAGGGTGCAGAGGAGATTTACCAGGATGTTGCCTGGTATGGAGGGAAGGTCTTATGAGGAAAGGCTGAGGGTTTTGAGGCTGTTTTCGTTAGAGAGAAGAAGGTTAAGAGGTGACTTGATAGAGACATACAAGATGATCAGAGGATTAGATAGGGTGGACAGTGGGAGCCTTTTTCCTCGGATGGTGATGGCTAGCACGAGGGGACATAGCTTTAAATTGAGGGGTGATAGATATAGGACAGATGTCAGAGGTAGGCTCTTTACTCGGAGAGTAGTAAGGGCGTGGAATGCCCTGCCTGCAAAAATAGTAGACTCGCCCACTTTAAGGGCATTTAAATGGTCATTGGATAAACATATGGATGATAATGGAATAGTTTAGGTTAGATGGGCTTCAGATTGGTTTCACAGGTCGGCGCAACATCGAGGGCCGAAGGGCCTGTACTGCACTGTAATGTTCTATGTTCTATGTTCTATTTGTTCATGGGTTTCACTGGTCAAAGTCAGCTGTCACAATCTGACCTGAACCAACCTAATAAATTGCAAAGAAGGTAGTAAGTTTGCTGTTCTCAGAGGAAGCATCTTCTTTGACTTAAATTAACAGTAACACTTGTTATAATCATATGAAGAGAAGTTATTGCTTCCCTCTTGTGTGACTTCATTGTGTCACAATTTCCTTGATCCTCCATCTTCTGTTCTTACTCCAAAACCAAGCTCTTGTCAAAAAGTCAAAACCTACACTTTCTGACTTCTCATCCCAGGCTCTTGCATTTGGTTTGTCTCAATCCTCAGAATTCACTCTCTCCCTGGCCAACCATCCTGCATCCTTCTCTTGCATCTCCCTTAGGTTTTCCCTGACCTCCAAATCTTCTCCTACCTCCTAAATCCATCCATCCTGAACTCCCAGTCCTAGTGTTGACTTCCATGTCTTACCATGTAGGTACTCTCATTGACTATCACTGACTCCCAATTGGCCCTCCCTCCAAGACCAATGATACTTAAATACCCCTTCCTCATTTCCTGCCATATATTTTAGATGTAGCCCTTTCCTTGAGGCCTCTACCGATTCTGAATTATTCTGTGCATCTGAGGCACATCTTGCCCTGAGGCTCCCACTCACTTTCAATCTGCAGTTCTCTTGAGGCAAACACATTAGAAGGTCACAGGTGCCTGTGGTGATGGAAGTGACCTTCTTGAATAAGAGGAGTTTGAGAGAGGGAGGCTACTGTTTCAGGATCTCCTGGCCTGCCCAGGAAATCTGTGCTCTATTCCAGGAGGCTCCAAAGCAATTTAGGAGACTTGGTAACTCTAGATATCCTTTGTCTCTTGTGACTGTACAATTGGCAAATTGGTTTAGATTTGCATCCAAAAAGTACTTAATGTCTCAGAGTGTAGCTATCAGTTTAGCTTTTTCGGCAATAACAAAAACAGGTAGGTATGTACTCTCTTGATACAGTTTTTTAGAAAAAGTGAATTCATTTTTTTTTCTCCACTTGTTGTACACATGACTGTCCACCGTCTTTAACTGGGAACACAAAATTTCTGTGACTGTCAGCAAAACAGAGATAGCAAGCTTTTTTTTTGCTTCCCAGTATTGATGCACCTTTTTACCATAGCCATTTTGCTACAGCTTAGGTCGAGCTAACTTTATTTTTAATTAAAATAAGTGAATATGACTTTAGATAGTTGGGAACAGAATTAAAATTTGTGACCTATTTTACAGGAGAGTACTCAACCATGAACTATCAGACCATTTATGTGCAGTTCCCTTGACCAGCCATGAATCTCTTTGTGATAATAGCCATATTTATGCTAAGCTATATCACTTTTGGGAATACGTAATTTTCTTCTTTGTTAAGTGACCTTAGGAGGAACCATAGAGTATAGAAGTCTTCAGTATAGAAAAAGGCCCATCCCTCCATCATGTCCACCAGGGTCAAAAACAACAACCTGAGTACACTAATGCTGTTTTCCATTTCTTGACTCATAGCCGTGTATTCCTTGACATCATTAATGCACATCTAAATATTTCTTAAATATTATGTAGGTTGCTGCCTACATCATCGTACAGGCAGTGAGTTCCAGATTCCCAACACCCTCTGGATGAAAATGTTTGTTTGTTATATTTGAGGTTGTGTTTTAACTAAATCTTTACATGGTTTCAATATAGAGGCTGCAGTACTGAGGCAGGATTGAGGTGTTATTGTATCTACAGTCCCAATTATCTAAAATGACAGGGGCTTGATGCAATTTTTTTCTCAAATATCTGATTGCCAAAAAAGAACCACAGTTGGCGTAATGAGGATAATTCTATTCAAAAGAAACCAGCAAGAGATGCCTGCTGAAAATATGCAGAGGGAATGCTTCGTTAGCGGGTCCAGTCATGAAGCCCTGGCCGGTGGAGGAGTGTGAGCCTCTTCCATTCGGCTTCCTGTGGATACTTAGGAGTATGAGAATAAATACAAATAGACACTTGGTTAGCTGGTTAGATGGAGGCTGAGCTTATCAATGGAAACAGTCACTTTGAGTTCACAGCATGTCAAATCAGAAGACTAAAAATGCAGTGTATTTTAAATGATTTTCCTAATTCTTGTTGAGCATTCTGGAGTTGGGTGGAAATAGAAATTGAATATAACCTTTAATCTGCACGTTAATTTGATGTTTCTTTGCCAAAACTTTAGCTCTGCAATTTCCTGTATAAATCTTTCCACCTCTCTCATCTCTTTTCAGATGTTCCTTAAAATCTATGTCTTTGGGGAAGCTTTTGCTTGTTTGTGAGATAGTAGGAACTGCAGATGCTGGAGAATCTGAGATAACAAGGTGTAGAGCTGGATGAACACAGCAGGCCAAACAGCATCACAGGAGCAGGAAAGTTGACATTTCAGGCCTAGACCCTTCTTCAGAAAATTTTCTGAAGGTCTAGGCCTGAAATGTCAACTTTCCTGCTCCTGTGATGCTGTTTGGCCTGCTGTGTTCATCCAGCTCTACACCTTGTTATCTCTTTTGCTTGTTTGTTTCAGTTTTGCCTGTTGTGGCTTGGTGTCAAATTTTCTTTGACAATACTCATCAATACCCTGAAGCTTTTGGTGTGATGCAGTAGATTAATGATGGAAATTTGATTTTGTTTCTCTGAAGTGCTTCACAGGGCAACTGACAAAAGGTTGGAGAGATGCGTGCTCAGGCACATGACACTGTCCAAATCATATAACATCCCGGGATTATGGTGTTACTAGTCACTGGGCAGTAAGGAAAAATAACTTCTAAATGTAAGGCATTTGACACTCATTATGGGAGTAGGACTTGAGGCAGATCTGAAACTTTTCTTAGCTGTACGAATTGATATTGCTTTACAATTTCTATTATGCACTGATAGGAAAAAGCAGGGAAACAGGAATAGTTCATTCTGATGTATTTGCACGCAGGTGCAATTTCCTGACTATGTTTTGCAATGTCATTAATTCTAGTATTTAGCATTATTAGTGAAAACCTTATTGCTTGTATCTAATGCATTGGTCAAACAAAATATTAGTTGTTAATGTGCCACAAACCTTCATGGACATTTAGGGGCAGCACAGTGGCTCACTGGTTAGCACTGCCAGGGACCTGGGTTTGATTCCACCCTCAGGTGACTGTCTGCATTGAGTTTGCACATTCTCCCTGTGTCTGCGAGGGTTTACTCTGGGTGCCCCGGTTTCCTCCCACAGTCCAAAGATGTGCAGGCTAGGTGGATTGGCCATGCTAAATTGCCCGTAGTGTTCAGGGATGTGTAGATTAGGTGGATTATAGTGGGATGGGTCTGGGTGGGATGCTTTGAGGGTCGGTGTGGACTTGTTGGACCGAAGGGCCTGTTTCCACACTGTAGGGAATCTATAAAATGTCTAAAAAAATTGTGCAGGTTATGTGGATTGGTCATGTTAAATTACCCATAGTGCCCAGGTTAAGTGGATTAGCCATGGGAAATGCAGGGATAAGTGAGTGGGCCTGGATAAGGTGCTGTTCGGAGGCATGGAGTGGAGTCAATGGGCTGAATGGTCTGCTTCCACATCATAGGGATTCTATGATTCTATTAAATTGGGATGTGAAAAATATTAGTTATCGTTTTGTGTTAGTGAAAGTTATGAATGATTTTTTTAAAAAAAACAAAGAATCCTAGTTATGGCAGGAAATTTAAGGAAAGTTTTTAGAATTAATGTAATTACTCCATCTAGCAATAAGTCCACAGTCTAGCGTTAGCAGAGGTAGGGGGAAAAGATTTCTCAGCCAGTGGAATATAGCAAGGGTTATATTGGGAATGAGGAGAAAGGGAGAGGTAAAGGCAGTATGCATCATCTCAATAGAGTGTAAAGTCTCCACAGAGCCATGAATGCAATTTTGTCTTGTTCAATAGTTACAAACACCAAGTTCATAAATACCAAAACTCCGGATTATGGAAAAATTCTAATCAAGACTCTTGAAGAACCTTTTTAAAACACGTCTCCAAAATGATTTGT
>NC_063337.1:57688672-57692136 GCF_021869965.1 Rhincodon typus | reverse complement strand
GGATAGGTCAGTCCAGGGAGGACGGACCTATCCCCTTCCTAACTCCCTACCTACACTCACCTTTCCTGGCCCCATCCCCGCCTCTTCGACCTGTTTGTTTCTTCTCCACCTATCCTCTCCTCTATCCCTCTTCTATCCGCCTCCCACTCTCTCCCTATTTATTTCAAAACCCCCTTCCCCTCCCCCTTTTCTGATGAAGGGTCTAGGCCCGAAACGTCAGCCTCTCTGCTCCTATGATGCTGCTTGGCCTGCTGTGTTCATCCAGCCCTGCACCTTGTTGTCTTGTATTTATTTACTCCTTCATTTCTGCTCTTGCCATGACTAAGAAATGTGACAGCAGTAAAAGTGAGTTGTCCATTGCAACAATAATGCACGTTTTCCTTGTACTACCAAAAATTCAAAATTAGAAATTCGTAGTAGCTTGTGGTTTTAATATGCTACTAATAGAAAGTAACTTTGGACAAAATTATTTTCCCAAGACAGAGAGAGGGAGTAGGAATAGAATAACAATGGAATGTGGCAGAAGGTGGGAAGTAATGCGCCGTAGGTTCATAATTTGGACTTTGAAACCACAAATATAATTTCTAAATTTGCTGGTATTAGTCAATACAGACAGAAGGAGCAAATGACTGGTAAATGAAGGTCAACGCAGATAAATATCTGATAGCACTTTTTTTGTCGAAAGAATGGGGAGGCCATTTATGAATGCACTAATTATGAAACACCGCACTGTAGGTTAGCAAGGCTATAAAACAAAAATCAAACACTACATATTATTTCTACGGGGACAAAATCAGAAAGTATGGAAGTTATCTAAATTTGTATTGAACCTTGGTTAGACCAAACTTAGAAGGAATGCAGCGTTCATTGCCATATGATAAGATGGATGCATGCACAGAGAGAGCGCAGAAAAGGTTTATAAATATATTCAAACAAATGCAAGGATATACATATCTGTAAAGGATATCAAAGATGGGAAAAGAAGTCTATAATATAAACCAAAAGGTTGCCCATGAAACTGTCTCCTCACCACATGTCATTGTGTATTTTGAATACAGCAGCATCAAGCTGGAAGAGACAGAATCTGTGAGCAGCTACACCTTCAATCACAGCGTCAGGCTCTCTCATGCTAATGCTCAAAGTCCTCAAATGGTAGGTTCCTTCCCACCTGTTCTCGTCACTCCTCTATAGACAGAATCTACAACTGGAAGATCAGAAAGGGTGGGAAGGAGAGAGGAGATCAGTAAGCTTTGCACTGTCAGGAAGGAGAGATCATATCCAGAGTAAGACACAGCCCGAGTATGTATATAGTTCAGAGATTCTGGAGGCAGCATGGAATTCAGTGCAGAGGGAAAGAGGCGGCTTTTGCTTGCTTTTTTGGCTCATAATTTCTAAGGTATTTTTAAAACAGAATTAATTAAGCCCAGGATCAGAGGCCCAGTGCAAAACAAAGAGTGACATTACAGGAAAATTGCAAGTTCAGTTATTGGTAATAGATGCTTATTTGACTATCTTTTCCAGGTCATTTTCAGTTGAAGGTAAATAGAAAGAATATTTACAGACTACAAACTAAAAGACCAGTAGGGTTTTTTTTAAAGAAAACAAATTAAAAACTAAGTAAATACAACAGACATGTCAGGCCAGGTAATGTGTTATACCTGCATGATGTGGGAACTGGCAGACCGGTAGCAAGCGTTGGTTGGTTCAAGGACTCTGGCTCAGAGCTGATGAGTTGTAGTCTGAGCTTTGAACCCAGGCATTGTGTTTCAGGAGGTGGTCACACCCCACCAGATTAACTACCTCAAATTCAGTCAGGGGTCTGGGACAGGAGAGCATGACTAACAGTGAGGCAGGCAGAGGGATCCAGATGGTAGTACTGAAGGACCCTCAACCCTTGACCTTATCTAACGGGTTTGAGATTCTTCTGTCTGGACAGCATGGGGGCTGTAGGGAGAATGAGCAAACTGACCACAGTATCAGAGTACACGGAGCCATTAAAGAGGTGGGAGAAAAGAGAAATGGAGTTGTAATCAAGGACAATAGAATCATGAAAATAAACACTGTTCTCCACAGCCAGGATCAAGAGTCCTGAAGGCTGCGCTGCCTGCCTTGCACCCAGGTGCCAGATATCTCATCTGAGCTGCAGAGGAAATTGTAGTAGGAGGGCAAAGATCCACTGGTTGTTGTCCACGTAGGTATCAATTTTACAGGTAAAAAGAGGAAACAGGGTCTGCTGAGGGAATATGAGCAGCCTGGGGCTAAATTAAAAAGCAGAACCAAAAAGATAATCTCCAGATTATCTGAGAAATGAGCTAACTGACACAGGGTCAACAAGATCAAGGAGTTATGTGCGTGGCTCAAAAAGATTGGTATGAGAAAAACAAGTTTGAATTCATGGGACATTGGCACCAGTACTAAGAAAGGAGGGAGATGTTCTGTTGGGACTGAATCACGCTGGGACCAGAGTCCTGGCAAACGTTAAAACTCGGGCTATGGAGTTTTAAGCTAAATAGCCAGGAGGTGAGCTAAATTGCATGAGAAAAGTTGGGGGAGGGGTTTGTGGAGTGGTGCTCAGGAGAGGTTACTAAAGTTTTCAGAACAAGTAGAGTATAGAAAGGGTCAGGAATCTAACTTCAGACACAGCAGATATGGAGACAACTATGAGAGGAGCTTGGTCAATGCACTTAAAGGTTCACAGAGTATAAAATAAACTATAAGACATCAGTGGCATAGCAGAACTTCAAGAGAGTCGGGAGCAGAAGTGAGTGTACTGGCCATCACTAAGGAGAAGGTGCTGGTGTAGCTGAAAGATCCGAGCATGGATAAATCACCTGGGCCAGATGGACTACACCCCAGGATCTGAAGGATCTAGCTGAGGAGATGGTGGACGTATTGTTGATGATCTTTCAGGAATCACTGGAGTCAGGGAGAGCCCCAGAGGACTGGAAAATAGCTAATGTAACACTCCTATTTAAGAAGGAATGGAGGCAGAAGACCGGAAACTATAGGCCAGTTAGCCTGACCTCAATCATTGCAAATATGTGACAGTCTATTATTTAGGATGAGACAGCAGAATACGTGGAAGTGCACGGCAAAATAGGGCTGAGCCAGCACGGCATCATCAAGGGGGCGTCATGCCCGACAAATCTGTTTGAACTCTTTGAGTTGGTAATGAGCAGGTTAGGCATAGCAGAGGCAGTGGATGTGATCTATTTGGATTTCCAGAACACACTGACAAGGTGCCACACAGGAGGCTGTTACATAAGATAAGAGCATATGGTATTAGGGACAAAGTACTGGCATGGATAAAATATTGGTTGACTAGCAGAACGCAGAGAGTGGGGATAAAGGAGTCTTTTTCAGAAGAGCAGCCAATGACTAATGGAGTTCCACAACTACTCACGTTATACATTAACAATCTGGATGAAGGAATGCAGGGCATTGTTGCTAAGTTTGCAAATGAC